>NW_021319083.1:19912294-19967014 GCF_001605985.2 Dendrobium catenatum | reverse complement strand
TCTTGAGAGTTTTAGAAAAGAGAAGCGTTAATAATACTTATATTTAAGTTTTTAAGGTTATGTATGTAGAAGTTTTTACTTGTGTTCAAATTCAAGATGGTTTGACCAAATATTTTTCTATTTTAGTTGGATTACATCAATGATCTGTTTTAAGTTAATATCTTTTTTCTTTAGTCATGGATAGGGCTGCAAATGAATCGAGCTGATCCGAGTATGTGAGTGTTCATGTTTGAGTTTGTTTATTATTAGCTTGTTCAATTTCGTTCGTGTTTGATTCGAGCTTTATTTTTTTTGTTCATGTTTGGTTCGTTTAAAATAATGGGTGTTCATGTTTAGTTTAAGTTTATGTTTGGTTCATATTTGATTCGTTTAGTGGTTATCAAGCTTTAAACAAACAAGCATTAACGAGCTATGAACGAGCTCTATTTCTATATGTTCATCAACTTAACAAACGAGCCTTTTCGGAATGCCTTTATATTGGTTATGGTTTGGATGGAGGAATTAAGCGGAAAAGAAATATTATTTACCTAATAGTTACATCTTGCCTCTTTGGTTTTGGTGGCGTTGATATGGAATTGGTTTGACCAAGTAAATTAGAACATGTGCATTTTCCTCTTTATGATTTTCTACTTAAAATTGAAGCGTGTACATTGTTATGTTTGGTATATTCTTCAATTATTTGGGTATTCCTTCAAGGAAAAAAAGAAATGGGCAAGTCTATTTTCGTTTAAGTTCTATTAATATTTCAATTTCAACTTCGATGTCATTTCCTCCTGCACAATTTGCAATGCAATAAGCTTCGGTTTCTTTGAATTTCCATTAATATTCGTTATTAGGCAGTTGCAGATATATATCTGTAGCGGAAGGGATTTTTAGGTAAGCAAACATGGCTTTTTGATTTATTCGGTTGAGTTTTTTGTTTGTGTTCATTTTGAATCATCAATGATGAGTGGTTAGTTTGCGAACATTCTTATTCTCGTTGTTTTAAAAGATCATGGGTTCTTATCCTTTCATGTATTGTATCTTTCAACTTCTATTTTTACATGATTGAGGTTTGCAGTTGATTTCAAATAAACAAAAAAATTTATGCTGGCAACTTGGAAGGGACAATGATTTGTAAATCTCAAACATTTCAAAAAGTGGGTGAATAGTATAAGATGTGTAACTATTCTTAGAAAATGGATAATAGTCCAATTGTTTGTCGTGATAAGAACTGCTGTTCTTCTGAAATAGATAGTAGTCTTAATACATCATCAAAAAATTATCTTGATCGGGCACGAATCTCGAGGCAAAATCAAGTTGGAAACTTCCGAAATTAAAATTAGGACCATCCGAACTCCTATTTCAGCAAACTTATAGTCAAACTTAACGTCTCGGAAATACGAACCTAACGACACCATTTCGACTCAATCCGAGCCAAAATGGATCCAAATCAAGGACTCGAAGCACTGTGATACGCCCTAGGGTTCCACAATTTCGGTTTTGCCCTAATTTCCCCCAAAAATGAGGAATTTCTCCACCAAAAGCAAAGATAAACAATCACAAGAGGGTTGAGATGAAAAGCAAGAAACTTTGCACTAGAAAGCCAAGAGAAAACAAGATAAGTTTGTCCACTTCGAGAAGGACAAGATCTCCCACAAGAAAACCCTAGAAAAGAACAAGTAGGAAACTAGAAGAAGAAAACTAGAAAGAGAATACACTTTTCATAATGCCTCCAACTAAACCCTAATGGCCCCCTTCATACAATCCAAAAGTCCCTCACATACCCAAATTACCCCCACTTAAGTGGGTGGGCCCCTTAAACCCTAATGGCCCCCTTCATACAATCCAAAAGTCCCTCACATACCCAAATTACCCCCACTTAAGTGGGTGGGCCCCTTTTTGTCCAGCCGGTCCGCCCGCCTCCTATAGACCCGCACGGGTCTAGGATGGACCGGGTGAACCGGTCCATCAATACCGCCCTCTAGAAGATCAACCTTTTCCTCAAGGTTGAAATCTGGAAATTGCGTCTGCATGGCTTCGTATATCTCTCAAGTAGCCTCGTGTGTCGGTAAGTCCTTCCACGCGATGAGAACCTCCCTTTTGCCTTGATTTTTCTTCCTCACTTCCATCACCTGTAGTGGCTCTAGTAAGAGTTGCATATCTTCGGTGAGGCCTCGGGGTATAGTAGGAGTGGTCACGGTATGATCCCCTATGCTCTTCTTCAATAGTGATGCATGGAATACAGGGTGGATGGAGGAATGAGGAGGCAACTTGAGACGGTAGGCCACCATCCCAACTTTCCTTTCGATCTCGAAAGGCCCGTAGTATCGGGGAGAGAGCTTTTCACTTCTTCTGCTAGCTAAAGTCTTCTGTCGGTAAGGCCGTAGCTTCAGGTATACCATCTCTCCCACCTCAAATGTCACATCCTTGCGGTGAGCATCCGCCTTGGTCTTCATGATCTGTTGGGCTCTCAATAGGTGTTCCCTCAATTCTCCCAACACCTTATCCCTCTCCTCCAAGTATTGATCCACTAGATATACAGGGGTCGTCCCCTTCTGATAATTCACCAACGGTGGTGGATCCCTTCCATAAAGAATCCTGAAAGGTGTGAACTGAGTTGCGGTATGGTAACAAGTGTTGTACCAGTATTCTGGGAGGAGGACCAAGGGATGTAAGTATATTGTGTTGGAATTAGGAGAGGGCTCTTTGTCCTTGACTGTTTGTGGAAGAAATATACCATGATATGTTTCCTGCTCAAATAGTTTGGTTTTCGCTATTCTTTTGCATACATGTTTCAGTGCATTAGTTAGATTTCAAGATAGGGATCCAAATTAGTTTAATATTACTCTCATTTAAAATTCATTGGAAATTTTGATTTCTCTTTTGGCATAATTAATGTCTACCCATCATAATCACAATGGTGAGGCTTTGGGTGATGAGACATGTTCTGACTATTGGCATTGTTATTGATTTGTCTCTGGACGGAGCTTCGTTGGCCAACTCTTTGTATTCTCAGTCTATCGGCGTCAAGGATGGCTTGAAAAACTTTTAAAATGATGTAGCTATTTTATCTTATAGTTTGATCTTCTACCCGAGAGGACGGGTGGGAATAGTCAAAACAAAATAATTATTTTCTGAGTTTTCCTTATCCTCAATTTGGCTGTTTTTTCGTTGAGGACATTTGGAAATTTTAGAAAACATAAATTGTTATTGAAGTATTAACAGTTCAATGTTTTAACTTGTTTAGACGGAGAATTTTTTGATAGTTAAGTAAAACTCATATAGAAATTAAGTGCCATTTTCTTACCCAAGTGCCAATTATCTGGCTACTTAACACATTGCAATTATGTCTGATGGTATCAATTCTGCATAGTTTCTTATATACTTTGCATCTGCATGTCAAATGAAGTAGCATTTGCATCTGCCTTAATACAAGGAATTCTTTACAAGAATCATTTGGTTGCTTGAAGTTGGAAAATATGCTTCTACTAAAGTAACACTGATGAAATGGTTTTAATTTCAAGCATAAAATAAGTGAAAATAACTTTATCATTTCCATCATCATCTTCTTCTTGATTTCTTTAATAATGTGCGGTAGTATTTCTCATGATTATAGTTGTTGAAATTGGGTTAAAACCCATGGTACGATGATCCATTATTCTCTACATAAAGGATTTGTTATTATTTTTTTATGGTTTGGTGCTGTTTTAGGAGGATGATGTTAACAGTGGAAGTTTTAAGGGGTTATTTGGTATCGGATCTACAGCGGGATTTAAGTTGGATTTATGCTAAAAACAGCCAAACGGTTTTTGTGCGCGCTTTAAATCATGGCGATGGGTAAATCCTGGATTGCTTAAATACCGAATTTGCTAATTCCCTCGGTTTGGCAGATTTATGTGATTTGGCCGAAAGGGAGAAAGTTACCTTTATAGCCAGCGTGCACCCGTTTCTACTTCTGATTAAAATGTCATAACATATATTTGAACATGATCATGTGATCCATCAGCCCTTTTATATATGGAATTTCATGTTGAATTTTTTTCCATATGATCAAGTATGGTGGCTCTTTATGTAGAGATGATGCTTGAAGAGTTGTATTATCGTAATAAATCATTATTAAATGGGAGAATAATGACACTGCATTATAAGGGAAAACTTTTATCATTTACTGGTTTGTTATTTATCTCCACCATGAAATCTATTAAGGAGGTTATAATCATTTTGTAATTATTAGAATCAGTGTGATGTGAAACTACTAGGAGTTACGTTCAAAATTAAAAAGAGAGTTGTTAAAGTTTGTTTTTATAATTTTATGGGATCATGCAAGATAGAGTTAAGATTTAGAAACGTTAACTTTGCTTAGGCAAAAAGAGTTGCAAACAAGATTAACCAAAACGAATCTTTCAAACTTCTAGGCGAATTTCATATGCAAAGTACAATAACAAAACCCAACGTTTAACAACGAGAATTTCACCTTGGGGCCATGTCACTCAAAGATTGGTGGACTTTTGGCGGAGATAGAAGATCCAAGCGATGAAGGTTGTTACCACTAAAGAGAGGACGCCAAAGAACTTCGTCGGAGGAAAAGTAGCCGGTGGGGATGGATGTCGTAGGTGACCGTCGATGCTCCAAGTGTGCTTTGAAAGTTGTCGGTCGTAGATGCTTGCAAGGATTGGCACAACTCTCTCCAAGTACTCTTCCACGGTGGTTTCGTCTTCGAATCCTACGTCGAAGCACGGCGACCGTAGGACGTTGATACTTCCGTCGGGATTGAATACTAGCCCCCACTCAAGCTCCGGATCCGCCATACATGCTTGGCGTGGAGGATTCTTCAAGGAAAGGGGGAGTGGCCGGCGGGATTTCCAAGGAGGGAGAAATTCGGCCAAGGTGGAAAAGAAGGGAGGCGGGTGCAAGGCGTGAGGGAGATTAGGTGGGGTGAGGTGGCAAGCAATTTATTAAAATCTGAAGTTAATTCTCAGATTTAGTAAGGTTGGAGGGAAAAATTTGAAAAGAGAATTCAAATTAGGATGGAGTTAAGAGGGGATTTAATGAGCCATTAAAGGGGCTCATTAAAGGTGGCCGGCGGCATGCTTAGGGAGAGATTAGGGTTAGCCAAATTAAAACTGATTGTAATTTCAGTTTTAAGTAAAGTGGGAGGGAAAAATATTGAGTTCAAATTAGGAGTCCAAAACGGTCAAGGCATTAATTGTCGCGATTTATGGCGGAATTCCTCCATGAGGAGGCCGGCCGGCATGCTTGGAAGAGAGAGGGGGAAAATTGAGGGGAGAATTTTCTAATTTAGGATGCGTGAGTGTGGGGACACTTTCATTCAAGATTCAATTTAGATTAAATTGAAATTGAAATTTTGTCATGAAAAACTTTCCAAATTTGGGATTCCAAATTAGGAAAGATTTGGGAAATTTGAAATTCAAAATTTTCAAAATTCAATGGCAATTGAGATGGGGGTGGACCCGGTTAAGGTGGGGTCCCAGATGGGGTGATCGGCCGGAGCCGGGGATGTGGCCGGGGGTGAGATGTCCAATGGGCGGCGGGCAAAGGGAAAAGTTGGGGGGGTTGTTTTGTGGAGGATGGAAGGAGGAAGGTTGGATATTGAAAACGAGCGTGAAAGATAAAGAAAATCTTAACCACGAATCGAGGACTCTCCAACGGATTGGATGGGCCTTGCGAAATTGCTCTCCTTGAAGCTCTCTCTCCCTTCTCAAGCACTCATGCAAAGACGAAGTAGAAATAAAAACACAAATTTCATTCCAATTCTTCATTAAGCTCAAAATGATACAAGAGACCACTATATATTAGGTCTCAACTCATACAAAGTGAAAATACTAAATTGCCCTCTGGGCTACAAAGAAACATAACTCCCCACAGGGGTAAAATGGAAAAACAGTAAATCAAAACAAGTTAATAATAAAATACATCATGTCATCTCAATCAAAAGTAGAGGCGCTGAATCGTGGCCGTCGATCTGCGGTTTCGCCGGCGATAAACATGTCGGTAGCGTCTGTCGATGTCCTCATCACAGTGCCATACACTTAAGTTGCAAAGTAATAATTTGTGAGGGCAATGGTGATGATGATGATGATGATGATGATTTATAATTTAGCCATCGGTTGCCTATATTTTCTTTGGTAATGATGTGGCATGTTTGGATGGTCTGAGCTTCTCTTGCTTTTAGGCAACATTACCTGCCAAGGGATTCATGTACAACCATTGCTAAAAAGCTGCTAAACTTGTATTATTTCATGAATTTCACTATCTTCTAAGCCCTTGTCTTTTTAATGTTCCTTTATTTTTCTTTCAGTTTTGGTTTTTTGTTGTTTTTGGTTTTGGGTGCTAGAGAACGTGTAGTATCTGTGGGCTTCGAAAATTTATGCTTAAGGTCATGGCCTCTCCACATTATATTTGGGGAGTTTAATGGATAAAGTTTTGAGATAAATTTTCGGAAGACAGATTAGATAGAGATAAGCCTCTACAAATATATTTCACTCTTTTAGCGAGGACTTTAAGATTTGAGCTTTGATTTCCTATAGGCGCATGCCTTATATTTAATTATTCTTGCTGGTAATGAGACGACACTTTAGATTAAAGCTAGTCGTTGAATAGATACATGGTATCTAGCATATAGTTGCAGTAATTTTAGATGTAAAATTTAGTATTTAAATGTAGAAATTTGTCATCTTGGACTTAAAACAGACTGCGTATTTTAATCAAGAACAGCTTGAAATCCATATAGAAAATTGATGCTTTCATTTTTTTTTTCTTTTATAGCTTTAACTAAGCTGAGCGGAAAGCTTTTTTTTCTCTGGTATGTTGTTTTTTTTTTTTACAATGTTGTCTTGAGTCAGGCATTGATGTTATGCAGTAAATATTGGGCGTCAATGTTAAGAGGATGTTATGCAGTAAATATTGGTCGTCGATGTTGAGAAGACGTTGATATCTAAGTGTGGGTGTAGAAATTGCTATAATTAGTATCAATGTAAAGATAGCGTCAGACTTTGATATGGAGATCGTTTTGAAATGTTGATGTTGTAACAACGTCGGCCGTTGATGTTGACATGACATCGAGCATTGTTATGAAATCAAAGTTGTAATCCGCCAAAGAGAAATGACATTGAGATGACATCGAGCATTGTTGAGATGACATTGATGTTATGCAGTAAATATTGGGCGTCAATGTTAGAGAATGTTTATTGTCGATGTTTTGAGGGAGTTGGTCGTCGATGTTGTGAGGGAGTTGGTTGTCGATGTTGAGAAGACGTTGATATCTAATTGTGGGTGCAGAAATTGCTAGAATCGAGTATCAATGTAAAGACAACGTTAGACTTTGATATGGAGATCATTTTGAAATGTTGATGTTGAGATGACATCGAGCATTGTTATGAAATCAAAGTTGTAACCCGTCAACGAGAAATGAAAATGAGAATATTCAATGAATGGGTTATTAAGCGCGAGCGATTGATTGATATACTGATGATTGTGATGGTGAAAGCTAATATTACTTATGGACTCATTTGCATTGGATGTGATTTACCGATATCTCTCTATAAAGTCACATATTATCACCCCTCGGCCAACTTGAAGTTTTCTAATTGGTAGTCATTCATATGGTAAAACTCTCTGGTCATCCATGTAATAAAACTCTCTGGTCATCCTTTAACCGTAATACCTGTCTGTGTTTAGTTCATGGCGAGGCATATTGACGACCTCAATTGGCAACTTGTAGTTTATTAACATGTTGATGTTTTATGGCTTAAGAGTTGTTTAGTTGTTAATTGTGTCAATCAAATGCGATCAAACCATATTTGATGACTTGTATGTTAAATGCTTTATTTATTTACCACTGTTGTGTCCTTTGAGTATTTTGTGGCGATAGAGAAATATAAAGTACATCTTATCTTTGTACAAAAATTAAGTACACAATCAGATAAAAGAGAGTGCAGTATTTATCTGAGACATCAAAGTTTATACGTGAAAACTCTTATAAAAAAGTGGGAAAACTGTAAGGTTTGGCCTATTTTGAATGAATCCACTAGTATTTGTAGTGAATTACAAATGAGGCTTTTCTGTGAGGGGAGGCCTTGCCTTGATGTAGCAAATATAGTGCATTATATTGTGGGAATTGGAAGAATCTGTATTGACATGTTTGTTTGGTCAGCATGACGATAGACGGAGGGCGTAAAGATCGTAGTCAGCGTGCGATGAATCTCGGAAGGACCGTAGTGAGCCCAATATCGATTGGTTCTTGCATCATTTAAGCTAAAAAAATGTTGATAATTTCTCTTTATCTTTGTAGTTGAACTTGGGCTTATCTTAACCTTATGAGGTGCTATATCAACCCCTGTTATATTATTGCCAGTTGCACCCCAATGATTAAATTACCCAGTCATTCATAAACTCTATTGTCTTGCGGCGTTTGGAAACTTCAAAGCTGATGATAAAGTGGGAATCACTGTGTTAGCAACTTAAATTACTCAAATTTTTGGCTGGAAAAGGGCTGTGTATGGATTAATATCACATGTGGTCTCGGGTAACCGGGCGTAGAGCTACGTGCGGTCACCACTGAGTTACCCGGTATTTGCTCGGTATTGCTAGGTATTGCTAGGCAATAACGAGAAATACCGCCCTGTGAAGACCAATACCGAGTAATACCGAACAATATCGAGTATTACCGAGTTTTTCTAGAAAAAACTCGGTATTGCTTGGTATTACTCGGTATTTGTCTTCACATAATGGTATTTTTTGTTATTGCGGAGCAAAATCGACAAATACATGATTTTGTGCATGCTGCGTGGCGTGATTGAGTGCCGGCTGAACGTAGCTCTACGTCCGGTCATCTGACGAAATAAAAGTTCCTCGGGTATGCCTTGTGAAGGAATTTCTGCAAGTATTTAATAATTCTTTAGCTGTGGTAATGCCCTTAAAGAACCATCAGGTTTGAAGTTTGATCTGTACTTACTCTATGTTGCATTAGTTATCGATATTCCTAGAGAAGATCTAAGCTCTTTCTCTTCGGCTTCGTGAAGGTTTTGATGATTATGATTGTAAACTGATCATCTCACCTAGTCATTGTAATGCCTGTGATTGTCGACCCTCGTGTTTTTGTGGAGGGTGCAAAACAATCCATCAGAGAGCATTTTTAATTTTTATTTACATTTATTTGTTGATATTCACATTGTTTTAATTTTCTTTCTTAGGTATTAATGCTTAATAATTTCTAAACAAATTTAATTATTCTATTTAAATAAGATATAGCATAATCTATGTTCATTAAAAAATAATCCATAAATATTAGTTTGATGTTAATTTTATTTGAATATAAGAAATAATTAAAATTTTAATTTAGAAAAAAAAAACTTATTTATTCTATTGTGATTTTTTATAATAACTAACTTAAAAATTAATTGAATTAAAACGAGTAAATATTAATAATTTATAAATTTGTTAAATAAAATGTGTTTTATTTGCGTTCATATGTTTGAAATTATTACCTTTACTTTTTTATTTTATAATTTTTTTTTTCTCAAACGTGAATTGTATGTTTTTTAATTAAAACGAATTTACAAATATTATTATTTAATTTAAAGATTGAAATGGTAATTGTTATTAATAATTATTACTATCTAATTTAAAATGACAAAAATATTATTGTGTTTGTAATTGTAATATTTATTTTTTATATTTAAATTTTAAAATTATCATTAAATACGCAAGAATAAGTAAAATAAATATTAAAAAATAGTTGATTGGGGCTCAAAGCGCTGGTATTGGCTAATTATTTATATTATTTTACCCTTTTTGGTTATTCTCTATGGCGTTCCGAGAACCTTAAGCCTGTCTTGGGTTTGCTATTTCTTGTCACAAGGTCTACGTGGTGTACTTGCGTAAGTGAGCGTTTGGAAGGTCTCCTGAAGCTTCTTTACCTTCCGCAACGATGTCGGATAGGAAGGGTTGATGGAAGGCAACAATTTGTCTCTTTTGGCGCGCTTCTTCTTGTAAACCTTAGAGACGTCTAGGGTTTGCTTTTCATCTTCTTTTTTCCGTCCTTGCTGTTTGGCTTCCTTACTTCGCAGGAGGTTTAATATTGCACTAGTGGCTTACTCGGCTTCTTTGTTGTTGTTCGACTTCGCTCCTTTGACGACGTTCCCTTTTCCCATCTCAGTTTTACCATTTGTCTGGATTTCGGTCAATTTCTTCTTAGAAATTGCCATACCCAACAGCTCGGTGATGGTGATTTGTTCTCTCTCTCTCGGCTTCTCCCTTCATCTTTATGTGCTGCTTTGAACATCTTCAATTGTTTTGATAGATACAAAATGTAATTATTTGGTGATCGGATAAATTCTGCAAAGTTTATAATATTCTTTACTTTTGAATTTTTACAAAGAATACTCTCTATGATTCATTCGGTTGCTTGAAGTTAGAATATATGCTCTCTTTTACACTAATGAAATGGTTATATTTTGATGCATTAATTAAGTTAAAATAAGCTTTTCGCTTTCGTCATGTTTTTTATGATTTATGAGAAGCGGAAATAAAGTTATCATTTCTATGATGATCTTTATCATGATTTATATGTTTCTGTGCGAGAAGCATTTTTCATGCCTATAATGATTGCAATGTGGTTTTAAACTCATGGTCTGGTGATCATTCATTTCCTTATGCAAGGAATTTTTTATAATTTCTTTTTTTGGTGGTGCTTGAGGAGGATGTTGATAGGTAAAGGTCTCATGGTAATCCATAATCTAAATGGTTTCAATTGTTAAAGTGCTGGTTGACAGCCGTATGGCTGAGAGTTGCATTTAGATAAAATGTTTCCTAAAGTATTTTTTCTTGACTATTTATTCTTGGTATTGTTATTAAATCTTTTTGTATCCTTCTCTTGATGATAACGGCCAAATGCTAATGATGATGATGATCATTGGAGGTACTCCTTTGAGATGTTCTCAAAGCAAAATTAGGGCCCCTGGGAAAGAAAATTTCTGCTGCTTTGTGTTGTCATGCCTTGCTTTATAAAGGTGCTATGTTGTAAATTAATTTATCTGTACCATAATATTTGATATTGGGTTTGTTTGAACATGATAGGGTCATGCATCATCCCCTCTTTTATGGAATTTCCCATAGAATTTATGTACAGATAAAGAAGTTTTGTGGCTTTGAAAAGTGATATATCTTGAAGATGTGTAATATCATAATTTGTTGATATGAAAAAAAAAACGTAACTACATTAGAGTAAAAAAACTTTATAATTTTTTTCGAAGGAAATCTTATCCTTTGTTTTATCTCTATCATGAAGTACAGTTGGAAGGGCCAAATCATGTGATAGTTATCAAGTTTAATACCGTACACATTTACATTCAGTAATGTGTTATTGATGTTTCTTTCTAGTAAGAATTTGTGGGGGAGATAATAATAATTATTGACAGCTGCTACACGTCCTATTTTATGACTCACAATATAATCTGAGTCCGTCTTATTATTGGTTCCTCATCCTTTCTTCCTTTTAAGAATGTAGATTTTTGGTTCTTTGTGCTACAACAAGAAGGGCTGGCAATGGTGCTACCTTCTTTTCTTACTTTGGGCTTGACTTGAGGGGGTATGGAGAAAGCTTTGTTTCTTTCTCTGGTAAATTTCAAAAGTTTCTTGAGGTTGTATCAGTCTTAAGACATCCAGGGTTTAGTATTCATCTTCTTATTTTCGTCGTTGCTGTTTGGCTTCATTCCTTTGCAAGAGTTTTATGATTGCACAAGTGGCTTATTCGTCTTCTTCGTTGTTGTTTGACTTCGCTCCTTTGACGATGTTCCCTTTTCCTATCGGATCGGAAGTTACGGCATTTTGATCGGTAGTAAGGATGTGAGTTTGCTCGCAATGAAAGTAACTTTCTCCCTTTCGTGCGTTTCTTTGGCCAGATCCCTTAAGTCCGCAGAACTACTGGATTTAGTAAATCCAGGATTTACGGCAAAAAGTGGGAAACAGAGGATGATGATGATGATTTAGATTTTAGCTATAGATTTCTCAAGGATGCTATCGATTATCTCTATATTTTCTGTGGTAATGATGTGTTGTGTTTGGATGGTCTGGAGCTTTTCTGGCAACCGCACATCTGCAGTTACCATGGGGATTACTGCATGGCTATTAGTAGAATGTTTCTGCATGTTTCTTATTTTTTGACATCCACAATCATATGAGCTCTCTTGTTTTTTGTTTATAAGTCCCTAATTCTTCTCGAGAAACATGACATGAATTGTGAGGTATTATGGTGAAATTCAAGGGCCCATTTTCTTTATTTTATATTTTTCTTGGAAAATTATCTTTTAGATCTCCGTCTTGAGAGCAAAAGTTTTTCAGAGTTAATGGATAGAAATTCTGTCATTTGTTTCAACTTTACAGTGAAAATGAATAAGGTACTAAATGTATGCTTATAGTATGATTAAGAGCCAGGTTGATGGTGGATGTTAAGCATATAACTAAGCTGCCTTGGTAAAACTTTGTTTCTTATGGTGATGGTATGGCAACTTAAAGATGATCTAGAGCTTCTAAACATTTGCAGTTGCTACTATTTTAAGTATTCAAGTATAATAATCTGTAGATCCAAAGTTTATATGTTACTCCTATGTATTCAAACTCCCAACAAATATTTTCAAACTGTATTGTGTTTCTGTACGTGGGGGACTTTCATCTCAAGTTCTGACTATATGGATTCAATGATGCAAATTTTTTTAGGATCTGATGAATGATAATTGTTGAATGCATTGCAATCATGCCTCATCTAGGACTTAGGTTGTCCCGTTTATCAAGATTTGTGCCATTCAATACATTAAATAATGTGATATTGTATCTATTGTGTAAGAAGTTTTTAGGGTAATGATGATGATTTAGATTTAGCTATAGATTGCTCAAGGCTGCTATTGAATATCTCAATATTTTCTTTGGTAATTATTTGTTGGTGTGTTTGCATGGTCTGGAGCTTCTCGGGCAACCGCACCGCTGCAATTACCATGGGGATTCCTGCATAGCTATTAGCAGAATGTTTCTGCTCGTTTCTTATTTTCTGACATCCACAATCATATATGTCCTCTTGTTTATCGTGTATAAGTCCCTAATTCTTCTTTCCTGTTTGAATTGTAGTCATTTTGGGGTTTTTTTTATTTTTTATTTTTTAAATTTGTCATTTTGGGTGCTATACAATGCACGGTGTGGTAACCTGGTAGGTATTATTGTCTTTGAAATTACAAGGCTGTGTCAGATGTATAATCGTGGTGGATGGGCTTGTTGTGGAAGAATCATGGCTCTTTGTGTTGTTGCACCTAGTTCTTCTGCTTCAAATGAAAGTGATCATTGCCTATTTTTATACTTGTGTCTATGCAGCTACTGTTTGCAATATATCTGTGGATCTTCGTTGGTTGAGCTTTCCTTGTCCTTAGTTTAATTTTTTTTTGTAAACTTGAAATTTTATACTAGATAGCTGCTTTAGTGAACAATAAAAAAGTTGTCCCAAATGAAGGCTTAGAATAGTGGGCATTATGATTGAGGACATAATTCGTTAGCTTGCAGATTTTTGCTCCAACTTGTTCACTTATAAACTTATTTCGTATTCTGTCTTTTAGGGGCTGTTTGGCAACATGATTTATGTAGGATTTATGCTAAATCCTTCCAAACGTGATCTAAGCGCCCCGTAAATCTCACGGCGGAATGTATCCTCTTTCCCTCTTTTTGCCGTAAATCCCGGATTATTAAATCTTGTAGTTCGTCGGATTTACCGGATTTGGCTAAAAAGTTGCCTTCATAGTAAGCGAACTCCCATCGTTGCTTCCGATCAAACTGTTGTAACTTCCAATAGCGTTATCGAAGGAGCAAAATCAAACTGCAACGAAGCCGAACAACAACGAGGTAAAAGGGAAGATAAAAAGTAAACCCTATTCTAATCTCTCGCTCGTTTGAAAGATTAGGATTTATAGTGGGATTTCAAACCCTATTCTAATCTCTCGCTCGTTTGAAAGATTAGGATTTATAGTGGGATTTCAACTAAATCTGTTTTGGTATTGGGAACTTAGAAGGGATGATGAAATGTTTTAAATCTTAGTTACTCAAAAAGTGAGAGAATTATTTAAGATGTGAGAGTATAAGAGCTGCCATTCTTCTAAAAAATATTATTGTCCAACTCTCTATCTCATTTATATATTTTGAACATGTCCCACTTGCAACAAAACAGGCCTTTATTAGTTCAAGAACCCGTCTCTCCTTTTTTCCTTGCATAGAGGGTGAAACTTGCATTTTTTTTCTTATGAGTTTGTAGATATTAGTCTAATTTTTTGTAATGGTTCTCCATTTCTTTGAGTTTGAGGGTCTCTGATTACTTATCAAAAATCGCCTTGACTCAACACGAATCTTGAGACATATTTAAGTTGGAAATTTCCCAAATTAAATCCGGGAACATCCAAACACCGATTTCATCAAACTTATAGGCAAATTGAACATATCAAGGGGACAAATCTAATGACATCAAAATTAGTACAATCCGAGCCCAATTGGGTCCAAATTAAGGGACCGAAGCATATTAGGCAGGGTCAAAGCATTAATTGGATGACTAAATGACCCTAAATATGACATGCATATAGTCGAATTGAGTGGCTCAACGAGACAAATCCAACGAGCCCAAGATTGCTTAACTCTGAAATCACTTGGGCGCTTAAATGCTTGACAAATGCTTGATGATTAAGGGGATTAATATGGGTCGTCCGATGTAGCACTTCGAATTTGCTTGTGCTGTAAGAATTTCTGAGGCTAATGGCAATGATGACATAGAATGCAGCCATCATCTACAGTTCTGCTATGTAATATCTTTATGTTTCCTATGATAATGATGTGGCATGTTTGGATGGTTTGGGGATTCTCAGGCAACCACAGCCTCAATTGAGCTATATTTTTAGTATTCTTCTTGTTAATCCCTTTTCTACTTTTTGGAATGTTGTACTTTTGGGTTCCAGGTTCCAGGTGCTACGTATTGTGCAATATAGTAGGCAAAGTTTCTCAGCTGGTCTTATTTCATGGTTCCCACTATCATCCTAATACTTTACTATGCTTTGTGGTCCGTATTTGTCTTCTATTGAGGACGGCTATCTTTTGGCTGTGTTTTAGTTCGAGGAATTATATTCCATTTTTTCCCTGTTATCATGTAGTTGTATTCCATGTTCTTGTTCGTGGCCATTGTTCTTCACTTCTGCTGCTGCCGCTCTTTCCTACCGTAGGCAAGTACTTGATTCTCTTTGAAACGGTGGGTTTGCACGACAATTCTGTCTTATTATCTGAATGTTTCTTTTTGTTGGTCTTTGCAGTAGTAAGATATGGAGGTATTAGGACAGCTCCATGTGTTTGCCTCTTGGTGGAATATGTTGTATTTTGAGGTTGGGAGAGTTATTTTTTGTGTGTTGGGTAACCACAGCTCTCTCTCTCTCTCTCTCCCTCTATTTTATTATTTATTTATTTATTTTTAATGTATTATTTATTTATTAATTTATTTTTCACTCTCTCTCTCTCTCTGTATTATATATATATATATATATATATATATTGTTATTATAAGAGCGGCTTTTGTTTCTTCCCAACTAATGACCTTTCATTTTTATTATTCAAAAATAACATTGAACTTTGATTTTATTTATTATATATTATTATGATTAATTGATAATTTAAACCTAATTGATTTATATGATTAATTGAATAGTATAAGATGTGTGGGGAAAAGAGCTACTATTTTTTTAAAATGGATTATAGTGCTTTTTTCTCTCTTGATAAGAGTTGTTCTTCTTCTAAATAGATAATAGTCTATCACCTATGTAAGTTTGAGGGCCTTTATCTTCATTATAATTTTTATGAATGTAGGTGAAATCATGGAATCTTTCTTGATGAGAAGGGAAAAAGGAAATTGCATTATGAAGCTAAATCTTAATGAATGAGCTGTAGATAAAATTCCTATTTTTGATCTCTTCTTCATCATGAAACGCAGCTAATTAAGCTTACTTGACAGATACCAAGACTAGTGAGATAAACATAATAGAAGGTTGCATGTTGTTATTCTTTTTATGAATATTTTTGGGCAATGATGATGATTTTTAGGCCAGCAATTATCTTAGTAGGACTTCCTTGTAATAATTTTATATTTTTTCTATGATGTTTATCTTGCATTTCAGAATGGTTTGAAACTTGAAGGAACCACAAATGTGATCTCTAGGGGGATTCATGTACTATGATATGAAAAACACAATTCTACTTTTCTTTCTTCATGGATCCCGTTGTCAATTGGGCTACTTGTTATTTGTCTCTATTTTTTTGTTAATCAGGTTCTTTACTTTTGGTTATTGTCTTTCTGGGTTTTTTGGTGCTATACAATGTGCAGTGTGGTAAGTATTACTGGCTTTGAATTATAAGACTGTGTCAGATGTATATTTGTATTTGATGGGTTGTTCTGGAAGAAGCATGGCTCTTTGTATTATTGCCCCAAGTTCTTCTGCTGTGGCTTTTTTCAAATAAAAGTAATCAGTGCCTGTGTTTATAACTTTGTCTATGCAGCTACTGTTTGCCAGTTCTCAGTGGATCTTCCTTGGTTGAGTTTTCCTTGTTCTTAGTCTGATTTATTTCTTAAACTTGAAATTTTTGTACAAGAAAGTTTCTTTAGAAAACAGGAAGTTTGCTGTCGCAAATGAAGCCTTGGTCCTTTTTTTTACGAGAGAGTGGGCATTATGTTATAGCCTTATAGGACATAATTAGTCAGTTGGCAATTTTTTTTTTCATATTAAGGCGATTATCTACTCTTATTTTTCCGTTGGAGCTACATATTTACTTATTTCACATTCTATCTTTATGAGTTTAACTACTTATCCACCTGAGCATACTCATCTCTGCAACACTTCAGAAAGCCTTAAATGAAGCATTATATGAACGTTTCCAATTGCTGATAACATTTTTGGGGCTTAATTTATCTGCCTTTTTTTTTATGAGGTAGCGTGTATGATGATCGATAGATATTATCAAAGATACTAATTGTGGGCTCCGAAAATTTGCTCTCTGGCCTCTACGCGGCTCCCTTTCTTTCTTTCGTGGACGGCCGATGTTAAATCCCTTGATCATTGATTGTTTATTAGGCATTTGAAGGCTCTAATGATATCAAAATTCGACGATCTTGGGCTCGTTTGCTTCGTCTCGTCAAGCCGCTCGATTCGACTATAAGCACGCCACATTTGAAAATTGTTTGGTAATCTAAATTATTGTTTGAACCCTCCAAATTTGCTTCGGATCTTTGCTTTGAACTCATTTTTGGGCTCAAATTGAGTCGAATTTGGTGTCGTTGGGTTCATATGTCCGAGACGATCAGTTCGACGGTAAGTTTGCTGAAATCTGAGTTAAGATGGTATCCAATTTAATTTTTGAATTTTCCAGCTTGATTTTTGCCTCGAGTTTGGTGCCCGATCAAAATAATTTTTCAATGATTTATCAATAATTTTTAGAAGCAAATTGTTTCCTTTGTTTTATCTCTATCATGAAGTACAGTTGGGAGGGCTAAATCATATGACAGTTATCAAGATTAATGTCATACACATTAACATTTAGTAGTGTGTTGTTGATGTCTCTTTCTAGTAAGAATTTGTGAGGGAGATTATAGTGATTCAGAGTTTTTCCATAAGTTGCATATGGTTGCTATGGAGTTTCTCTATGTTTCCTATGGTAATGATGTAGCAAACATTGGATGGTCTAAAGCTTCTAAGGCAACCGCAGCAGCTGTTTCCAAGTGGATTCATGTACGGTTGTTTGTAGACAGCTGCTACACTTGTCCTATTTTATGACTCTTAATATCATCTGATACCCTGTCTTTTTATTGGTTCCTCATTCTTTCTTCCTTTTAGGAGTAGTTTTTCTTGTTCTTTGTGCTAAACAATGTGAAGTATAGTAGGCAAAGATTTTCTGCTCGCCTTATTTGATGGATTCCACTATCATTTGATCTTTATTCTTTTTCCCTTCTACTTGTTCTCTCCTTTTGCGAATGCCTTTTTTTCTTTTCTTTGTTTGGAAGAATAAATCATAAAATAAATGTTGTTACCTAATATTTACATCTTGGTTGTTTGTTGTAGTTGAAGTTGATAAAAGTTAGTTTCACAAAAAAAATTTCTTTATCAGTTTCCTTGATATACTGATGATTATGATGTTGAAAGCTACTATTACCTATGGACTCCTTTACTTTGTATATGATTTACCGTTATCTCTATATAAAGTCACGAATTATCACCCCTCAGCCAACTTGTAGTTTTCTAATTGGTTTTCATTTTCGTTTACAAGTCAGCTGAATATGTGATTTATGTGGTTTTGTTGGCTCTTGGAGGAGGGATGATGTTGGTGGGGAAATGTTGAGGATTTCTCTTTATCATTGTAGTTGACTTGGGTTTATCTGAACATGATGAGGTGATCCGTCTACCCCTTTTATATTGTAGCCGGTCGCACCCAATGATGAAATTCCCCTATCATTCATATGGTAAAACTCTCTGGTCATCCATGTCCTAAACGTTTTTGTTTTCCGGTGTTTGGCAACAGGAAAGCTAAGGATGAAGTGGGAATCAGTGTGTTAGCAGCTTAAATTACTCAAATCCTTCTTGTGAAGGATTTCTGCAAACTGCAAAGTCCTTTGAAAGCAGGCAAAAAACAGTGTCTGCTGCTTTTGTTAGTCAAACCTTAATACTTGTCTGTGTTTTTCTGACAGCGAGGCATATTGATGACCTCAATTGGCAACTTGTGTAGTTTATTAACATGTTAATTTTTTATGGCTTAAGGGTTTCTTAGTTGCTAATTGTGTTTATAAAATGTATTCACTATATTTAATAACTTGTATGTTAAATGATTTTTCTATTTACTACTGTTGCATCCTGGAATATTTGCGGCAATAGAGAAATAAGTTTAATGTCTTAGCTTTGTACAAAGATTTAGCACACAATCAGAAAAAAAGAGTATAGTGTTTATAAGGGACGCCAAACTTTTTGCGTGAAAACCCTTAAAAAAGGGTAAAACCAATGGGGCTTGGTCTAGTTTGAATGAATCCACTATTGTTTGCAGTCAATTACAAATGAGGCCCTTCCTCGGGGGAAAATCCTTGGCTTGATGTAGCTAATATATTTTCTATGGTTAATATTTGACATGCTTTTGGCATAATTCATGTCTACCCAGTACCCATCAATCATATGGTGAGGCTTTTGGGTGATGAGACATGTTTTGACTATTGGCATTGTTATTTATTTGTCTCTGAACGGAGCTTCGTTGGCCAACTCTTTGTATTCTCAGTCTATCAAAAGATAAGGCGTCAAGGATGGCTTGAAAAACATTTAAAATGATGCAGCTATTTTATCTTATATTTAGATCTTCTATCCGATAGGACGGGAGGAAATAGTTAAAACAAAATAATTATTTTCCATGGCTGAGTTTTCCTGATCCTCAATTTGGCTGTTTTATCGTTGAGGACATTTGAAAATTTAAAAATTTAAAAATTGTTATTCAAGTTTTAACAGTTCAATGTTTTAACTTGTTAAGAAGGAGAATTATTTGATAGTTAAGTAAATCTTATATAGAAATTAAGTGGTATTTATCTGTACTTGCACATTGCAATTACGTCCTGATGGTATCAATTCTGCATAGTTTCTTATATGCTTTGCATTTGCATGTCAAATGAAGTAGCATTTGCATCTGCATTCATACAAAGAATTCTTTTCAAGGATCATTTGGTTTCTGGAAGTTGGAAAATATTTTTCTGCTAAAGATTAGAGAGAGATAGGTCCTCTCGAATAGAGGATCAATTGTATCTTGTTATTTTTCTTCCGGTAGTTTGAGTTAGTTTGATTAACGCAATAAATGGAAAACATTCCTCTTGACTATAAAAGTTGAATTAGGGTTTATATGAACATGATCAGATGATCCATCAACCCCTTTTATATGGAATTTCCTATTGAATTTTGTCCATATGATCGATTATGGTGGCTCTTTGTGTAGATATGATGCTTGATGAGGAAATCTACTAAGGAGATTATAATCATTTTAGAATTATTAAGATTAATGCCATACACATAAAATGCAAATTAAATATTTGTGAGGGAGATGATGATGATTTAAAATTTAGCCATCGGTTGTTTTGGTTTCTATGGAATATGTATATTTTTTATGATAATGATGTGGCATGTTTTGATGGTCTGGGCTTCTTGAGCTTCTAGGCAGCCATAACAAGCATTACTAGAAAGCTGCTACTCTTTATTATTTCATGTATTTCACTATCTTCTCGGCCCTTGTCTTCTTAATGTTCGTTTTATTTTTCTTTCCGTTTTGGAATTTTGTTGTTTTTCGTTTCGGGTGCTACAGATTGCGTAATGTAGTGTGCTAAGATTCTCAGCTCGTCTTGTTAGATATATACATATTGGATTGATAGCAGCGTACCTTTTTAATGTTGAACCACGCCCTTTTGTTTTAATGTCTATGGGCTCTGAACATTTGAGCTTTAGGGTCACAGCATCTCCGCATTATATTTGGGGAGTTTAATGGATTAAGTTCCGTGGGAAATTATCGGAAGATAGATTAGATAGTGATAAGACACTACCCAGAGATTTCATCCTTTTAGCAAGGACTTTAAGATCTGAGTTCTAATTTCTTATAGGGGTAAACCCCTATAGTAAATTATTCTTCCTATTAATGAGATGACACTTTCGATTAAAGTTAGTCGTTGAATATATACATTGTATCTAGCATAGAGTAGCAGCAATTTTAGATGTGCAATTTAATATTTCGATCTGAAGTGCCAGCTTGGACTTAAAGTGGACTGTGTATTTGAATCAAGAACAGCTTGAAATACTTAGAAAATTGATGCTAAAATTTTTTTCTTCCGTGTCAGCTGAATATGTGATTCATGGGGTTTGGTTGGCACTTAGAGGAGGGATGAAGGGTAAGGTTGGTTTTTTCTCTTATAATTGTTAGCGAGAACTAATTTGTTGATGGCAATGTTGGAATTTTGAAGGTTGTATCCGATATGATTTTGAATGACATGTGATTTGTCACCAAAAATTACTTTGTTTGGGCACGAATCTTTAGGCATATTTATATTAGAATCTTCTGAAATTAAATTCAGGACCATGCTTTCATCAAACATATAGTTGAACTGAACATCTCTATAAGATGAATCCTAGGACATCAAAATTTGTTCAGTTTTAAGTTTGTGTTCTAATTGAATGAAGTTGTATTTACTTTTGAATTTTCACAAAGAATACTCTGTAGGGCTCATTCTGGTGCTTGAAGTTAGAATATATGCTTTCTCTAAAGTGTAATGTTACACTTATGAAATGTTTATATTTTAATTCATTAAATAAGTTAAAATAAACTTATTGCTTTTATCATGTTCATAATCTTGATTTCTATGATGTGTGAGAAGAGAAAATAAAATTATCATTTCTATGATGATCATTATCATGATTTATATGAAGCAGTGCAAGAAGCATTTTTCATTGCTATAATGACAGCAATATGGCTGAGAGTTGCATTCATATCAAAAGTTTCCCTCAAACTTACATAGGTGATAGACTAAAGTTGAACAATACAATACATGAAAGGATAAGAACCTCTGCTCTTTCAAAATAATGACAATAAGAATGTTCGCAAAGTAACCAAAACAAGCATTTCCATACCAGCTAGAGTATTCAATCAATTCCAATCATGTAATGCTCAAAATGCAATGTAGACTATGAAGATGATGAGGGAGGGGAGGGTAAGGCATATTATGGCTTTTACCAGATTGTGGGCATTTATTTCATGCCATGTGTGTGGATCCATGGTTGTGATAACCTCCAACTTGTCCGATGTGTCGGTCGTTACGGAGCCTTATCGAATATGATGGTGAGGAAGGAGAGGATAAGCCATTGAGGCTTTTACAGATTGCTGACATTTATTTCATGCCATATGCGTGGATAAATGGATGTGGCAACATCCAATTTGTCCGATGTATCGATCAACGGTGATGAATGATGCCACATCTATGCCGGAATCGAAATTGAATGGGCATAGATGTATCTATAATACTATTCTGCTATTTGACTCTTTGTCTCTTTAGCCTTGTTTGATTGGGTTGTTTTTAATGCTCATCAACATCATTAGCATTTGGCCGCTATCACCATGAGAATGGTAAAAAAGTTTATTAGCAATACCCAAAATAAATAGGCAAGATTCTATCTATAGGTTAACTGCTGATTTTAAAAAATTTAACTAATAAATTTAAAACAAATTTAATTAAACTATTTAAATAAGAAATATAATAAGCTAATTTACATATTATTGATTATTAAATAATTCATAAATATTTGTTAGATAGTTATTTTTTTTAATTGTAAGAAATGATTATAAAGTTAATTTATGAAAGGTTTTATTATTCATTTTATTGTAAATAATTATAAGTTATAAAAATTGACTTATTAAATTTTATCCTCTTTAGTTTTTCTCTATGATTTTCCCAGAGCCTCTAGGCTGTCTAGGGTTTGCTGGGTTTGCTTTTCCTGGTGAACTTGTTTTCATCGTCGTTGTGTTGTTTGCGTTTTGAAGGTATACCGAAGCTTTTTCACTTTCTCCAACGATGTCGAATAGGAAGGGTTGAAGGAAGGCAACAATCTTTCTCTTTTGTCGTGCTAAT
Organism: Dendrobium catenatum; assembly: GCF_001605985.2. Classification (NCBI taxonomy): domain Eukaryota; kingdom Viridiplantae; phylum Streptophyta; class Magnoliopsida; order Asparagales; family Orchidaceae; genus Dendrobium; species Dendrobium catenatum. The sequence continues at coordinate 19,944,324 of NW_021319083.1, read as the reverse complement.
TCTCCCAAATCCTGTAAATCGTCCGGACTTTTTGATTTTCTAAATTCGGGATTCTCGGCAAAAAAGAGAAGCAATGAGATTTATGATTTTGTAGGATTTAGATTTCGCATGTAACAGTTTTTTCCACTGTTCTTTGCCTTCTTTCATGAAATTATTTATTGGAAAATTGTTGTATCAAACCGTAAGAAAATTGTCCCAAACAAAACTTTAAGTTGTTATTTTTGCTGTTAAGGCAGGATTTAAGCTAAATCCGGCATCCGTACAACTTGTTAAACTAGTGTCCAGAACTCTGTCTTTCTCCCCCAAATAAAAATTTTGTTAATCCTTGACGAATGTTGGGTAAGATTGCTGAAGAAGCAGCGATGTAATGTGTTGTTATCAAGTTTATCTCTATCATGAAGTACAGTTCGGAGGGCTATATCATGTGAAAGTTATCAAGTTTAATGCCCTACACATTAACATTCAGTAATGTGTTGTTGATGTCTCTTTCTAGTAAGAATTTGTGAGGGAGATAATAGCGATTCAGATTTTTCCATGAGTTGCTTATGGTTCCTATGGAATATATCTATGTTTCTGTTACGCCGACCCATCCTGGGCCGGCTGGACCGGTCCACCCTGGACCGGTCTTGGCTTACAGTCGGCGGAAGAAAGCAGCTAGGGAGGGGGCGGAAACATCAAGGGGGCCCACTTGATGTAAATTCAATTTTGGGAGGGAATATTTGAATGAGAAGGGTAATTAGGTAAATTGTAATCCTCCTTTCATGTTTAATTAGGAGGAATAGGGGGAAGAGAGGGTTATCTGGAATTTGAATCATTTTTGAGATCTAGGGTTTGTGTTCTTGGGCTCTAGGCTACGGCTAGAGATTTGGAGAGTTTTTCCTTCCTCTCGAATTGAAGGAAAGTTGTATCTTGCAAGTGCTTTTCATTTCTCATTAAATAAAAGTGTTTGCTTCGTTTCTCTTACGTTTTCTCCTTCGTTTTCTCTCCGAATCCACTGTTTTTTGGCTGTTTTCTTGTGTGGACAGCAGATTTCATCCTAGATCTACTTGGTTCTTGGTGTGAAACACTTGGAAATCCAAGTGTTTCCTATCAGTTTCCTACGGTAATGACTTAGCATGTTTGGATGGTCTAAAGCTTCTCAGGCAACCACAACAGTCATTACCAGATGGAATCATGTATGGCTATTTGTTGGCAGCTGCTGCACTTGTCCTATTTTATGACTCTCAATGTCATCTTATACCCTTTCTTTTTATTGGTTCCTCATTCTTTCTTCCTTCTAGGAATGTAGTTTTTTGATTTTTTTTTTGCTGCACAATGAGCAATTTAGTAGGCAAATATTTTCTGCTTGTCTTATTTGATGGACTCCACTATCATTTGGTCCTTATTCTTCTTTCTTTCTACTTGTTCTCTTCTTTGTCGAGTGCCTTCCTTGTTTTCTTTGCTTTGTTTGGAAGAATGAATCATAAAATAAATATTGTTAGCAAATGTATACATCTCGGTTGTTTGGTGTAGTTGAAGTTGATAAAAGTTAGTTTCATGGGTTGGTGGTGTTTGAGGAGGATGATGTTGACAGTGGAAGCTCTCATGGTATCGCCCAAAACTTTAGTGTGCAAATTGTTAAGGGGCTATTTGGTATTAGATTTACAGCTGGATTTAAGTTGGATTTATGCTAAACCTAGCCAAACGGTTTTTGTGCGTGTCAAATCACGATGGTGGGTAAATCCCAGATTTTAGGATTTACGGCTTAAATACCGAATTTACTAATTCCCTCGGTTCGGCGGAGTTATGGGATTTGGCCGAAGAAGCGCACGTAAGGGAGAAAGTTACCTTCATAGCCAGCGTGTACCCGTTCCTGCTTCTGATTAAAAAGTCTTAACATATATATGAACATGATCAAGTGATCCATCAACCGTTTTCCATATGGAATTTCCTGTTGATTTTTGTCCATATGATCAAGCATGGTGGCTCTTTGTGTGGAGATGATGCTTGAAGAGTTGTAATATCGTAATAAATCATTATTAAAAGGGTGAAAAATGACACTGCATTATATGGGAAAACTTTTATCATTTACTGGTTTGTTTGTTATCTTCGCCATGAAATCTATTACGGAGGTTATAATCATTTGGTAATTATTAGGATCAGTGCCATACACTTAAGATGCGAAGTAATAATTTGTGAGGGCAATGATGATGATGATTTATAATTTAGCCATCGCTTGCCTATGTTTTCTATGGAATATCTATATTTTCTATGGTAATGATATGTCATTATTGGATGGTCTCAGCTTTTGGAGCTTCTAGGCAACCATACCTGCCATTAGCATGGGGATTCTTTTTTTTTTTTGGGTGTAATTGGGGTCGAAGCCCATCTATTAAATAACAAAATGATTACATGTGATAAAGGAGCAAAATTAGATCAAAAACTCATGCATAAGCGACAACAAAAACTTATGCATGAAAAAGGTATAAAAAACCCCAACTATACCTCCCTATAAGCCCAAAGATACATGTAATAGATGCTTTGCAAATAACCAAAATAACAAAATAAACAAAGCAGTAAAGATGCGCCAAAAAACAGCACAGAAGCGACCAATTGCAGCAGGCAAATTCTCAGATGACTCCACAGGTATAGAACTCCATCTCCACCGTAAGAAGAATCCCAGATAACCTGAAAAACAGAGCAATATTTCCCAGCAAAGCTTGCTCCACAATATTTTAACCAGGACTCAGAATATTCATAAGAGGGCAAACCCCCCATGGGGATTCTTTTACAACCGTTACTTAAAAGCTGCTATAGTTGTATTATTTTATGAATTTCACTGTCTTCTCAGCCCTTGTTTTGTTAATGTTCCTTTTATGTTTCTTTCCGTTTTGGAATTTTGTTGTTTTTAGTTTTGGGTGCTACAGAATGTGTAACGTTCCTCTAGATGCCGCTAGAGCTCAAAGAAAAACTTAATTCTAAGAGATCTCAAATTTCAGCCAAATTCAAGGTGTCCTAACCTTAGAAAAGCAAACTATTTGATGCATATTATACAAAAGGAAATCCCCAAAGAATCCCTACATTTAATTTCCCTCCTTAAATCCCTTAAAATCCTTCCTAAATGGCTCTGTAGGAACGACGGTCAGATCCCACGTATAGGAAAGAGGCGGAACCTCCGCCTCGGTTTTGTTGGGCCGGTCCCGCGTGGACCAGCTGGACCGTTCTGACAGTAATGTAGTGTGCTAAGATTCTCTGCTCGTCTCTTTTGATATATATATATATATATATATAATGTTACACCAATCCCTTTTGTTTAAATGTCTGTGGGCTATAAAAATTTGAGCTTTAGGGTCATGGCCTCTCCGTGTTATATTTGGGGAGTTTATTGGATTAAGTTTTGAGGTAAATTTTCGAAATACATATTAGATAGAGATAAATGTTAGACAACTAATTAATTACGATTATTGTATTAATCATCTTGCTTTACTTAGTATGAACCAATAGAATTTGTACACGTTGTATGTATAGTTCCTACGCCTATATATAGGCACCTGTACCAAGTTTCAAATCATCCAATAAGACATTACGTTCTTCTCTTCCTTGTCCCATTCTTCCTTGTCTTCCTTATGTCCGGCGAACTGTACCGAATTATCAGATTCTACATGGTATCAGTAGCGGGCTGATCCTCCGGCCAGCCTCCACTCATGGATTCCGCGTCACCTACTTCCTCGACTCCGACGATCGTCATCAACCAGTCCGATCAGTCGAAGACGAGCCTCTATCCCTCTCTCAAATTTTTCATCGCTCATCTCAAAACTCTCGTGCCTCATCATCTCACGTCTGATAACTATCAGATCTGGCGCACGCAGATCGTCAAGCTCTTCAAGGCCAATGGCTTCGAAAAATTTCTTGAATCCTCATCCCATTCTGATCAAGAAAATCAAGATTCGAATTACAACGCCGATTCTTGGAATTTCACCGATCAAAACCTCGCTACCGCGATCTGTTCAACCATTTCTGCTCCGATTCTTCCATATGTAATGCATCTCGAAACTACCTCTAAAATCTGGCAGGCTCTACAAGTTCGGTTCCAATCAACGAACCGATCCAAAGTTATGCAACTCAAAAATGAGTTAAACAATCTAACCATGAAGAACATGTCAATGCAAACTTACCTGACTGAAATCAAGAAGATCGTCGACAACATTGCTGTCGCCGGCTCAACTCTTGATACAGAGGATATTATCCTGCATATCCTAAATGGTTTACCACCAACCTATCAATCTTTTAAGACTTCCGTCTGACATCTACAGTCGCCACTTACGCTAGATAGTCTCTATGCGATGCTCATCACCGAAGAAATTCATATTCAAAATGATTCTATGCGTCTTGTCAATACTCAAGAAACTCAAACGGCGCTCTACGCTCAACGTGGCCGTGGTCGGCGTGGTCGCGGAAGAAATCCGGCTACATCTAATAACTCCTCGAAGCAAACTGCAAAATCCTCCATCTCATGCCAGATCTGCCTTAAAAGAGGACATACAGCGGATATCTGTTGGCATCGTCACGATGCAAACTACATTACACAACGCTCTCAACCTGATTCCAACAATGCCCTGCTTGCCACCACAGAAGCTCAAGCTTCGGAGTGGTATCTCGACTCCGGTGCTTCAGCTCATATGACCAACAAAAATGAGCAATTGATTCAAGGCTCAGTATATCAAGGTAATGATCAGGTGATGGTTGGTGACGGCCGAACAGTTCCCATTGCTCACTCGGGACTGGGTCTTCTCCCCACACCGGATCGTAAGTTACTCTTGTCTAATTTACTGCACATTCCTGCTATTTCTCACAATCTCTTATCTATATCCAAACTAGTTTCTACTAATAACATTTCTATCACATTTACTCCTAACGGTTTTACTCTGAAGGATTTGCAGACCAATCAACATCTTCTCAGCGGTCCGTGTAAGAATGGGTTATATCCCATAGCTATGCCGAGTACATCAAATAATGCTCTGTCTGCAGTGCAAACGACTCGCATAAACTGGCATGAGCGGCTGGGTCATCCTCAGCACAGGACTCTGCATCAGATATCTCGGAACAACCCGAATTTCAAAATTTCCTTCTTACATAATGACTGTATATCCTGTAAACTCTGCAAACATCATAAACTTTCCTTTGCTAAATCTGTAACTCATACTACTAGACCTCTTGAACTGTTACACTCGGACTTGTGGGGACCTTCTCCGGTCACCACAAAACAGGGATTTAGATACTATCTGCTCATAATAGATGATTACTCGCGCTATTCCTGGATATTTCCTTTATTGTTTAAATTTGAAGTTATGCATACCTTTATTAATTTTATCAAACTAATCGAAAATCAAACGAATCATAAAGTTAAAACCATCCGCACTGACGGAGGTGGCGAGTATATGCATCATCAGTTACAACAATATTTCACGTCCAAGGGCATCCAGCATCAGGTCTCGTGCGCATATACACCGGAACAAAACGGGGTCTCTGAGCGCAAACACCGACACATTTTGGAAATGGTGAGAACTATGTTACATAAAGCATATATACCTCATCATTTTTGGCATGAAGCGGTTACCACAGCAGTGTATCTGATCAACAGATTACCCTCTCAGACCATCAAATGCAAATCACCTATACAACTTATGTTCAACAAAGTTCCGACCTACGATCATCTCAGAACGTTCGGGTGTGCTTGTTTCCCGTCTCTTCCTCCGCATACGTCCACCAAGCTTCAACCAAATTCGGCACTATGTGTATTCATGGGTTACTCGGTCACTCAAAAAGGATACAAATGCTTAAACTTTGAAACAAACATAATCTCTGTTTCTAGGCATGTCATTTTTCTTGAAAATATATTTCCCTTTCATACTAAACTCTCGTTGTCTATTCCTTCACAGCAGGACGTACCTCCTCAATTGCTTATTCCTGTTTCTAAAGCTACTGAGGACATCCCAGTATGCACCAACACAGAGCCCTCTATGTCTCCAATTCGAGCCCCGTCTCCTACTACACCAGGGTCTCCTCCTAGCTCTGTACCCCTGCAGTCCGAGCCAGCTCCTATGCAAGCTCCCATCAAACATTCCATGACTACAAGATCTCAAACGGGCTCACTCAAACCTATATGCCGTCTGAATTTGCTTCACCAAGTTGAGCAATGCGCTCAACAACATGTTCCCACCACCTATTCCGAGGCCAGCAAACATGTTGAATGGCGTCAAGCGATGGCAGAAGAATTCGCTGCTTTACAACAACAAGGCACGTGGACACTTGTTTCCCCTCCGCAAAACGCATCTATACTGGGATGCAAATGGACGTTTAGAAAGAAGTTCAACTCAGATGGATCGGTTGCCAGACATAAGGCCCGCCTGGTCGCTCAGGGGAACCGTCAAGAACACGGTCTGGACTACGACGAAACGTTTAGCCCAGTGGCTAAACTTCCGACTATCAGGGTGCTATTCACAGTCGCGCTATATCATGGATGGACAGTCCAACAACTTGATGTCAATAATGCATTTCTTCATGGCACACTAACGGAGACAGTTTTCATGCGACAACCCAATGGCTTTGAAGACAATATGAATCCCGATCATGTCTGTCACTTAAAGAAGGCGATTTATGGGCTCAAACAAGCCCCTCGGCAGTGGTACACCACCTTCACCAATCATTTGCTGACCTCCGGTTTTCAACACAGCCGTGCAGATCCATCACTTCTCATCTATAGAAGGCGTGACATCCAGATCTTTCTCCTGGTATATGTAGACGATATTCTTATTACCGGGAACAATGAACCAGAAATTTCAAAACTGCTCATCAACCTCAACACCCAATTCAGCATGAAACACCTCGGTCCAGCCAGTCAATTTCTCGGTATTTCCATCCAATCTACAAAAGATAAGTATTTTCTCTCACAATCTACTTATGCACTATCTCTGTTACAACAAACAAATCTGGTTAAATGTAACTCTCTCTCTAATCCCTCGGTCACGAAACAGCCGTCCAACTTCAACCTGGATAATACCATCTCCGACGCCAATGTCTACCGTCGCATAACAGGAGGCCTACAATATCTAACAATAACGCGTCCCGATATAGCTCACTCCGTCAACAATCTCGCTCAACACATGCATGATCCTGCACCAGTCCATCTCTACCTTCTTAAGAGGCTACTGCGATACATTAAAGGAACGATCAACTTCGGCTTACCGATCATAAAATCCAATATGCAGCTCAGAACGTTCTCGGACGCTGACTGGGCTGGTGACCCGATCACCCGAAAATCAACAACTGGCTTCTGCACATTTCTCGGCAAAAATCTGGTCTCGTGGACGGTAAAGAAGCAAACCACGGTATCTAGATCCTCTACAGAGTTGGAATACAGAGCTTTGGCTGCTGCCACTGCGGATATTATTTGGCTAAGGCGTCTGATTGCAGATTTCAACATTTCGCATGACCAACCAATCTCAATCTACTGCGATAATACATCGGCAATCGCACTGGCTAACAATCCAGTGTTTCACGCGAGGACCAAACACATCGAGATTGATCAAAGGTTTATCCGAGATCATATCCAGCGCAACACCATTCGCGTGCTGCCTATCAGCACCGTAGACCAGATCGCGGATATCTTCACAAAATCTCTACCCACCTTGCGGTTTAAACAGCTTCGCTCCAAACTGACGCTCAGGGAAGAAACATCAGTTTGCGGGGAGATGTTAGACAACTAATTAATTACGATTATTGTATTAATCATCTTGCTTTACTTAGTATGAACCAATAGAATTTGTACACGTTGTATGTATAGTTCCTACGCCTATATATAGGCACCTGAACCAAGTTTCAAATCATCCAATAAGAAATTACGTTCTTCTCTTCCTTGTCCGATTCTTCCTTGTCTTCCTTATGTCCGGCGAACTGTACCGAATTATCAGATTCTACAATAAACACTACCCAGAAATTTCATCCTTTTAGCGAGGACTTTGAGATATGAGTTTTGATTTCCTGTAGGCGCAAGCCCCTATAGTTAATTATTTTGTTACCATTCTTTAAAATGAATGATGAGTGCTTATTTTGTTATTCAAACATGACCTTCGTGTTAGGGACTTAAAATGAATGATGAGATGTTTCTTTAATGAATGGTATAATATGTTTGAGGGTAAAAATTACCATTCTTTTAAACAAGGTTATTTTGCAACTCTCTGTATCTGGCATCGGCCTTGTGAGTATTTTGCAAAAGGAAAGCCCTTATGGAATTATTCTTATGGGTGTTGATCAAATTTGAAGCTTGTTCTCCAGTTTATCTGTGACGTATTATTCGATGTTAATCTTAAAGATGATATGTGGGCTTTTGATCATCAGCCGAGTATGTTTCTTTTTATTTGGCTTTAGAGAGCCATTGGGATCACAGAATGTACTAGCTTTGGATGGTGACGAATTTCTAATGAAAATCTCTTCAACAGTTTCATAGATATACTGATTATGATGATGAAAGTTAATATTACTTATGGACTCATTTGCTTTGGACGTTATTTATCGATATCTCTCTATAAAGTAACAAATTATAACCCCTCGGCCAACTAATTGAAAATTTATTACTAGAATTCCGTTTTAAAAAGCAATAAAAAAGCCGGCCCAAATTGTGCCTTATAGGAGGGATGATGTTGGTGTGGGAAGTTTTTTTTTTTCTTATAATTGTTAGCTAGAACTAAATTGTTGATGGATATCATGACAATATTGGAATTTTCAAGGTTTTATGCGTTATGATTTTTAATGATAAGTGATTCGTCACCAAAATTCGGGAATCTTCTGAAATTAAATTCGGGACCATCGAATTCTGATTTCATCAAACATATTTAAAATTTGTTCTATCCAAAGCCAAAATGTGTCCAATTCTAGGGTTTATGATATTTAAAGAGCTGGTTGACAACGAAATAGCCAAGAGTTGCATGCATGCAAAAAAAATACGCAATGCATGTCTCAACTAATTATTGTTGGCATTTCTAAGAATTTTCTTCGCACTCTTCTTTTCAAGCTGATTTCACTTAATCTACCTTGTAAAGATGGTTAAATGCTATTGGTGATGATCACTCTAAAGAATACTTCACTTAATCTGCCTTTTAAAGACTGTTGTAGTGCTTGATGAGGTTCAGGATTCAAATCTTCTTTTTCTTCTACTCTGGTGATCACTTCAACTAAATGTGATTTTTTCCTTGGTCCACTTCTACTCTTGTTTCTTTTATCAGATAGGCAGATACCTATGATTGTTGAATGTTTTGTTAAGAAAGTGAAGTTTTACTTTGTTTCATTTTCCTTAATTTGTAATGGAGATGCAATGGCTATTGTTGTGTCCTGGAACATTCACGTTAGTTGAGAGAGATAAAATTTAACGTCTTTGTTTTTTATGAAGAGTCATCACACATATAGATAAGAGAGAGTTGCAACATTTATAAGAGGCACCCGAATTTTTTAAGTGGAAACCTCTTAAAAGGTGAAAAAATATGGGGCCTTGCACAGTTAAAATGATTCCACTAGTTTTTGTCGTTGATTGCAGTTTATTCCCTTTCTCGGGGGAAGGCCTTGGCTCGATGTAGCAAATATACATCATATAGAGCACATTACATGTTTCGAGTTGGGTGTATCCAGTGATGTGAGAGTTCTCAAAAGAACGTTGGTAAGAACATAGTCAGGCGACGGAGGCCGGAGGGACAGTAGTAGATGTTGACCAAAGTTGGAGGTCGGTTGGATCATAGTCGGTGGATGATAGAGGTTGGAGGAACCGTTGTCATTGGGCGATGGAGGGTTGTTACTCAAAGTTTTGATATTGTAGATTACCAAGTATGAATGACCAACGCTCCTTTTTATGACATAGCAATGATCTATGGCGTGATAATCTGGCATTGATGAGGCATCAAGGAGGGCTTGAAAGTCTTCAACCATGGTGCTACATTGTTTTCTTACTCATGGCTCGATTTGTGAGTGTAGGGAGAAAGCTTTGTTTCTTTATCTATGCTAAAATTTCAATAGTTTCTTGGTGCAAAAATCATGGAAAAAATTTGCTGATTTTGTTTTGAGACAAATTTACTTGGGATACCAACTCTCTCTATTTAATTATATATATATGAGCAAGATTATACCAACTCTTCTTCATCATGAAACGCATCTAATTGGGCTCACTGACATGAGAGATACCAAGACTAGTGCTATAAACTTATCATATGGTTTCATGATGTTGTTTTTTTGTTTATGATTAAAGAATATTTGCAGGCAATGATGATGATTTTTAGGCCAGTCATTGTCTGAGTAGGACTACCAAGTAATACTTTTCTATGATGTTTATGTTGCATTTCAGAAAGGCATGAAACTTCATAGAAGATTCATGTACTATGATCTGAAGAACACTGCTCTACTTATCTTTGTACATGGATCCCATTGTCAGTTGAGCTACTTGTTATTTGCTCTGGGTGGAGCTTCGTTGAATCGTTTAGTATTGGCTTTGGGTGATGAGACATGTTCTTACTATTGGCATTGTTATTGATTTGTCTCTGGGCGGGAGCTTCGTTGACCAACTCTTTTTATTCTCATGTAAATTTTAATATTTAAATTTAGAAAATTTTCATCTTGAACTGAAAGCGGACTATGTATTTGAATAAAGAACAGCTTGAAATCCTTCTGGAAAATTGATGCTATCATTTTTTTTTGCTTTTATAGCTTTAACTAAGTTGATCGGAAAGCTTCTTTTTCTTTGGTATGTTGTTTTTTATACAATGTTGTTGAGAGTCGGGCATTGTTGTTATGCAGTAAATATTGGACCTTAATGTTAAGGTGTTTATTGTCAATGTTGAGTGGGTGTTGATCGTGGATGTTGAGAAGGTGTTGATATCAAGTTGTGGGTGTGGAAATTGCTAGCATTGAGTATTAATATAAAGGCAACGCCAGATTTTTATATGGAGATTGTTTTGAAATGTTGATGTTATAACAATGTTAGACGTCAATGTTGAGATGACATCGGGGATTGTTGTGCAATCAAAAAGTTGTAACCCGTCAAAAAGAAATGAAAATAAGAATATTCGATGAATGGTGCATTAAATGCGAGTGACTGATTTGGTGTTGTGGGTATGAAAATGTGTGCTTATTTTGTTATTCAAACATATCATTTGTGTTAGGAACATAAAATGAAAGATGAAATGTTTAAATTTTAGTTATTTAATGAAGCTGATGAATGGTATAATATGTATGAAGATAAAAGTTACCATTCTCTTAAAACAAGGTTGTTTTGCAACTCTCTTTCTCTGCTATCGGCCTTGTGAGTATTTTGCAAAAGGAAAGCCCTTATGGAATTATTCTCAAAGGTGGTGATCAAATTTGAAGCTTGTTCTCCAGTTTATCTGCAACGTATTATTCGCTGTTAATCTTAGAGATGATCTGTGGACTTTTGATCGTCAGCCGTTGGGATCACAGAATGTACTAGCTCTGGATGGTGATGAATTTCTAATGAAATTTTCTTTATCAATTTCATTGATATATTGATGATTGTGATGGTGAAAGCTAATATTACTTATGTACTCATTTGCATTGGATGTGATTTACCGATATCTCTCTATAGAGTCACAAATTATCACACCTCGGCCAACTTGAAGTTTTCTAATTTACTTAAAATTAGGGGTGTCAATTTCGGGTCACAGGTTGAGTTCATGTCAAATTTGGAATTGACCTGACATTATTCGGGTCTGGCTCAACCCGAACCGTTTTTGCAAACGGGTCGATTTTTTTAGGCCCGAACCCGACCAGTTCGGTCCTCCGGAATTTTCCACACAAATGCACGTGATTCGGTCCTCCGGTTGTCTGGCAGCAGGACACGACAGCAGCTGTCGGCAAGGCAGGCGGCGCGTGACATGTGCAGGCGGCGATGTGGCTCAGGCAGGCGACGCACGTCACGTGCAAGTGCTAGACTAAACGTCTCGACTCTCGGCCCGAAGCGATTCAACGCGGACCACATGGTGACGTGGGCAGCCGGGGCAATGGGCAGCCGGGGCAATGGGCAGCTGGGGCAGGCAACGCGGGGCATCCGTTTTTCGGGTCATTCTCGGGTTTTCGAGTCAATCTGATACCAACCTGATTTTGCAAACAGGTCAGTTTTTCGGACTCGAATCCGATCCACTTTAGGTTCGGGTTAACCCAAACCCAAAATTTTCGGGTTGGGTCTTATATTGACTGTTCTAGTTCAAATTATCTTTTACGAAGTAGTGAAAATAAATTGTAGCAAAAACAAACTAATTGCCAAATTTGAAAATTTAATTTTAAAGTTTTATTTCAAAATAATTTGTGAGTAATAAAAGACTTAACAATTATTTTATAATATTTTTTATTATTTTAAAAATCAAAATCACATGTAATAACAGTAGTTAAAAATAACAAATAAAAAAAAAGCATGAATTAAAATAAAACTAAAAGAAAAAGAACGTAAACTAAGTTTTTATAGTGATTCGGTTAAATTGACTTACATCTATTCCCCAGAGTTCTCTCTATAGATATTTCACAATTTACTCCTGCTCCAAATAAAGCAGAAAAGCTTTTTTCCTTTATAATGATAGGAGAACATTTTTTTACAACACTTCTGTCTATGAAAAACCACCCTCCTACACCCAATTCGGTGGAGATGACTCACCATTAGCCTCCTAGTTTGTGAGTCTTATCCCAGGACTCTTCGAGCTCTTACACCCAAGTGCCCTCACTCTATTAAAAATAAGAAAAGAACGACATATGGGGCTTGGCCTAGTTTGAATGAATCCACATGTATTTTCAGGCAATTACAAATGAGGCTCTTCCTCTAGCTGAAGACCTTTGTTTAATGTAGCAAATATATATCATATACAATGCATTACATGGTGGGAATTGGAAGAATATGTATTTTCTTGTTTTTTTGGTCAGCAGAATCATAATATGCAAGCAATAAAGTGTAGAAAGATCCTAGTAGAGTGATGGTGGTCGGAAGGATCGTAGTAGGCGAGCGACGAAGGTCGGAAAGATTGTTGTGAGGTTGGGAGGACCGTAGTGATCCTAATATCGATTGATTCTTGCATCATTTAAGCTAAAAAATGTTGAGAATATCTCTTTATCATTGTATTTGAATTTGGGTTTATCTTAACCTAATGAGGTGATCCATCAACCCCTCTTATATTTTCGTCGGGTTCACCCTAATGATTAAATTCCCCAGTCAGTAAACTCTCTGGTCATGCATGCAGTAAACTTTGTTGTCTTGCGACGTTTGGCAATAGCTGGAGCAAAGGATTGGGAATTGAATTTGAGGAATTGAATTATTCCCCTTAAAGGTAGTTTTTACCTTCCAGTCGTCAAGGGAGGTAGAGATTTTCTGAGTAAGGGGTTGGAAGTCCGACTATCTGAGTTTTCTATAAAATATTGGGATGCCAAGATATTTTAGGGGAGCAAATGATTGGGAAATATGGAGAGTATTACAAATTCCAATGGCATGGGTGCTGCTTTTTAGAGAAAAGGATTGCACTTTTGAAGCCCGGAGAGACTAGCAAATTGATTAAGAATATCCCTAAGTTTCACCGCATTGCTAATAGTGGCTTTCCCAAAGACAAGTAGTTCGTCAGCAAATAGGAGATGAGAAATATTAGTGTTACCAGAACTCATCCCGGCAAAGCTATGATTCCCAATGGCATCATCAAAAGAGGAAGACATAGCATCAATACTAATGTTAAATAGATAGGGAAATAATGGGCAACCTTGACGTAAGCCCGAAGTGGAGCTGAAGTACCCTTCAAGTGAACCATTAATACAGACGGAGAAATGGACATCATAGATACAGGCCTTAATCCAATCAATAAAGTTTTGGGGAAAACCCTTAGCAACTAGACGTCCAATAAGAAAATCTCTAGAGACAGTATCAAAGGTTTTAGTGATATCAAACTTAGCACAAAAATACTAATCTTTAGCAACCTTGTTGAATTCCCCAAGAAGTTCTGAAGCGAGAAGGATATTATCAGAGATCATCATTTTATGAATGAAACCGCCTTGGCTTGGATTAATGATATGGGGCATTACCTCCTTCATTCTGTTGGTTATAATATTGATGATGATTTTGTAAATGACATTGCATAATGATATTGGCCTAAAGTCTTTGATAGCAGTGGCATGAGGTTGTTTCGGAATTAAGGCGATGGCTGTTGCTTTGACATGCTTAGGCAAATTAGCCGAGGAGAAGAAGACTAAAATTGCTTGGGTGATTTGGGGACCAATAAGATGACAGGTTGCCTTGTAGAAGGCAAAGATGAACCCATCTGGACCAGGGGTTGAGCAGTTAGGCTATGAGAAAACAATGTTTTGGATCTCCATAGAAACAGGAGCCATTAAGGTAGGAATAAGGTGGGGAGGAATAGTATTCCCAAGAGGAATATTAGAAGATTGCCCACTTCAGTAAGTTGAGAATTGAAAAGTTTTTTATAATGCTGGATAAAAGCCTTGGAGATATCCAAATGAGAGGTTAAAATGTCATTGTCATTGTAAATCTCTTTGATCTTGTTGTAGTTTTTCTTGATATTGATCTTTGAGTACAAAAACTTCAGGTCATCTTCTCAATTGTTTAGCCAGTTGGCTTTGGCCCGCTGAATAGCCCAACTAGCCAAAGAAGATTGGCAAGCATTGAGTTTGAGGTTGGTCTAGTGGAGAGCTTTAACAAGATGTGTCTTGAGGATTGTTGTGAACACTGTGAAGAAGAGAGTTTTGGATGGTAGAAAGAGTATCAAGCTCACTCTTAAGATGAATTGAGTTGCCCCACTTTTGACTTTTGAGATGGTTTTTAAGACATTTTAGCTTGTGGCAGAGAGTGAAAGGGGGTTGGAATTGCTGTGTTGGGCAAACGAATCAATAAGGAGATCCCAAAATTCCTTCTTACTAGTCCAATAGTTCTTAAACATGAATCTGTGCTTGTTAGAGGTGACTACATTCAGGTAGAGGATAATGGGGGAGTGGTCAGAATAGTGAGGCTCACTAACCTTGTAAAAGGAGCTGGAAAAAATAGAAAGCCAGCTTTTATTAACCAGAATAAGGTCAAGTTTGATATGGATAAGGTTCTCTATGCGCTGGTTATACCAGGTATAGAAATTGCCAACAGAAGTGAGGTCGTGGACCCCTAATGTTGAAGATCAATCTATTAAAGTCACCCAATTAGATAGCTGAAAGAGTATTACCACCAGCTTTTTCATTCGAGAATCTACAGCAGTTAAAATCCCCAATAATAACCCAAGGTCTAGAGATGTTCTCAGAAATGCCTTTAATCTGGTCCCAAAGCAATTGTCTTTCTTCAAAAAAATTAGAGGCATAAACCACAGTGATATCAAAAATAGGGGAGGTAGCAATTGTGATAGTGTAATGTACCATCTGGCTAGAAGTGTGGTGGGGAATGAAGTCAACTGATTGTGAGTTCCATTTAATTTAGATCCTCCCCGGAGAGGAGAAAGAAAAACTATCGTAAGCTCCTTCAAAAGGAAAGACTTTATGGGAGGCAAGAAACCAAGGGTCAACAACAGAGGAGGGAGAGATCTCGGTTTCCAAAATACAAATGAGGTCAAGTTTGTGGGTCAGAACAAACAGTTTGGAACTAAAAATCATCTCGGGGCTGTTAAACCCACGGATGTTCCAAGAAGGTAGGATGGGAGGATTCATTGGCTTTTGGAAGTTGAGGGGGTTGCCTTTTGGCATTTTTTGCTCTAGTGTTTTTAGTGGTATGAGAATTAGGTTGTGGGTTTCGTTGATTTTGTAAGGTGGTTGGGCTTTGAGATGAGGAAGGCAAAGCTGAGGTAGAAGAGCTGTGGGAGGGGGGTTGTTGGGTTAGTAAGGAGGGAGGGGAGCTCATGGAGATAAGCAGAGATGTAGGGAGGAGAGAGGCATGTCAGGTGGAGTTTGGAGATCGTGGTGGTGGGGAATTGGATAGACGGGGGAATTGTGATGAGGAGAGAGTCGGGTTAGGTGGATTAGCCAAGGATGGAGGCTGGCTCGAAGGCAGAGGCCCCAGAGCAGATTGCTCAGGTGTTGAGAGACTTGGGAGAGGAGAAAATTTATTGCTAGTGTGAATGGCAGAGGTCTTGAGAGAAGATGGGAGAATTTCGATGAGGGTATCAGCATAAGGGGAATTGAGATTGGGTAGTTGGGTATAGGGGTGTCAATTTTTGGAATTTTTATTTCGTTAGGTTTCCTGATGTAGCTTTACGTCAGGTAGCCAATAATATGTCGTAACGTGCTCTTACTCTTTATAGCGCGGCCCAACAACCCGACCCGGAACGAACCCCCGGGAGTTTGCGTATTGCTCGGTATTGCTAGGTATTAGTCGATTTTGCTCGATAAAAATGAAAAATACCATTATGTGAAGACCAATACCGAGCAATACTGAGCAATACCGAGTTCTTTTAGGTATTACTTGGTATTGCTCGGTATTTGTCTTCACAGAGCGATATTTCTCGTTATTGCCAAGCAATACCGAGTAATACCGAGCAAATACCGAGCAATACACGAATATAGTAATCCCGAATTCGGTCCGAGTCGGGTCGTCGGGCCGCGCGGTAAAGAGTAAGAGCACGTGGCGACATATTATTGGCTACCTGACGTAGAGCTACATCAGGTAACCTAATGGAATAAAAAACATGACCTGAAACACGACCCGAACCCGACCCGAAAAAATTCGGGTTTGGGTCAACCCGAACTCGAAACGGGGTGGGTTCGGGTTCAACAAATCAACCCGTTTTAAAAATCGAGTCGGGTTCAGGTTGACCCAGCAACCCGAAATTGACCCGAAAGTGACACAAAAACTCATTTTTGACCCGAAAACCTGAGATTGACCCATTTTGACCCGCAAATCCGAGATTGACCTTATTTTTGACCCGAAAACTAGCAATTTTGGGTCAACCCCGGGTCATTCGTGTCGGGTCGGGTTGATCCGGACCCGAATCGGGTCAGGTTCGGGTCCAGAAACCTTAATCGTTTTTAAAAATGGGTCGGGTTCGGGTTGACCCGAATAGTCCCGGGTGAGTTCCGGGTTCGACCCAAACCCGACCCGTTGACTCGAATTGACACCCCTAGTTGGGTACTAGCTTGTGCGGTCTGGTAGATGGGGACCTACTGCGAGTTGGGGGGTTTGGGATTTGTTAGCCGTGGAGGAGGATGGGTCGAGGTTCCGACTCGAACTTCTTCCCTTAGGTTTGGAGAGGATAAAGGGGTTTAGGGGCAGGGTCTATGGGGCACAAAGTAGGCGAATGCATTATGGAACCACATTGAGAACACGGTTCAGGTTTCAAGTCGTAAAGAACCTTAAGTGGGAAGACCTCATCGACAGAATAATAGATTTCATCAGGGAGTGGGGAGGAGCTTGTCACCTAAACACAAACCTGCGCGAACATCAGTCTGCTCCTCGCGACCGTGAGAGGGTCAACCGCTAGAGGGATTCCGATGCAGCTGGCAATTTTATTGATGCCTTATGGAGTCCAAATGGAGAGGGGAAAATTCATGATTTTGACCCAGAGGGGGATGGAGGTGAACTCTTCTCTCTTAGCAATGAACTCCGGCGTCCATTTCTGCAAGATGAAAGGTTTACCGAAAAAAAACCAGAGCCTCCCGACCATGCAAGCTCATAGTCCTCTATAACCGTAAACTTCAACAGGAAAAACCCTTCATCCAGAGTAAGAAGCGTCAGAGAGCCTTTTAGCGACCAAGCTTTTTTGATGGCTGCTAAAAGGGCTTTGTAGTAGGGCCTTTTACCAATAAGATATCCCACAAGAGATAAAGACCACTCTGGAGCACCCGCAGTGAACTGCTCCTTGGTGAAACAGGGCGTGGCATTGGGTGAAACAGGGCGTGGCATTGAGGTTGGGAACAAAGGAAAGGTTATGCGAAAACTCCGTAGAAACTTGCGAACTAGCAGCAAGAAGATTTTTCCAGTCAAGAAAAGCTTCATAAGCGGAGTTGAGAGTCGGTAGGGAGGAGGCGAATGAGGAGTAATTTAAAACAAATTTATTTAAGCTATTTAAATGAGAATTAGGATACGCTAATTTACTTATTTTTTATTAATAAATAATTCATAAATATTAGATAGATAGTTTTTTTTATTCAATTATAAGAAATAATTATAATGTTAATTTATGAAAATTTTTCTTATTATTTTTTGCAAATAATTATGACGATTTACTTGTTAAATTTAAAAAATAATATTGTTAAATGTTATTAAGTTACAAATTAGTAAAATGAAGTATTTTGTATGCATTAATGTGTTAGAACTTAATAGTCTTTGTATTTAATTATATATTATTTTTTTTCTTAAACATAATTTGTATGTTATTTAAATAAATTAAAGTTACCAATTTTATTATTTAATATAGTGATAGAAATATAATGTAAAATGTTATTAATTATACTTTTTATATAATTTAAACTGGTATGAATAATACTATTTATTTAAGTACATTATTTATTTATTTATTTTTAGTAAGTTAAGTATATTTATGATATATATTGTTTGAAATTAATCATTAAATAAAAAAGAATTATTTAAAGAAATATTTAAAAATTAATGATTTATTATTACTATAAATAGAAAGGATGAGCATATAAAAGTTAAAACCTTATCGGGCCGGGAAAAGGGTATTGCCTCTCTAGTATTTCTCTATGATTCAGTCAGGGAGCTTTTGGCCTTTCTAGGGTTTGCTTTTCCTTGTGAACTTTGTCTTCGTCGTTGTGTTGTTTTCGTGACCTAGCGTTTTGGAGGTATACCGAAGCTTCTTCACCTTCTCGAACGATGTCGAATAAGAAGGGTTGAAGGCAACAATCTTTCTCTTTTGGCGCGCTTCTTTTCCTAAATCCCGTAAATCGGCCGGACTTTTGGAGTTTCTTAATTCGGGATTCACGGCAAAAAAGAGAAGCAATTAGATTTATGACTTTGTAGGATTTAGATTTCGGTTGTAGCAATTTTTTCCACTGTTCTTTGCCTTCTTTCCTAAAATTTTTTACTGGAAAACTGCTGTCTAATAGTAAGAAAATTGTCCCAAACAAAGCCTTAAAGTTGTTATTTTTTCTGTTTGGAAGGATTTAGGCTAAATCCTGCTTACAGCTCGTTAAGCTAGTGTCCGGAACTCTCGTCTTTCTCCCCCAAATCAAAATTTTGTTAACCCTTGACGAATGTTGGGTAAGATCGCTGAAGAAGCAGGGACGTGTGAAATCCTTCCGATGCCTTGATTTACTTATTAGGGGTTTTAAGATAAAACCGGTGAGATACGAAATTTAAGATTCTGTTGGTTTTAAAATTTTCATTTTTGCTGTTTGGCTGGATTTCGGTCAGTTTCTTCTTAGAAACTGCTATACCCAACAGCTCGGTAATGGTGATTCTCTCTCTCTCTCTCTCTCTCTCTCTCTCTCTCTCTCTCTCTCTGTCTCTCTCTCAGCTTCTCCCTTCGTTTTTATGTGCTGCTCTGAACCTCTTTAATTATCGTGATGGATACACAGTGTAATTATTCGATGATCGGATAAATTGCGTAAACTTTATAAAATTCGGTTGCTTGAAGTTAGAATATAAGATTTCTCTGAAGTTACACTAATGAAATGGTTATATTTTGATGCATTAAATAAGTTGAAATAAACGTATCGCCTTTATGATGTTCAACATCATAATGTCTATGATGTGTTAGAAGAGAATAAAATTATCATTTCTATGATGATCATTATCATGATTTATATGATGCGGTGGGAGAAGCATTTTCATGGGTATAATGATGCAATGTGGTTTTAAACTCGTGGTCTGGTAATCATTCATTTCCTTATGCAAGGAATTTTTTTATGAATATTTTTTTTCTTTTTGTGGTGCTTGTGGAGGATGTTGATAGGTTTAGGTCTCATGGTAATGCCTGAAACTATAGGGTTTCAATTGTTAAAGTGGTGGTTGACAAAAGTATGGTTGAGAGTTGCATTCAGATATAAATTTTCCCAATGTTTTTTTTTTTTAACTATTTATTTTGGGCATTGCTAATAATTATTTTTGTGCCCTTTCATGATGTTAGCAGCCAAATGCTAATGACCATAGCTGCCAAATGCTAATATCATAATCTGTTGCTTTGAAAAGGAAAAAAAATTGAAACTACATCATAGTAATAAATGTTTATAATTTTTTGAAGGAAATTGTTTCCTTTGTTTTATCTCTATCATGAAATACAGTTGGGAGGGCTAAATCGTATGACAGTTATCTAGATTATTGCCTTACACATTAACATTCAGTAGTGTGTTGATGTCTCTTTCTAGTAAGAATTTGTGAGGGAGATAATAGTGATTCAGAATTTTTCCATGAGTTGCTTAGGTTCCTATGGAATTTCTCTATGTTTCCTATGGTAATGATTTAGCATGTTTGGATGGTCTGAAGCTTCTCAGGCAACTGCAGTAGCCATTACCAGGTGGAATCATTTGATCCTTCTTATTCTTGTTTCTTTCAACTTGTTCTCTCCTTTGTCAAGTGCCTTCCTTTTTTCTTTGCTTTGTTTGGAAGAATGAAGCATAAAATAAATATTGTTAGCAAATATTTACATCTTGGTTGTTTGGTGTAGTTGAAGTTGATAAAAGTTTTTTTCACCCAAAAAAAATATTTTATTGCCATATTTCTCTTTAGCTCATATTTCTTTTTATCATATTTTCTTAAAATTGAAGTTTGCATAATATTTGGGTGTGTTCATTATTCAATTTCTTGGTCATTCCTTAAAGCCAAGCAAAAAATGAAAATGACTTTTCGACTTTGTTTCTCCTTAATCAAACAAATGGACAAAGACAATTTTGTATTCATTTTCTTTAGTATTTCTTCTTTTATTTCGTTTTTCATTTCCCTAAAGCCAAGCAAAATATGAAAGTTACTTCATCATTACTGCAATTACGTCTTGATGGTATCAATTCGGCATAGTTTCTTATATGCTTGCATCTGCATTTATGATGAGTAACTTTTACTCTGCATTCATACAGAGATTTCTTTATAAGGAACATTTTGTTTCTTGAATTTGGAAAATATTATTCCCTCGTAATAACACTGATGAAATTGTTTTAATTTATAGCATAAAATAAGTGAGAATAACATAATAATTTTAATTTTTTATCATCATCGTCTTCATCATGATTTCTTTGATGTGGTGTGGAAAGCATTTCTCATGATTGTAGTGATTGGAATTGGGTTAAAACCCATGGTACGGTGATCCATCATTTTGTACTTCAAGGATTTGCTATTATTTTTATAGTGTATGGTGGTGCTTGAGGAGGATGTTGTTGATAGTAGCTCTAATGGCAATGCTCGAAACTTTAGGGCTGCTGATATTTAAGGTGCTGGTTGACAACGAAATAACCAAGAGTTGCTTCCATGTAAAAAAATTTCTCAATGCATTTTTCTCAACTAATTATTGTGGGCATTTTTAAGAATTTTCTTCGCACCTTCTTCACAAGCTCATTATGACGATGGATAAAAGCTTTTGATGATGATATCTCAAAAGAATACTTCACTTAATCTACCTTTTATATACTGTTGTAGTGCTTGATAATGTCCAGGATTCAAAACTTCTTCTTCTTCTTCTCTGGTAATCACTTCAACTAAATGTAATTTTTTTTTTGATCCACTTCTACTATTGTTTCTTTTACCAGATCCCTATGATTGTTGCATATTTTGTTAAGAAAGTGAAGTATTACTTTGTTTAATTTTCCTTTGCTTAATTTAATTTGTAATGGAGATGCAATGGCTATTGTTGCGTCCTGGAACATTCTTGTTGGTAGAGAGATAAATTTTAATGTCCTTGTTTTGAATGAAGAGCCATTACACATACATATAAGAGAGAGATGTAGCATTTATATGAGGCACCCGAATTTTTTACATGAAACCTCCGAAAATGTGAAAGACATGGGGTCTTGCCCAGTTAAAATGATTCCACTAATGTTTGTCACTGATTACTAATGATTCCCTTCCACGGGGATGCTCTTGGCTCAATGTAGAAAATATACATCATATAAAGCGCATTAAGTAGTTGGAGTTGGGAGCATTCAAAGATGTGAGAGGTGATCCCAAATGAACGTTGATCTGCTCATTTTGTTGGTAAGAGCATAGTCAGGCGTAAGAGCATAGTCAGGCGACGGAGGCCGTAGGGACAGTAGTAGGCGTTGGCCATAGTCAGAGGTTCGAGGGATCATAGTCCTTTGACGATAGAGGTTGGAGGAACCGTTGTCCTCCTAGGACGACGGAGGGATGTTACACAAAGTTTTCAAATTAAGGCGTCTCTCTAATCTTATTGAGCACTGGACCTACTACAACTTGTTCACATATAAATTTATGATAAATCCTTCCAAACGGGATTTGAGCGCCCAGTGAATCTCACGGCGGAATAAATCCTCCATTTTCCGCTTTTTGCCATAAATCCCGGATTTATTAAATCTTGTAGTTCGGCGGATTTATAGGTTTGGCCGAAGAAGTGCGTGAAAGGGAGAAAGTTACCTTCACAACGAGCGAGCTCCCATCGTTGCTTCCGATAAAAATGTTGTAACTTTCAATAACGTGGCAAAGGAACGAAATTAAACTAATTATCTAATTTAACTTATGGGTTGTCCTATGGAGCAGTCCGAATTTGTCTATGGTGTAAGAATTGGTGATGATGACATAGAATGCAGCCATCATCTACACTTCTGCTATGTAATATCTTTATGTTTCCTTGGGTAAAGATGTGGCATGCTTGGATGGTCTGGAGCTTCTCAGGCAACCGCAGCCTCAATTGCCAAAGGTTTTCATGTGCAGCTATTAGTAGGAAGCTTTGGCAGTTGTCTTTTTTCATGACTTCCACTATAATATAAGCTATCTTTTTCGTATTCTTCTTGTTCATCCCTTCTTTTTTACTTTTGGAATGCTCTTTTGCGTTCCAGGTGCTACGTAATGTGCAATATAATAGTAGTTTGCTTATGTATTTTGAAATTTTCATTACAGTAGTTTGGTTATGTATTTTGAAATTTTCATGTTGAGATTGCATTCTTCACATTTCATATATATCAAACAAATAAGATAAGAAAAAAGTAGTTTGCTTATATATTTTGAAATTTTCATTAAAGTAGTTGGACCTAACTATTACCAGGGATAAATTTGGATATATGGAATGTGAGCAATCTTGTGCCGATCGGAGCCTCCATCCTCTCGATAGCGCTCAAATAACTTTGGATAACGTCCCCAAATATATAGATATCCTAAAGAGGGAGGAAGGTTCGGTAATTCCCGAAGCATATGAAAACTGTAAATATCTAGTCTGAAGTGAAGATAAGCTTTCCAAGGAGGAAGGGAGAGACTGTAAGGAATTGAGAGATGAAAATTCCAGCTCAGAAAGTGAGACCTAACATTAAGGAACCACTGTTCCGAAATGAAACCAGCTCATCATTATCCTCAATACTCAGCTTTTTAAAGGAGGCGATACTTCTCAATGGCTCATTAGCAACACCAATGGATCACTTATGCTAAGATCGCTGAGGATGAGAGGGCAATTATTAGTGGTCTCCACTTCTTGATATCTTCCGAGAGAGATCAGATTGTGACACTATAATTCTCAAGTCTCTTTGTGCTGCAAGTCTTGCTATTTCATCGGCCATAGGAAGAGATGTAATGTTTGGACAGTGAAAGACCATTAATGTTTCAAGGGGAATAGGATTTGAATTGCTACAAAAATTCAAAGTCGTCCACCCAATTACATCTATCTCCAACCTCTTGAGCTTATTTAGAAGGAAAAGAGGGAAACTCTTTCAACTTCGGGCAGTCAAATAGCTCCAGTTCAATTAAGCAAGGAAACAAACATCCATCTTCAGCACCTACTCCTGCCTCAAACCAATCCTCTAATGCTTCTAATCCTCTAATATATAACTCCTCTAGCAATGGAAAGGCATGGTATTTATCATCCCCATTAAGTTGACTTTCGATCCGTTTTTACTTTCGGCATGTTAAAAAGTTCCAGTGGCTTGAGGAAGGGAAGTTACCCAAAAGGTGGATCCGTTTTACTTTCGGCATGTTAAAAAGTTCCAGTGGATTGAGGAAGGGAAGTTACGCAAAAGGTGGATCAGTTTCACACTCCAAGCAATCTGTCAATTCTATTTTCTCTAGATTGAGGATCGGATTGACATTGTTCATCCATATTGCAGACCTTGCACCCTTTATCTATCTTTTCTCCGATTCCTTAGACATTTTGGTGGCTGAAGGCTGTCCAGCACATTCTCATGATCTAATTCAATGTTCTTCGAATCAGTGTTTTTTTTTCTCCGGAGAAAACCCGTTCATTCTAAAGATTTAAATGCTGAAATGTTTTTAGAACAACATTTTTCATTCAAAACCACTGATCTGAATTACAAAAGAGCTGAAAAAGACGGTAGCCAACTGCAAATATGTCACTATTAAACGCTGCAAAACCTGAAAGATCATAATTGGTGCGTTTTGTCTCTAAGCTTTTGCTTTTGAAATTGTAGATATTCAGTGTTGATGGGCACATATACTGGTTGCTTGGGCAATACAAAGGGATTTTTTTTTTTACCCATGTTACCTCATGCTTTAGTTGAAGCTCTTTTTAGAGGTTGAGTTAGCTTAGATATATTTTTGATCAGCCCATGGTTTGAGCTGAGCTGGTTACCACTTTTTTTAATTTTTGCGAGAAGTATGTAAATTAAACGATCTAATTGCACAAAGCTTCTCCATGGTTTCAGAAGAATGGTAAGTTACTTGCAGTGTTAGGAAATGGATGCAATATCAGCAAAATCATGGAACGGCTCAAAAAATCCCCCAAAAAAATACTTTTTTATTGAAATAACTAAGAAGGAAAACACAAGATATAGTTGCATCTTTAATTGGAGAGGAAGATCAACTCTCCTAAATTCCTAGCCTTCGGCTAGAGCCCTCTCAACCAAAGTAAAATCTAATTTCAATTACATCAACACATAAAAACAAACCCTAGGCCAAGAATCTACTTAAGGCATGGAAAAGCTTGGCAAATCCCAAAATGACCCTCTCCCTTTCAAAATTCCCTCCTAACCGCCCTGCTCTACTTGAATTATTCCCCCGGGCCCCTCTCCAAGGGGGTGGAATTGGTCGGGGTGGAACTTTTTTAGGCCTGCTGTAGAATTTGGCTGTTTCAGAATTGATCAACCCAAAATTGATCTCTATGTTTCCTATGGTAATGTTGTAACATGTTTGGATGGTCTGAAGCTTCTCAGGCAACCACATATGCCATTGCCCAACGGATTAATATATGGCTGTTCACACTTGTCCTGTTGTATGAAATTCAATATCATCAACGCCCACATCTTCTTATTTATTCCTCATTCTTCTTTCCTTTTTGGAATATAGTTTTTTGGGTTCTTGGTGCTACACAATGTGCATTGTAGCATGCAAAGATTCTCTACTTGTCTTATTTGATGGGCTCTACTATCATGTGATCCTTCTTATTCTTATTCTCTTTACTTGTTCTCTCCTTCTGGGAATGCCTTTCTTTTTGGTTTGCTTGGTATTAAGCATAAAAGAAATATTATTTTCCTAATATTTATATCTTGGTTCTTTGGTGTAGTTGTAGTTGATAAAAAATAGTTTCACCAAAAAATTTAGAACATGCACATATTTGTCTTTATTATCCTATGTTTCCTATGGTGATGACAAAGCTTGCATGTGATTCAAGCATAGAAAGTTTCTACTGAATACTTAACTTAAATGTACCTTGTAATGGCTGCTTTTGTGCTTGATAAGGTCCAGGATGCACCTCTTCTTCTTCGTCTTTTCTAGCGATGACTTCAACTAAAGGGAATTTTTTCCTTGATCCACTTTTGGTATTGTTTCGTTTACCAGATATCTATGATCAATGCTTATATTGTTAAGAAAGTTTAGTATTACTTTGTTTTATTTTTCCTCAGCTCACGTTAATTACTATTAGTGATGCAATGGCTATAATATCCAACTAATGACCAACTTCTTTCTAGCTTATGGACGAATCTTCTATAGCTAACATTTCTTATTATTAGTTTTGCAATGGATGAGACGGCAAGGATGGTTTGAAAGGCATATAATGATGCATCATTTTTCCTTGTTTTGGTCTTGTACCTAGAGGACGGAAAAGTTATTTTCTTTGTGTTGGGCAACAATTTAAGACTATCTCCCTCTTTATTTATACACACACTGTCAAATCTGAAAATACTCTCCAGACTATTTGTGTGTTGCCAGTTTACTCTCAGAGTAATCAGCTTACTCCAATTTTATCGCTTGACTATATAAGATTGATTGACAGTGGCCCCACATGTTATTATGACATTTATTGATCCCAATTCAGTCCCTTGACTACAATTGGATGTTATGGACAAACTTTAGGTTTCATATGGAATGTTATGGCATACTTGGATGGTATGGAGTTTCTCAGGCAACCACAGCTGCAATTACCATGGGATTCATGTGTGGTTATTATTAGTGAAATGACTCTGAAAAATTTTTATATGATATGCATGAATCTTTAGACAATCCTTGAATTTGAAATTATTGAATTAAATATCAAATTTCAATGATTAGTGCTTAACTTGTTCAAATATTATTTATAAACACGCTCACACTATTTCACTAGTTCTTGTACGACTCATTCCTGAATAAGATAGTTTAAAGCATAAACTGTCAATATCCTTGGTCTTTTCTCCAACTCATTTAGTTTTCCTGAATACATAGAATATTTATGTTCATATGAATCACCATATTTATTAGTTCTATTAATCTGCTTATAAGAGAACAAATACTCTAAGTTCCTATCTCAATTCTAGTTTCATGGGCTAGCTTCTTGGCACACATTCATCCATGATGTAGGAGCACTTGTAGGAGCGCTTGTTTATTTAACAATGTGTGCGAGCGCCAATGCAGTTGCCTTGCACGCATTTGATTGTATTTAGACCATAAAACGCATCACTTTCTTGGAACACCCTAACATTAAAACTATGAACTAAAGGATTCATGGCCTGATTGTTCAACAAGTTTTAAGCAGGCTTTTCACTACTTAATGCAACCATCTAATTTTCACATCTAGGGCTTGGGATATGGCACTGAAAATGTTTATATTGGGATCCTAAAAGGGATGATTTGCTTCTTCAAATCTCAGTCATTCAAAGAAATTAATAAATGATATAAAATGTATGATGATGAGAGCCAATTTTCTCTTTTATATATATATTGCATGGATCTCGAAATTTGCATTTTTGGTAAGTTTGGTGATAATAGCATATTTTTTATAAAGGTTATCCATCACGATGGCCTCCATCTTCATTCTTAATTTTTTATGTGAATCTGAAATTTTGCAATCTTTTTCTATGAAAAAGGAAAAAGGGAAAAGGAAATTGCATGAAGTGGCAAGCTCTTTATGAATTAGCTACATTTGAAAATCCTCTTAGTTACCCCATCTTCAGCATGTAGCATAGTTTGGTTAGCTTAATTATATGATAGTCACAGAATAATGCCATATACTCATAACATATTTTAGTGATTTGTTTTTTTTTGTTGTTTATGATGAAATAATCTTTATGGACACTGATGATGGCTAAATGCTAATGATGGTGATGATCACTTGATACACTCCTTATGGAATTTCTTCAAGCAAAATTTTGGACCCTTGCAAAGAACTTTTGTGCTGCTATTTGTTGTCATGTTCCTCATTATAGTGGTGCTATATGTGGTCTCTTTACCATAAATTTTAAATTGGGTTTGCATGAACATGATTTGTTCATCCATCATGTCGTCTTTTATAGAATCTGCTATAGAATTTGTCTAGTCTCTAGATGATGAAGTTTTGTTGCTTTGAGAAGTGATGTCGTTTGAAGAGGTGTAATATTATAATAATTTGATCACCCAAAGTCACAATATCTCACTAGATCTATTACTATTAAAATTATACTCCATGTATTCGGTTTTAGATTTAATTAATGAAAACATTTAGACTCTAAGTTGATCTCTGTCATTCAAGTTTTCTTTTAGCTCCATGTTTAGTCTTATTAACAAGAAGAATATCGTTTGCAAAAACTATACACCAGGGTACATCTTCTTGCAAATACCTGGCAAGAATATCCATGACTAAAGCAAAAAGACACGGGCTTAAAATTAGTCCTTGATGTAATCGAATTGAAGTAGGAAAATAGTTGGTTAAACTACCTTTTGCTTGACCAGAATTAACAACTCTTGCATGCATATTCTTAATGACTCGAGTATAAGCATTTTTAACAAATTTCTTTTCAATAACTCTCCAAAACACTTATTTTGGAACTTTATCATATGTGTTTTCTTAATCAATCAATATCATATGTAGATTTTTCTTATTCTCTCTACAGTTCTCTATTGAAACTCTCAATATATTTATAGTAGTAGATCAGCATGGCGTTAATTCAAATTGATTTTGATAAACATTAATATCATTTTGTAATTTATGCTCAATTACTCTCTCCCATAGTTTTAATATATGACACATTAATTTAATTCTGCTATAATGGACACTTTTGTGCATCACCTTTATTCTTAAAAATTAGAATCAACACACTCCACTCATATGGCACAATGGGCACATGGTCGGCTACCTAACAGAAGGTGTCACAATGACATAGCATTTTGTTACACCAGGCCGTGGAATGCTTTATTATACTTTTTTGTTTTTTGTTTTTGTGATTTTTAATATAAATATTTTTAGAAAATATTTTAATAATTTTTTGTAATAGTTTATTTTAAATGTTCTATTCAAAAGATATTTAGAAAAATTATATACTATTTTTTGTTAGATTATAAAAAATTCATAGCCATTGGCTGGAATTGGCTGCTGTAGGACATCTTTAAGTTTCTTATGCTAATGGCATGGCATCTCACTATGGCTGGAAATGGAAAAAAGTTGCTTGTTTCTGTTTTGAGAAAATTTTGCTTAGGATATCCTCTCTCTCTCTCTCTCTCTATCTATCTCTCTCTCTCTCTCTCTCTCTCTCTCTCTCTATATATATATATATATATATATATATATGAGCATGATTATACAATTGTAGATTTACTTCACTGAATTTGCTTGTGAAAAAAGAAAGTTTATATATATGTATGAGCAACATAGCTTTTTGTGTTTTTCAATAAGTTTTTGTTTATGTCCATCATTACCAATCACCAATGATGCGTGCTTAGTTTGTTTTGAAGGTGAAGTTTTGGGTATTGATTGCGGACATTTTTGTTCTCATTGTTTTAAAAGAGCAGGGGTTCTTATCCTTCCATGTCTTGTATCTTTCAACTACCTTTTTTAAATGATTGAGGTTTGAGGTGGATTTCAACTAACAAAAATTGATATTGGCATCTTTGAAGGGGCAATGAATTGTAAATCTCAGCCATTCAAGAAAGTGGGTAAATAATATAAGATGTGTGAGGATAAGAGCTATTATTCTTGTAAAATGGATAATAGTCCAATTGTCTCTCTTGATAAGAGTTGCTATTCTTGTAAAATAGATAATAGTCTATTACCTATGTAAGTTTTAGGGCGTTTGTCTTCATTAAAATTTTTATGCATGTAGGTGAAATTTTGGAATCTTTCATGCCGAGAAGGGAAAAAGAAAATTGCATTATGAGGCAAAATCTTGATGAGTGAGCTGCAGATAAACCTAATTGGGCTTACTTACATGGAAGATACCAAGGCTAGTGCTATATAAACATAACATATGATTGCATACTTTTGTTGTTCTATTTATGAATAAAGAATATTTGTGGGCAATGATGATGAATTTTAGGCCAGCCGTTATCTGAGTAGGACTACCATGTAATACTTTTATATTTTCTATGATGTTTATGTTGCATTTTAGAATGGCCTGAAACTTAAAAGGAATCGCATCTCTAAGGACTAGGGGGATTCGTGTACTATGTTTTGAAGAAAACTACTCTACCTTTCTTTGTTCATGTATCCCGTTGTCAATTGAGTTACTTGTTATTTGTCTCTTCTTTTTTTTCTTAATCACCTTATTTCCTTTTTGGAATATTGTCTTTCTGGGTTTTGGGTGCTATACAATGGGCAGTTTGGTAGGTATTATTGCCTTTGAAATTATAAGGCCGTGTCAGATGTATATTTGTAGTGGATGGGCTTGTTGTGGAAGAAACATGGCCGATTGGGTTGTTGCATCAAGGTCTTCTGTTGTGGCTGTTTTTCAAATACAAGTGTTCAAGGCCAATGGTTTTAATCTTTTCAAGCAATTCAATGGCCATTACTAAGGGGATCATGTTTGGCTGTTCATAAAAAAAGTGATACACTTGTCTTATTTTATTATTTTCAATATCATGTAAGCCCTTGGTTATTGGATCCTTATTCTTCTTTTATGGTTCTCTTTATTGTCCATTTTTTGAACCATAAAGTATTGCAAGTCTCATTACCATCTTATAGAAATTTTCCCTTAAAGTTGAGGGGTACTTTTCTTTCACACAACAGGCTTGATGCATTCCTCCACTTCAACCATGCAACTTGAATTCTACTAATAGTATTCCCATCTATTTTATCATTACTTTGAACAATAGGCCCGAGATATCCAAATTGTGCACTCTGTTTAAGAACTTGTTTGTCCAAAGTCATAATCCCCTACTATATCTATTACTACTAAAATTATACTCCTTGTATTCGGCTTTAGATCTACTCAAAGGAGAACTTTTAGACTCAAAGGTTGGTCTTTGTAATTCCAGTTTCCATTTAGCCCACACTTTAGTCTTATAAACAAAAAGATTATGATCAGCAAAAAGCATACGCTAGGGCACGTCCTCTTGCAAATGTCTAGTACGAACATCCATGACTAAAGCAAAAGGATATGGGCTTAAGATTGTTCCTTGTTGTAATCCAACTGATATAGTAAAATACTTGGTCAAACCACCTTGTGCTTGGGTACAAGTAACAACTCTTACATATATGTCGTCATTGACTTGAGTATAAGCATTATTAACTACTTTCTTTTCTAGAACTCTACAGAACACTTCTTTTGGAACTTTATTAAATGCTCTTTCTTAATTGGTACTTTATTAAATACTTTTTCTGAATCAATAAATATCATATTTAGATCCTCCTTATTCTCCATCAAAAATCTCAATGAATGTATAACTTAAATATTTTTTTCAACAGGGTAATTTGTAAAATTATGTAGTATTATTTTAAAAAAATTTAAATTCAGGCAAATAATTTTTTTGATAAATTATAAAAACTCAGCCATTGGCTGCACATGGCTGAGGCGGGACATATCTAAGTGTCGTATGTTAATGGCATGGCATCTCACAATGGCCTGGAGCTTTTCAGGCAGCCTCAACTGCTATCAGCAGGAGGATCTTTGCATTGCAATCATTATAAAGCTTCTTTATTCATTTTGCCCATTTTATACTTTTTGGTTTTCGGTGCCACTCAATGTTCAGTATGGCAGACATTACTTTCTTTGAAGTTCCAATAACATTCCTTTCTAAGGCTGTTGTAGATGTGTGTTTGTGCAAGAGTTGATTTGGAACAAGCTTTTTGGGATGTAGCAGAAAGTTATTTTTTTGTAGATTACCAAATATGAATGATCAATGCTCTTCTTTTTTTTTACAGTCAAATAGTAAAATTATGTAGTATTATTTCTTTGCATTGCAATCCAATTGTTTACAGTCAATTAGAGATGAAGCCCTTGCTTGAGGGGAAGGCCTTGGCTTGATGAAGCAAATATACGTCATATAGAGTGCATTACATGGTGTGAATTGGAAGAATCCTTATTGACTTATTTGTTTGGTCGGCAGGACCATAATAGGCAGGTGACGGAGGTTGGAAAGACCTTAGTCGGGTGACTAGAAAATTGCATGAAGTGGCAAGTTTTTTTTGAGAAAGCTATATTTGAAAATCCTCTTACTATCCCCATCTTCCCCGTGAAACAGAGTTAGGTAGGCTTTATTATGTGATTGTCACCAGACTAATGCCATATTTAAAACATATTGTAGGGTTTTGCTT
>NW_021319083.1:19907132-19911760 GCF_001605985.2 Dendrobium catenatum | reverse complement strand
TTTGATCTCTCTCTCTCTCTGTATATATATATATATATATATCTATATTAGTTGGATTATAAAAATTTGCTGGTGAAGAAAAAGTTGGTTAGATATTACAATGAGAAGCAAGATATGAATTGTGAGGCATTTTGAGGAATGCCAAGGGCTCATTTTCTTCATTTATATTTTGCTTGGTATAGAATCTTTTAAATCTCTATCTGGAAGGTCAAAGTTTTTCCGAGCCTATAGATAGAAATCCTGACATTTGCTTCAACTTTACAGTCAAAATCAATTAAGTCCTCCTAATTATATGCTTATATTAAGATTAGTGTCATAGATTGCACAAGGCTGCAATCAAATATCTCTATATTTTTTGTGGTAATCATGTGGCGTGTTTGGATGGTTTGGAGCTTCTGTAGCAACCACATAGCTGCAATTACCAAGCGAATTCATGCATAGGTATTAGTAGAATGCTTCTGCACTTGTCCTATTTTGTTACTTCCACAATCATCTGAATCCTCTTGGTATTCATGTATTGGTCCTTAATTCTTCTTTCCTTCTTCAAATGTAGTAGTCCTTTTGGATTCTGGCTACTACACAACGTGCAATGAGGGCAAAAGCCCTGATTTCATAAAAGAAAAATAGTTACATGTGAGAAAACAAAGAAAAGCCTATAAGAAAAAGAAAAAAAGGAAACAAACAATAGGGACCAAAACTAACTGGAACAAAAACAAGCCACCCAAAGACGATATGTTCCTTCTTATTATTGTTTTGTTCTTCCCGTTCTCATCTTTTTTTTGGGAATGCCTCTCTATTGGCTATGTTTTGGTTGGTTTGCGGACATTCTTTTTGTCATTGTTTCAAAAGAGCACAGGTCTTATCCTTTCATATATTGCATCTTTCAACTTTAGTCTATCACCTATGTAAGTTTGAGTGCCTTTGTCTTCATTATAATTTTTATGCCTGTAGGAGAAATCTTGAAATCTTTGTAGATTAGAGGGGAAAAAGGAAATTGCAATATGATGCTAAATTTTAATGGGCGAGCTGCAGATAAAATTCCTATTTTTTTATCTCATCTTCATCATGAAATGTAGCTATTTGGGCTTATTTACATGACAGATACCCTGACTAGTGCTCTAAACATAACATTAGTTTGCCCGTTGTTTTTATTCTGTTTGTGAATAATAATTCTTCTCAGCCCTTGTCTTCTTAATATTCCTTTAATTTTCTTTCCGTTTTGGAAATTTATTATTTTTGGGTTTGGGTGCAACAAAATGTGTAATGTGTAATGTACCTTGTTGTCCTGTTTATCTGTGACGTATTATTCGTTGGGGTGTCAATTTGGGTCAACCCGTCGGGTTCGGGTCGAATCTGAACCTGATCCGGATCTTAAACGGGTCAACCCGAATCCGACCCACCCGTTTTTACAAACGGGTTGGACATTTCAACATGGTTGATGGTGATAAATTTCTAATGAAAATTTCTGCATCAGTTTCATAGATATGCTGATAATTATGATGGTGAAAGCTAATATTCTTTATGAACTTTTTTGCTTTGGATGTGATTTGCCGATTTCTCTCTATAAAGTAACAAATTATTACCCTCCGCAACCTAATTGAAAATTTCGTACTAAAACTGTTTTAAGAAGCAATAAAAAAGTTGTTGTAAATGATGCCTTGTAATTGTTAGCTAGAATTAATTTGTTGATGGCTTTATGATAAAATTGGAATTCTGAAGGTTGTAAATGTTATGATATTGAATGACATGATTTGTCACAAAAAAATCGACTTGACTGTGCATGAATTTTAGGACATCAAAATTAGTCCAATCCGAATCAAAATGGGTCAAGCTCCTTAATTGGCAACTTGTATTGTTCATTAACATGTTGATGTTTTATGTCTTAAGGGCTGTTTAGTTGCTAATTGTGTTTATCAAATGCTATCAAATACTTAATAAATTGTATGTTAAGTGATTTATTTATTTGCTACATTGAATTATTAAATTTAACTAGAATCTTTTGAATTAATTTCTATTAGTATGTTAGTTGCTGAGTGGTGACTTTTAATGAATTTAACTAATAATTTCTAAACAAATTTAATTAAGCTATTTTAATAAAAAAATAGCTTAAGAGTTATATTCATCAAAAAATAATCCATAAATTTTAGTTTGATGGTAATTTTATTTAAGCATAAGAATGATTAAAATTTTAATTTAGAAAAAATATTCATTTTATTGTTATTTATTATAAAATTAACTTAAGAAATTAATTGAATTAGAACGAATAAATATTAATAATTTATAAATTTGTTAAATAAAATGTGTTTTATTTGTGTTCATATGTTTGAACTTATTAATTTTCTTGTTTTATATTGTAATATTTTTTTCATTAAACGTAAGTTGTATGTTATTTAATTAAATCGAAGTTGCTAATATTATCATTTAATTTAAAGATTGAAATGTTATGTTAATTGATATTATTAATTCTTCTTATATAATTTAAATTGATCTGAATATTATGTAATATTTTAATTGTAAAATATTTTTAATATTTAATTTTAAAAATTATTATTGAATAAATAAGATGAAATTAAAGAAATATTAAAAATCAATGATTTATTATTATTGTAAACGCCTAAACGGAAAGAGTGAGCCTAAATAGATGCTTGGGGCCCAAATCGGGTATTGGGTAAATATTTCTATAATATTACCTCTTTGGTTTTTCGTTATGGTGTTCCGATAAGCTTAAGCTTGTTTAGGGTTCGCTATTCCCTGTTTCCATGTCTTCGTGGTGTTCTTTCGCAAACGAGCGTTTTTAAGGTCTTCGGAAGCTTCTTTACCTTCCTCAACGATGTCGGATAGGAAGGGTTGATGAAAGGCAACAATCTGTCCCTTTTTGCGCGGTCTTGTAAACCTGAGAGACGTCTAGGGTTTACTTTTCATCTTCTTTTTTTCGTCCTTGCGGTTTGGCTTCCTTGCTTCGCAGGAGGTTTAACATTGCACGATTGGCTTACTCAGCTCCTTTGCTGTTGTTCGACTTCGCTCTGTAAGGGTTGGGTGGAGCTCGCTGGCTGTGATGGTAACTTTCTCCCTTTCGAGCGCTTCTTCGACCAAATCCCGTAAATCCGCCCAAGTACAGGATTTTGTAAATCTGGGATTTACGGCAACAAGAGGGAAACGGAGGATTTATATCTTCCCTTCTTGCGCAC
This sequence comes from Dendrobium catenatum, assembly GCF_001605985.2. Classification (NCBI taxonomy): domain Eukaryota; kingdom Viridiplantae; phylum Streptophyta; class Magnoliopsida; order Asparagales; family Orchidaceae; genus Dendrobium; species Dendrobium catenatum. The sequence goes on along the minus strand of NW_021319083.1, from coordinate 19,908,572 downwards.
TTCTTTTGGAACTTTATTATATACTTTTTAATGTCCTTTTTTTGTAGGAAGAGCCATCACGAGTACAAATAACCCAGAGATGGAACATTCCCGAATTTTTTATGCGGTAACCTTTGAAAGGTGAAAAAACAAGGCTGATTACAAATGATTCCCTTCCTCGGGGAAGGCCTTGGCCCAATGTAGCAAATATATATCATATAGAGCTCATTACATGGTTGGAGTTTGGAGCATCCCGTGATGTGAGAATTGTTCTCAAAAGAACGTTGACTTGTTCATTTGGTTGGTAAGAACATATTCAAGTGCCAGAGGTCGGAGAGAGGTCGGAGAGACAGTAGTAGGCATTGATCAAAGTTGGAGGTTGGAGGGTTCGTAGTCGGTGGATGATAGAGGTTGAAAGAATAATAGTAAGCGGATGACAGAGGGATGTTATGCAAAGTTTTGCTATCATAGATTACCAAATATGAATAATCAAAGTTCTTTTTTTTTTTTCGTTTTTGACAAAGCTATGATCTATGGTATGATAATCTAGCATTGATGAGGCATAAAGGAGGGCTTGAAAACACTATACCTTGGTGCTTCCTTGTTTTCTTGCATAGGGCTTGACTTGAGAGGGTTGGGAGAAAGCTTTGTCTTTATCTTTGATAAATTTCAGAAGTTTCTTGAGCCTCTATCGCATGAAGTGCTGTTCAAAAACCATGGAAAAAATTGCTGATTTCTATTTTGAGAGAAATTTACTTGGGTTACCAACTCTCTCTCTCTCTCTGTGTATATATATATATATATAAGCAAGATTATACAAATGTTGATTTATTTTATCGAATAGTCTAGTGGAAAAAATGCCAGTTAGGTGTTACGATGAGAAACGTGATATGAATTGTGAGGGATTATGGTGAAATTCAAGGGCCAATTTTCTTCATTTTATATTTTTCTTGGAAAAGAATATTTTTAATCTCTATCTTGAAGTCAAAGGCGCTATAGATAGAAATCCTGTCATTTGCTTCAACTTTACAGTGAAAATCAACGAGGTACTATATGTGTGCTTACGTTAAGATTAGTGCTGTACACAACATGAAGAGCCAGGTTGATGGAGGATGTTAACCATCACTAAGTTGCTTTGGTAAAACTTGTTTTCTTTTGGGATGGTATGACGGCTTAGAGAGGACCTAGAGATTCTAAACATATGCAGTTGCTACTATAAGTATTTAAGCAAAATAATTTGTTGAACCAAAGTTTATCTGTTACTCTTGAGTATTCATGCTCCCAACAATTTTTTAAAAATGTATTGTGTTTCTATATGTGGAGGCCTTTAATTTCAAGTTCTGGCTGCATGCATTCAATGATGCAAATTTTGTTAGGATATGATTAAATATTGCTAAATGCATTGCAATCATTTTTTTATATTAAATACTGCCGTTGCCAGGTCCCAAGTCCTGGATGAGA
>NW_021319083.1:19874388-19902196 GCF_001605985.2 Dendrobium catenatum | reverse complement strand
CTAATAGTTATAAATATTAAGAACTAAAATTTAATAATTACAACTATTAAATTTGACCAATTTATATTTTAACTATTGTTGCACCTAGAATATTCACGATGATAGAAGAATATAAAGTTTAACTTCTTAGCTTTGTATGAAGATCCAACACACAATCAGATAAAAGAAAGAGTTTAACGTTCAAAAGAGATACCAAGATTTTTTACGTGAAAAATTCTAAAAATTAAAAAAACCATATGGTCTAACTCATCTTAAATGAATCCACAAGTATTTGCAGTTGATTACAAATAAGACCCTTCCTTACAGGGAAGGCAATGGCCCGAGGTAACAATTATAAATCACATATAGAGCATTACATGGTGGAAATTGGAAGAATCAAAATTGATATATTTGTTTGGTTGACAAGATCATAATCTGTTGGCGACGGAGATCGAAAAGATTATATTGAAGTTGCAGTTGTCAGAAGGAATGTAGTCGGCGGCAATGGAGGTCGTAAAGACCATTGTCTGGCGGCGAAGGTCGTAAGTACAATGGTTGGCGGGCGACGAAGATTAGAAAGACCATAGTTGAGTGGTGATGGCGGAAGGACCGCAGTTGGCGAGCGACAGATGTTGTAAATACTGTTTTCTAGTGATGGAAGTCGAAAGGATCGTAGTCGGAGGACGATAAAGGTCGGAAAGACTGTAATTGGGTGATTGTAGTCGGAAGGATCATAGTTGGCGGGCGACGGAAGTCATAAAGATAGTTGTCTGGTGAAAGTCCAATATGAATTGGAAGTTGGGTGTAAGTCCGACGTTAGTTGGCGGCTGGGCACAAATTCGGTATTAGTTGGTGGACGGGCGGAAGTCCGGCCTCGATTGATAGTCGGGTGGAAGTCCGGTGACAATAGGTGGCCGGGTGAAAGTCCAGCATCAGTCGGTGGACGGATGGATGTTTGGCGTCAGTCGGTAGCAGGGCAAAAGTTTAGCAGTGGTTGAGGAGAAGTCTGGTGATAAGATAATTCTAGTTTCTCTTCTTCATTCTCTTCCTTATTTCCTTACTTGGGTTATCCCCTTCGTCCTCTCTCCCATGAGGAATGAGAGGTCAATTTATAGTATTTTGAGAGTGGTATGACCGATAAATAAGAGGAAGATCAAGAGTATGCTATGAGTGGTTTGAATGAATGGTTGATATTGATCCCCTTGGTCAGAAATGATTTATTGGACATTTGAATATCTTAATAATGTCAAAATTCAACGGCCTTGGGTTCTTTGGATTCATCTTGTTGAGTTGCTTGAGTCGACTATATATATATGCATGACATGTTTGGAAACAATTTGGTCATCCAATTAATGATTTGAACCCGAAAAATGTATTTTGGGTCTTCGTTTTTGTCCCATTTGGGCTCAGATTGGGGCAATTGTGATGTCGTTGGGTTCGTCTTTTCGAGACGTTCAGTTTGACTATAAGTCTGCATAAATCTAAGTTCATATGCTCCTGGATTTAATTTCAGAAGCTTCCATCTTGATTTTGTCTCGAGATTCATGCACAATCAAGATAATTTTTTAATGATATTTCAACTATAAATTTATTTTTTAAAAAAAACTCAAATAATCACACTTTTAATCTAAAAATTTTAAAATTCAAATATTACACTAAAATTCGTATTTGATAAGATCAACTTTTCAATATATATAAAAAATAATATTATATAATTTACATAAATTACATCAAATAAAGAAAAATAAAATATAACAAACATCTCCAAATTAGGTGAGCCCCTAATTACCTGCTCCCTCCTCCGACTATGAATTTATCTCTTAAAAATGTAATTTTTAGGCTCAGCACATGGACGAACTTCCCGATGTCTGATTTTTCCAATCCCATGACCGGAGGACAAAAGCTCGATCGTACGATTCAGTCAATTAAAAAAACGAGAAAAACGTGCCACATGCCTCCTCCTTCCTCCTTCCTCCTCCAATCCCCAATATATCTATATTAACCCCGTCGTCCAATCCAACTTCGTCATTCCATCCGATAGCCCTGGATCGATCGACTGTCTCCATCGATCATGAGCTCCACTCGCTACGCATGGCTCCAGAAGGAGAAGCCACAACCCGAACAACAAGCACCTCTTCTCCTCCCCACTAAAGAAATCCCCGGCAGCTACGGCATACCCTTCATCTCCCCCATCAAAGACCGCCTCGACTACTACTACTTCAAAGGCCATGACAAATTCTTCCAGTCAAAAATCGACCAGTACTCCTCCACCGTCTTCCGCACCAACATGATTCCCGGCCCATTCATGGCCTCCGACCCCCGCGTCATTGCCGTTCTCGACGCCAAGAGCTTTCCCATCCTCTTCGACACCTCCAAAGTCGAGAAAAAAGACGTCTTTACGGGCACCTACATGCCCTCCACCAAACTCACCGGCGGCTACCGCGTCTGCTCCTACCTCGACCCCTCCGAACCCTCGCACACGAAAGTCAAGCAATTCCTCTTCAACCTCCTCAAATCCCGCAAGGACTACTTACTCCCCGCCTTTCGCTCCGCCTACGCCGCCCCAATCTTCTCCTCCGTCGAAACCCAAGTCGCCTCCCACGGCCAGGCGAACTTCAACGATCTCAACAACGACATCGCCTTCGATTTCCTCGGCAAGGCTTATTTCGGCAAGAGCCCCTCTGATGTGGGCGCGGCCGGGCTGCAGAAAAAGGTGACGATTTGGCTCTTGCTTCAACTTGCCCCCCTTGCCAGCAACGTTTTGACAAAGCTCCACGTTCCGAAGCTCGTTGAAGATTTTCTCTTGCACACCTTTGCTTTGCCGTCGTTCATAGCCAAACCAGGTTACAAAAGCATGTACGATTACTTCAACACGGCTGGATCTGCGGCGCTGGATTTGGCGGAGAAGGTTGGGCTGTCGCGCGACGAGGCTTGTCACAATCTGATCTTTGCGACTTCTTTCAACACCTATGGTGGGTTGAGGGTGCTGTTTCCTGGGCTGCTGACGAGGCTGGCGCAGTCGGGGCGGGATTTGCACGGGCGGCTGGCGACGGAGGTGCGGCAAGCGGTGGCGAGCCATGGGGAGAACGGGCAGGTGACGTTGGGGGCGCTGGAGCAGATGGAGCTGGCTAAGTCGGTTGTCTACGAGGTGCTGAGGATTGATCCGCCGGTGGAGTTCCAGTACGCGCATGCTAAGAAGGATTTCCTGCTGCAAAGCCATGACGCGCAGTTTCAGGTACTAAGGCCAAGGATTTTAATATTATGGAATTTATTTTTTATGAAGAATTTAAATTTTAAAAAAATATATAATAATTTTTCAAGATTTTCTAGTTGGCGATTTGGATCGGATTGAAAAAAAAAAAAAAGATTGGTTGATTTAGACCGGGGTTTTTTGAATGAGAAGCATAAGGATTTTGATATATATATATTGAGCCTGTGGCGAACACATTAGGGTGAATTTATGGATATCTCAACCGCTTGTGCCGAGCACAAAAAGGTGGGCCCGGTCCGACCCGACTCCCGCCCCGGGCCCACCCGACCACACGCGACTAACTGAGTCGTCGTCTTCTTCCAGGTGCGCAAGGGTGAGATGCTGTTCGGCTACCAGCCTTTCGCCACCAGAGACACGCGCGTGTTCGGAGCCAACGCCGGCGAGTTCGTCCCCGACCGCTTCGTGGGCCCCGACGGCGCCAAGCTCCTCCGCTACGTGTGGTGGTCCAACGGACCCGAGACCGAGGAACCGACCGTCAACGACAAGCAGTGCGCCGGAAAGAACTTCGTCGTGCTCGTCGCCCGCCTCTTCGTCGCCGAGTTCTTCCTCAACTACGACTCTTTCACCGCTGAAATTTCCGGCTCTCTGGTCGGCTCGCAGGTCAACATCACTTCTCTCACTAAAGCCAAGGCCAAAGCAGGTAATTTTTATTAATTAATTAGTGAGATAATGGGCTTTTCTGTGCTGTGATGTAATGAAATGGTTGTTAAGTCTTGCTATGGGGTCGTTATTATAATATTTTGAGTTTTAAGCTGCTTGAACATGTTTCTGATGTGTAATAAAGATATGCTAGTTTGCATATTCGAGAGGGTTCATTAAGGAAAAAAAAATCTTGGGTTGCAAAAATGGAAAAAGAGAATGGGGGCATTAGATAATTTCTAATTTGTGTAAGATTTTGATTGATGGAATTATTTTGCAAATTGGATCAAAAAATAAATGAAAACTAGAAGATTATTTTTAAAATTGGATCAAAACATTTTTAGTATTTCAATGTGATGCGGTGCATTTTAAGCTAGAATTGTTTTCCTTAGGAACACCTTACCTAGTTTCTAGAATACTCTTTTAGTTTTATAAATATGAGTGCATTGTAGGAGGAGGAGGGTATTGAATGATATTATCCCCTTTTTAAAGCTTTGAAAGCTTCTTCTTCTTCTTTCCTGGATTGGGAAAATCCAAATCCTTCTTGCAGGTTGCATCTTCTGATATAGTGGATTGTCGGAAGATGGATTGTCAGAAGATGCGACCTGCAAGAAGGATTTGGGTTTTCCCAATCCAGGGAAGAAGAAGAAGAAGCTTTCAAAGCTTTAAAAAGGGGATAAGATCATTCAATGTCCTCTTCCTCCTACAATGCACTCATATTTATAAAACTAAAAGAGTATTCTAGAAACTAGGTAAGGTGTTCCTAAAGAGAACAATTCTAGCTTAAAATGCACCGCATCACAATGCCCTCTTGATTAAGGCTTCGTTTGGGACGATTTTTTTACTGCTTCTGAAAATAATTTTCTAGTACAAAATTTTTGTACTAAAAAATTGCTTTCTAAAGTAGTAAGAAAGCTGACCAAAATGAACCCTAACTAGGGTTTGTACGATTCAGCTTGTCTTAGCTGCATGTTGACTATATAAGTATGCAAGATTTGAAGATTATTTGACTTTTTTAATTATTATCTAAACATTTTAAAATATATTTCTATTGCTTGGTCTAAGCTTATTTAGGTTTTATTTGGGACAGCTTTCTTACTATTTTTTAAAATTACTTTCTAGCACAGAATTTTTCGCACTAAAAACTTGTTTTAGAAAGTAGCAAAAAAACTGTCTCAATCGAAGCCTTAGACTCGGATTATATCACTTTAGAAGTAGTTGGTCTTTATTTGATTAAGACACAATTTAATTATAAATTTATTCAAATTGCAGATAATTTTAAATTTAAAAAATTAATATAAATAATATATTAAGATTTGTGTTAATCAAATTTTTTTTTTAAAGATGTATCGTCATTAAATATTAATTAGTAATAAACTATCACTATCTACAATAAACTCTAAACTTTAAATCCGTGGCGGAGCCAGAAAATGTATTTAAGGGGGGCCTAAATTATTATTTTTTATTTTCCTTCAAATTTTTACATCTGGACTTGGGATCAAAATAGTCTGAACCTTTTGATAATCCAAATTATGGTTTAAACCTTCTAAATATGCTTTGAGTCTTTGATTTGGAGTCATTTGGGTTCGGATTGAGTCAAATTTGGTGTCGTTGTGTTCGCATTTTCGAGACGTTCAATTCGATTGTAAGTTTGCTGAAATCGGAGTTCATATGGTCTCCGATTTAATTTTTGAAATTTCCTACTTGGTTTTTTCTCTATATTCCCTTTTTTCTCATTTTTTTTAGGGGGGTCACGTGCCCCCCCTTGGCTCCGCCAATGCCTAAATCTTAATTACATAGTCCTAAGGTGTGGAACCATTCTTAAGAAAAATTATTTTGTGCGAACATCGGACGTCATTCGGAGGTAAATCAGAACACTCCACATCACATTTTTGCTTGGTACTGGTGCTGGGTACCAAGTGACATGACGCGTTTTAATTAGCCTCCGAACTGTCTGGTATCCGTACATATAATTTCTTGGCTAATAAAGGCATCTTACTTTATGCTAGGGTTTTTTATGTTGCAACATCATAAGTTTTTTTTTGGGAAAAAAAATATTAATATTTACAGATGTGTCACTTGATGTTTGCAGATTAATCAATAATTCAATAACTAGAAAAGTTTTTCTTCTTTCATGTCTCTATCATCTTTATGTCTTTCTATCTTCTTTATTGCTTTTCCAATTCTACAACAAACTTTCACATATATTGCTACTACGCATTAATATGCAATTTCAAAATTAAATGAGGCTTCAAATGTAATTTAAGATTTATCATAAAACAAAATTTCATAATCTTTAATTTTATAATATTTCCTAAAAAACTTCGTTAATATTTAGAATTTTTTTTTCATTTTAATTTTGTTTGTATTTAGAAAATATTTCAATAAAAAAATTTCAATACTTTATTATTATATTTTCAACGGTCGTGATTGCAAATTAGGATCTTAGGGCGTACACATCAGGAGATGTAGTTAATCATGGTCAGGTTAGCTAACCAAGGTCTTCTTGGCGTTAGTGAGGGAGGCACATTTGGTGGGGACAGGGGAGGGGTGATCGTACACTAATATTAATTTTTCCATCTATAAAGTCGCATCTTTAAGGGGTATTTGTATTTTTTAAGAAATAATATTATGAAAAATGGATTAAAATTTTTTAAATCTATTTTAAAATAAATAAAATTAGAAAATGATATTTCCTTATTAGATTTAAACGATAATTTGACTTTTAATATGACACAATAGAGAAAAATGATTCATGTAGTCGACCCTACATAATGGAATAAAAGCTTAATGTTGTTGTTGTATTTTAAAATAAATAAAATATAAATTATTTACATATTATAATATAAAGCCATAAATTCGAGATCGAGCTTATAGTCAAGGTCGCATTATACGTGCCAAGCTCGAGCCTAATAATATGATAAAATATATACTAAATATTCTTAATTATCTCCCAAGTCAAGCTTGACCTTTCTTAACGAGCTTGAGTAAATGAGGCTAGCTCGAGCCTAATAATTTTCAAATGAGCTGAGCTCAAGCTCACGCTCAGCAAAAATTAAACAAGTGTAACTTGATTAGACAGATACTAGATTAGTTAAGAAAGTTCATTGGAGAGCAAGCATCAAGCATTGTGAGACTGGCATGTGAAGAGAAGAGGATTTCGTGACATGAGTTCACTAAGGGCTTGTCAATAGAATTGGCGGTGTGTGGGGAGAAGAGGATTTCATAATGGAAGCTCACTCGAGGCTCGTCAATGGGATCGGTGATATCTGAAGAGAAAATGATTTCACAAGAGCTCAGTGAGTGTGCATAGTAAAAACATAGTACAGTTACTATTTATAACTATGATTTTTTTTTTTTGATATTTAGGCCATTAAAGGCAAACTCACACACATAACGCAAACACAAAGACTCGAACTCAAGACCTCTTAGTTAGAAGCCTAAGCTCTCAACCAACAAGCTAAGATGAGCTATGTATAACTGTGATTTTACTGTGCACACTCATAAAAATTGGATACATACAATTTTGATCCGACATCCGCATGTAATAATGTCTCCTGAATGCTCCATTAAATTCAATCCTACCTATTAGAGGGACCTTTGATCATCCATCCACGTGTGATCAAACTCTGTCACAACGGCCCATACCTAAATTATTGCACTGCAGAAAAAATTTAAATGCAATCACCAAAATAATACTTATATAATATTATACATTATATTAATCTCAAAATAAATTAAAAGACTTTTTAACGCTTCTTAACATAAATTACTATAGAATAATCTTACATAATTTATTTCCAATTGAGATCATTGTCCCTCCCAAATGAGCTCAAAAGTATAAGAAATTATTCTATCGTAGATTGGACGTAGAACGTCATTCGGAGATCAACCAGAATGTGCCACGTCAGTAATACCAAGTTGCGGTACCGAGCAATACCGAGTCATAGTACCGAGCAAGAGGTGACATGGCGCATTCTGATTGATTTCCGGATGACGTTCGGCATATACACAGAATAATTAATTCAAAGGTACACCTCAAATCTCATCTTCTATGGACCCCACTCCAACTAATTCTTATATATATATATATATATATATATATATAGTTAGTCATGCGCTTCAAACGAGTGTCTCATATATATACTAACATTATACTTGTAGTAGCATCAGTATCAATATCAGTAATAGTATCAGTGCAGTACATTAAATTAATAAATGGTGTCATCAATAACAGTATCGGTATCCATATTAGTATCAATAAACCCGTAGCAATAACAATACTTCTATACAAGATAATTGGATCTTTACTTTACCTAACAGCTAGCCGACCCGATATCTTGTTTAGTGTTTGCTTATGTGCTAGATTTCAATTAGATCCAAAAGGATCACATTTGACAGTAGTGAAAAGGATTTTAAGATATCTATTAAGAACTCAGAACTTAGGAATTTGGTATCATAAGTTTAGCTTTTCATTTGAAATAATTGGTTATTCAGATTCTGACTTTGCAGGATATAGGGTGGATAGGAAAAGCACTTCTTGAACATGTCAATTCATTGGAAATTCTTTAGTCTCTTGGTCTAGTAGAAAATAAAATTCAGTAAACCTATCTACTGCAGAAGCTGAACATTGCATTAGGAAGTTGTGTGGCACAATAATGTCTCAATAACATGCATTTCAGTAGTCACACTAAATAAATAAGAAATCTTGGCTTAATCGATGTTTTTCTCAGTATCGTACTGATATCAATAAACCGTTGGCTCAGTAAATAGAGTTGTCGCTCTTTGCCTGTTTGCACAACAACCATTTCTTTATAACTCTCAATCAATATCATGTGAATCAATAAAGAATAACATCAAACCACATATTTAAAAGAAAACTCGTCGGTCCACCATCATGTAAAGGTTAGTCGGTCTCCAGCCAACCTAGTGAAACCATCCTTTTATTTTATTTTTCACACACTAATATAACTTTTTTTTTTAATTTATTTTCAATGCTTGTATTAACAATATGCTCAAATAAAAAAGCATACTACTATTCAGGAAAAATTATATAAAATTAAATAACTTCTATTTTATATGGTAAAATTCAGAAATATTACAGTCAAAATCTCAAGAATTATCAAAACGATATCATATAAAAAGTTGCATAGAAGAAGTTCAATAAATTAAAAATAAAAAATAAAATTAATTATTATGAGAATCAAACAGTTGAAATCAAAATTTTTGGTAAGAAAAGTAAGATCAGTGTCACCTATGACAATCTAAGCAAGTTCAACAAAAATGGTGAAGCAATCCGACTGTCAAAATAAGCTTTTCTCTTTTTTTTCCTCTCTCGTCTTTCCTTCCCTTCCTCCTCTTCCTTCTTCGACAATGCACGTTGCTGAAATCCAAAATTTTTATTTAAAAAGACGAAAAAAATCATTTCATAAATTCGAGTTTTCACATCAACCTCCCCACTCTATCTCAATTCAAACTTGATGAAAAAAAAAAAAGAAAACATCAACAAACATGTTACCAAGCTCACCTTTCCAACGAACTTTTATTACGTCCGGTGTAAGGATAGAGGAACGTCCGGTTGGAGGCAAAATCCCGCCAAAAAACTTGGTATTTGCTTGGTACAACTAGGTATTATTTGATATTAACGAGGAATACCGCTCTTTGAAAACCAATACCGAGTTATATCGAGCTGTACCGAGAAATACCGAGTTGTACCGATTTTTCTAGGAAAAACTCGGTACAACTTTTGTATAACTCGGTATTTCTCGGTTTAGCTCTGTATAACTCGGTATTGGGTCTTCAAATGATGGTATTCCTCGTTATTATTTGGTATTGCTAGGTATTTGCTCGGTACAACTCGTTTTTTTGGCGGTATTTGGCCTCCGACCGGACGTTCCTCTGCGTCCGGTCGGAGGACTTAATAATTGTTCCTTTCCAACACCTCCTCTACAACATCCAAAATGGCATGCTATCAATCCAAATGATGTACAAATTTTGCAATACATTTAAGCTAAGGTTTCTCTTCCTTTTTATTCTTCTACTATTACCATGGCCTTCAAGAATAATTGTGCATAGTCATCCCACAAGTTCATTTATGTCCAAAAGGCAAATGCAATGCTATACATCTCATCTATGAGTATAAAAACAAAAGATTATAATAATTTTTAAATACATAAAAAAAATTCAATAAAAATTATATTATATTTATTTTAAATTTTGATCAAAATATTCTATCTGACTTATTTTTTTCCTATCACATGGCTGTCATCAATATCATAGCTACAACTTGTAATGGCTTTTTTTTTATTTATAATGGCTTATTGTTGATATAAATTATAAGATTCAAGCTTCGTTTGAGACGGTTTTTTATTGCTTATTAAGATGTACAAAAAATTAAATTTTTTTTTTACTAAAACTTCATTTTAAGAAGCAATCAAAAAGCTATCTCAAACAAAGTCTCAACTAACTCTTATATACATTATCATAATTTCATAGCACATTTTTATAGCACATTTTATATCATGATGGAACTAATTTTATGACACTTATTTTTAATTTTACGTGTCATGTGTTACTCTTAGTCTTCGTTTGAGACAGCTTCTTTATTGTTTCTTAAAATATTTTTTTAGTACAAATTTTTTTTAAATAGAATTTTTTTATAATAAAAAAATGATCCCAAATGAAGGAACAATTATTAGGTCCGGTGACCGGACTTAGCTCTACGTTCGGTCACCACTGAGATCGCGTCACGTGCACTTACTCTTTACCATGCGGCCCGACGACATGACCCAGATCGGAATCCGGGAATGCTATGTTCACGTATTGCTAGATATTACTCGGTATTTGCTCGGTATTGCTAGGTATTGCTTGACAATAACGAGAAATACCGCTCTGTGAAGACCAATACCGAGCAATACCGAGTAATACCGAGTTTTTCTAGAAAAACTCGGTATTGCTCGATATTACGCAGTATTGCTCGGTATTTGTCTTCACATAATGGTATTTTTCGTTATTGCCGAGCAAAATGAACCAATACCTATCAATATTAGGTTGTAATGGATTTAAAAAACGCACGTGCAACATACCCACTATTCGCCGGGTCGGATCTACGGTTTTGTGCCTGCTACATGGCGCGATCTCAGTGCCGGCCGAACGTAGCTCTACGTCCGTTCACCGGACCAAATAAAAGTTCCAAATGAAGCGTTATTCCTACTAAACTATTAAACATTTATAACTGCATGATTCGACAATACAATTAAACTATTAAATTATTCCTTTTATAGCTATATTTTGTTTCCTCGTGCTGCTCGCTCAGCTATTTTATAATTTGTGATGAGCATTTTATTTTTTTAATAATCAATGAAGAAATAAAATAAGTCCATGCTGTGGACTATTTAATATTATTTAAATTATGATATTAGTAAATTTATAATTAAATTAATTTTTCGATGAGTAGAATTCAATGACAATAAAAATAATATGATGCTGCTCAAATTAAAGAATTGAAGTGTAGCTGAAAATTACGTGACATTTTATAAATGACCAAATGTCTTACAAATATTACGTGTTTGCCATTAAAATGAGTATTTATCGTTTGTCTCCTTCTAGTCTACAAATCACATTTCAATATTTAAGTATTTTAATGACCTAAGATTAGCGATTTTAGGCTCGTTGAGATGCTCAATTTAAATATAAGCACATAATTAGATTTAAGTTTCGTTTGGGACGGCTATTTATTGCTTCTTAAAATAACTTTTTAGTACAAAAATTTTAACTTTTGTATTAAAAAACTGTTTTAAGAAGCAGTAAAAAAGCCGTCCCAACGAAACCTTAGAGAACATTTGAGCTTCGTTTAATACAGCTATTTTACGATATTCGGAAATACAGTCAGACACAAATTAGGTCAGGTTCAAGCCCATTGTATTGGATAATGATAATATCCTTACATGGTTTTATATATTGTAATTTATGTCAAGATGGGCTTAAGTTTCTTTAGATTTATACTAAGATTCCTGCTTGTATATGATATTATAAACTACACCAAGGTCAATGCAAATCAAATGGCTCTCAAGTCATCATAAAACATTTTTTCTCGAAAATCCACGTATCAAGAATATCTACCCAAGAAATATTAATCCTTTTCTTAAAACCAAAAAATAAGCTTTATTCAATAAAAAAGACGGTTACAACAATTAGAGATCAACAACCGGTGGTACAAAATAATAAGACCAAGAAAATCAGATATAGAAGGAGAAGTAGCAAGAAGGGACTCAGTATGGAGGTACCCTACACCAAACTCGCAGCCAAACACGGACCATCCATTGGTGCCAGTTAAAGGAACAGAGTCCAGAGGCCACCAAGCAACAGAAAGAGGAACCCAGGTTGCCAACCAGCCCAGCTAGCAAGGGGACAGTGGACCTCATCATCATCGTCCAACAACATTCAAAATCCACGAATGAAACAACAAAAATCAAATACCAACTATTTCTTCTTGCCTTTACTTTTATGCTCTTTTCCACCCATATTTAGAAAACCATGATTGATAAAACGATCCACTAATTCCCCCTCAAAATCCTAACAATTTGTTTCCTCAGAAGAAAAGAAATCTTTCAAAACCAACCAATCAGTTTGAAGAAAAACATCATTTTTCTCAGGCTTAGCCATATGAGCTTTCATTTCAATATTAGACATAACTAAAATAGGGATATTAATGAAATTAACATTTCCCTCAAAGCCATCGTTAGGAATTAAACCCGATTGATCATGAACCTTCCTATTCAACATCAAGTTAACAGAGGAAGAAACAACATCCGGCTCACTACAGCCATCGGAGAGGATACCACATGATCAATTAGTTTCGACTAGTAGAAATAGGAGAACCAGAAGGCTCATCGCCCACATAGGGCGCACCATGCTCAGCCAAACCACACTGGGCAGACACATTATCCGCACAAGATAAAACAGGTTTAGAATTTAAACCACAATTCAATACAAGAACTTCACTCAAACATAACCATGAAATTTGGGCAGCAGGAGCCACCCCCTCCAAAACCACAATAGAGTCAAGCTGGACTAAATTCAAATTAGCAATGTTATGATTAACACCCTCAAAAACTACATCATTGCATTATGCACAGGAGGACTTCTAAAGGGGCAACAACCTCATCATTCGCAAAATCCCCCACAAAAGGAAGGGGGGGGGAGTGAATTAAAGCATGATTATCAGAAACTTCATTAGGAACCTTTTTATGATAAGGTAGATCAGCAGGGATCGGAACTGGAGGAGGACGACAATTTCCAACAGCATGTCCGATAGTACAACAAGAAGCACAAAAATGTGGGAACTCATCCATAACCACTTGCTGGACATAACCTAGCTTCTCCGAGCCTAACCACACCTTATCAGGGTAGGATTTAGTGATATCCAGCTCCACTAAAGCACGAGCTAAAGACAGCCTAGATCCAATAGAAGTGGTAGCATAAATTTTCAATGGTTTACCAAAGAGAGAGGCCAAACCATGAAGAATGTGGGGGGGAAAGAGGTGAGGGCACAATTGCGGAAAGGATACCTAAATCGGGATCACCGGTGACTCAACACCGACATCAACAAGGGGAGACCACTTGGTGAGCTTCATGTAGCAATTATGAACCAAATACAATCTATGACAGAAGACCTAATATTAATCAAGGTCATTAGCGAGCTTGATGAGAACATGTGACGGATCCAGCAAGGTGACTGAAACCGCCCCATTTAGCTTGAGGTTGAAAAAAAAAATCTATGAATGGTATCAAGAAAGGGTCGCTTGGTAGGAAAAAAATCAACCAACGAGAACTAAAAAGGAACGGCCAATGCCTGAATTTCCTGATCAGAGATCCAAAGGGAAGGCAAGCCACGAAAGAAGGATGTCCAAAGCTCAGGAAATTCATTAACGGAAGAAGAACCCACAAGAACATCCAAAAAAGAACGCGAAGAAGATGAACCCCATAAAAAACCAGGGTCACAAAGCTTTAGCGCCATCCGACAAGGAAAAAAAAACACCAACAAACCAAAAGCGAACCAGAAAAGTAAGAAAACTTCCCTGGGAAAACAGTGATGACCAACACCACCGGGGCGAGCGGCCCAGCAACTGCGCCGAAGAAACCTAGGGCAAAGCCCTAGCGGAGCGGACGACATGATAAAGCGAGCGAGTAGTCATCAATAAAACTTTTTTTATTTATTATTTTTATTTTTTTATGACATATTAATCCTATAAATTGGAGCAAAAGTTACAATAAGGTTTCGTTTGAAATGATTTTTTTATTGCTTCATAAAACAGAGTTTTCATAAAAAAATTAAAAATTAATTTTTTATTAAAACTCTATTTTAAAAAAGCAATAAAAAAGTCAAGTCACAAAGGAAGCCAAATGCTTCATTTGGAACAGTTTTCCCAAATGAATCATAAATTTAAATATTAGAAAAAAAGAAAGCATAAAAAAATATCTTTGAATTAAAAAATTGAAATATTATTTTTTATTTTTAAAATTACAAAGCAAAAAAAAAAGAAAACAGAAAAAGAATTTTAAGAAAAAAAAAATTGAAGAAGCTATTCTTTAGAATTTCAATAAAAAAACATGACTTGCTTTCTGTCTTATATATATGCCAAAAAGTAAATATTAAAAAAATTCAAAAACTAAATTTGCTAAATAATAAGTGATGACATTTAAATATTAAATTGTTAAAATTTAATTTTAATTTTAATCAGAATATGTTTGATATAACTAAATAAATAATGAGGATTAATAAAATTGATCTTAAGATTATTATATAAGAAAAAAAATATACTTATCATAAAAATGACTCTGATCTCATTAATTAACCTATTAGGATAAGATTACTGCTAATCACATCAGAAAAGAAATACTTTAATTCCTTTGTTACATCAATAACTCCTATTGTAATAGCGCATCGCGCATACTAACAAAATCTTATAAAATAAAGTACCAACATTTTTAATCAATAGGATTAAAAATTGTTTTCTTGTAAATATATTTTGAAATTAGTAATGATTATCATATAATAAGATCAAATATTAGCGGTTGGATAGGCATTGTTGCGTCCTTAAAAATTCACGGCGGTAGAGAGTGATATAGTTTAGCGTCTAAAATTTATACGAAGATTCAAAACAGAAACAGATAGGAGATTATGAATAGGCATACTTGTAACGATATAGACCGATCAAGTAGGTTGAGATTTTGCTTTAGTTTAGAGATTTTTTTTATTGAAAAAGATTAAATTTTTATCAAAATATAATGATGAAAAAGTGATTATTATGAAGTTTAAATTACTTTATTTTCTTTTTTATATGCTTATAATCAAAGCGACTATTTCAACGAGAGGAATCCAAAGAATATATCATCACTCAATTTAGAGAAAAGTAAGGATTTAAATGCCAAAAAATGATATATAATCAAATAAATCAATATAGGTTGTCTGATATTATATTTTGAGATATTGGTTAAATTTAGCTCTTATAAATTATAAATAGAACCTTATTCTCAAAATAAATGGGATGGGCTCATGAGATTGGAGAGAATTTAGAGAAGCAAATAACTCTTGAAATTTACTTGACGATCGAAATCATCAATCACCGCTAGCCACGATCATCATCCAACTGCCACCATCCAATCACCAATACTAAGATCGCCATCACAGTCTAACTGTCATCATACGATCATCATTCCCAAAACCATCATTGCCAGATAGATGTCGCTCAATTAACACATTTATACATCTTCTCCCAAAAACTATTATCTATTGCTCAATTTCCATTGTCTGACTTTTGATCGCCCGACGATTATCACTATCGTCCAACTACCATCATCCAAATGTTGCTCATACTACTGGCATCATCACTACTTCTCTAACATTTTTACTACAATCACAAGAGATCGAGCCAATGTTATATCCAAAACTTATAACTTCTTTATCAATTTAGTTAAAGAGTGGATATTTATATTTTTTTCCAACATAGCAAACTATTTAATTTGAATCAAGCCTAATATCTTTTTTCTTTTTTAATTAATTTTCTACTTAAAAACCTTTAGCCTATTTCACATTCTTTTCTCATATCCATATTCATGTTGAATCTTCATACAAGATTAGGACATAAAACCCCCTCTTTGTCACATTAATTTTTCTAGGATGCAACAATACTTTCATTATGACTATCCACACTAATTTTCTACAAGAAAAGTCTTATCTTCCAAAATAATACTCCACCAATTCAGAGATTACTGTTAAATGTACAGCCATTGATCCCTCAGATTGACTTTAGAAAGTTCAATCCTAAGAAGCAAGATCATTTTTAGAAGAGAATTAATGATATAAATCCACCTATCATTAGTAAATTACTCCTTAATTAATTCACCATTAACTACTAAACTAATGACAAGTGGATTCACTTCTAAAAACAACAAGCTTGCAGATCAGGACAGTTATTAAATTGCAGCAAAATATTCCTTACTGAGCTTAGGGTCAGGCTTCATGGACTTCTCCCCAGGCTTCCATCCAGCAGGGCAGACTTCATCTGGGTTCTCTTGCACATATTGCAGTGCCTGGAGTATTCAGGAGGAAACAAATTATTATATTCAGTCAAAAGTAAGTTAAGGCCAATCTGAAGTCCTTGAGAGATTGTCTGGTTGCTAGATTTAGCTAAAATTTAGCAAGAATTAAGCTAAATGTTGGGAAAAAAAGTGTTTGGAGCAAAATAAATCCTATTTCCACCTTCAAGCTTATTTTCCTCTCATTTTAGGCCGTCTTCGGCGGGGGAGGAGGATTTAAGAGATTTACACTTTACTCATTGTGGTTTTTCTTCTTGTTCATTTAAACCCTAAATCTCGAAAACGTCCATCATATGTTTTATTAGGATTGAACCAAAGTTAACATCTATATGTCAAACAATTTTCAAAATTTACCATCTTTTGATCTAAATTTGATCGAGATGAGTTTTATGATAATTGGATTTAATGACCGAATTTATATGAAAATATTCTTAGTCAAATATTCTACCCAAGTATTAATTACTTCCTTTTGAACTATTTGCTCAATTTAAAATTCCATGATACCTGAAGGGTCCTCATAGTTTCATCAACACTGCGACCAATGGCCAAGTTATTAATGGTTGAGTGCTGAATCACTCCCTCCTTGTCAATGATGAACAATCCTCGCAAAGCAATGCCCTGCCATATTACACCCATCAGACATTTCATATGAGGCAACTGTTATGAGAAACATGTTCTTTTGAGCATATAGACAAAAAAAATGGAATTGTCGATATCTTATATCATTGATTAAGGCTTTATCTGGGACGACTTTCTTACTGCTTCTTGGAACGGCTTTCTTACTGCTTATAGTAAAAATTTTGTCACAAACGAAGCCTAAAATCGAATGAGATTAAAGTAGAATATATCAATTTGTAGTAATATTAAAGATATGCTTGTTATTTAACTCAAATACAATCTCAACACAAACCTTGTTGTAAATCTACCATTAGCAAAGAACAATAATCTTGGAATGCATGTGCTAAAGAATACTGAGATCTGAACTTGCCTTGTAAACCTTGTGTTGGCCTTTAAGTATTTTTTCCCATTCCAAATTTTTCTTCACTCTCTATTATTCATTTCTGTTTTATACTTGCTAACTATACGAACCCCAACATGAGAATAAGCCAGCTCTTATTTATCCCTTCCTATTTTACCTCCTGGGAAATGGAAATGTAAGTGAATTGTTGTTTCTCTAATGCTTTTCCTCCATACCAATCGTGTTTTTTTTTCTATTCCCTAAAATTGTTTGCTTGATAATTTTTCTTAGTTATCAAAATTTGTCATCCAACACTTCCGGTTCATTTTTTTTTTAAATAGCTATACCTTCAACTTCTTCATACATATAAACATAAATTAAAAAAAAAAAGATAAACATACAAAGAATTCACTTTATCAACACAAATCTCAAGGTAATATTTGAATTAAAAATTTTCAAAACTAAATTCAATAGTATCTTAATTTTGATTTCAACAAACTTATATTAAAATATAACATCTCAATGAGATGAACCCATCGATATCACAAATGATCCAATATGAAGTATAAATGAATTCGAATCAAACACTCGAAGCAAATTTTTGAAGATTGACTAAATGACCAGATAATTTCCAAATCATGATGCTTGCAGTCAAATTAAGCATCTTGGAGAGACCAATCCAACAAGCCCATGATCATTCGATTCTAACATCATTAAGATACTCAAATGTTGGAAAAAATAATCTATGAATAGAATCAATATGGATGAACCATCCAAATTGAGTTTTTTGAATTCTTGTCAAATTTACCAAAATATTGCTAAAAAATTATAAATAAGCACTCATTTTCTATGTGAAGAAGATTAGAAAGCTAAGAGAGCTAAAGAACTATATTACATTTTCCAGCGATCACTACCAACGACCCAATAATCAACGCCACCACCGTTTGACAACTGGCGTGCATCCAACAAAAAAAGCATGGGAGATACAATATATAGAAAAAAAACAAACTATATCATTTGGATGAATCCCATAATTTCCTTTATACATTGGGAGGCTGCCTAAAAATTCAATAGTTTCCAACTTTATCGGACAAGCTGCAAACTTCATAATTATTGAAGATTAATTATATAAAAGAGCATTTATGATACCATATCTCAAATATCTTCCTCCATCAGAAGATGAATATGCAGTTTAAGAAGTTCATTCAAAGATATATGGTGACACTTGATAGGCAAAGCAGGGGCGGAACCAGCTTTAATTTTGAGGGGGGGAAAATATAACACAAAAATAATATTATATATCTATATATTACGAAGAGTTTTTTTTTTAATTAAGTAAGAAAAATAAAGAAAAAATGTGTAATTAAAATGTCATGAAAAGCATGAAAGAGAATATTAGAACTAAATGTGAAAAAATATATAGATATTTTAGGGCAAGTTAGGACAAAAAAGTTTTTTAGGAGGGGCAAAAAATTTTTTTAGGAGGGGCAAAAAAAATTTTTACTCTCCTTTTTTTTTTTTTAATTTTTACTCCTATAAAAAAAAATTTTTTTGAGGGGGGAGCAATTGGCCCCCCTAAGAACTATCTGGTTCCGCCCCAGAGGCAAAGCACTCACTCAGAAAATTATAAGATAGGGATTCTATTGGCCTATAACAAAAGCAATATGCATTAGAATTTATTCAAAAATACAATAATTGCCAGATGCATTCTAATCTCACTCATTTCCATCAATAGAACTTTTCTCCCTTCAAAGCCCTTGGCCATTCATTCAATGGGAGATTGATTTTATGGGACACTTTCTCATAGTTACTGGAAAATAAAAATTCAATGTTTTGGGTGTTGATGATGCGAAGGGAGAATGGGAATGAGAGGCTAGTCTAACCCAGCCAACCAGCTAGGGTTGAATTAGCCCTTGGGTTGGGCAAAACTCTTAGCAGAACTAAGGGAGATTTCGCCTTTCGTCTCTAGGAGGGGCAAAAAAAATTTTTTACTCTCCTATAAATTTTTTTTAAAAATTTTTACTCCTATAAAAAAAAAAATTTTTGAGGGGGGGACAATTGCCCCCCCTAAGAACTATCTGGTTCCGCCCCAGAGGCAAAGCAATCACTTAGAAAATTATAAGATAGGGAATCTATTGGCCTATAACAAAAGCAATATGCATTAGAATTTATTCAAAAATACAATAATTGCCAGATGCATTCTAATCTCACTCATTTCCATCAATAGAACTTTTCTCCCTTCAAAGCCCTTGGTCATTCATTCAATGGGAGATTGATTTTATGGGACACTTTCTCATAGTTACTAGAAAATAAAAATTCAATGTTTTGGGTGTTGATGATGCGAAGGGAGAATGGGAATAGAGAGGCTAGTCTAACCCAGCCAACCAGCTAGGGTTGAATTAGCCCTTGGGTTGGGCAAAACTCTTAGCAAAACTAAGGGGGATTTCGCCTTTCGTCTCCTTCCCCCTTCTTGTGAGGCCCAACACATCTATAGATCATTATGAAATGAGGGATTAAGGAGAGGTTGTTTAGGGAAGTTTTAATTAGAATTGAATGAAAGAATTCTAATATTGAATTGAAATAGAAGAGGAAAATTAATTAAGACAATAATGAAATTAATTGTTGTTTTAATTCCAATTTGAAGTCAAAATAAGAGAGGAAATAAATTAAGGTAGTAAAGTTGTTTGGGAGGAAAATAGGAAGAGCTTATTTAAGGCTAGTTATCTTATTATAAGGGCTATGGGTGTTTTGTTTGTTTGTTGCAGTTTTCTTCTTGGGGCTTCCTAGTGGAACATATTATCAAAAACTATAGAATCAAATTAAATTTTCATGCCTGATCAAATTATGTATCCAAAATAAAAAAAATACAAGGGATAGCACATAATACATCATCAAAAAGTTTAGAATCTAGATAAACTTTCCTATATGTTATAGTATGCATCCCCGATCAAAAAATTGCAAGGGATAGCACATTGGTTGTGAGAACTACGATTTATGTGTTATAAAAAAAGAAAAAAAAAACGTTAGTATATACTAACTTTGTGTTGTCATCATAGATTTTACAATTAGGAATATATATTTTCTTAAAACCTCTAAACATTTCTTCTTATTCCTATATAAATTGGAAGAACATTGAAAATGTATAATTTAAGATATTAAGTGAATTTAATTCATCAATAATATGCACCTCTATTGACAACCTATCTTACAATTATTATGTGATTAATATAGCTGCGGCATGCACTTAGAGTACATGCAATTAAACTAACAGAAAAAAGAGAGGAAGTGAACTATATTGCATTTAAATGAAGCAACAATCAAATCTCTTTATCGGGTTTTGCTGACTATATTTTGTAGGTCACCAAGAAAGGAGAAATTGTTTACCAAACCACTTCAGATCATACAAAATTGCAATAGAAGTTTAGAGAGAACCATACCTGATCAGGAATCAATACGCCATAGGAACGTGATACTGATTTAGTCACATCAGATATCAAGGGATATTTTATATTCCCAAGACCTCCTGCCTTCCTATCTGTTTGAATCCAAGCAAGGTGGGAGAACTACAAGCACAGAAGTTCATGGCATGAGAGAGGAAATGAGAAAAAATTGATGAGCACAGAAGTTAATGGCATCAGAGAGGGAAATGAGAAAAATTGATGCAAAATGGAAAACTACAAGATAAAGCAACAGGACACAAAAATGCTAGAAACACAAGCAGCACATTCATCAAATTTACCACAGCAAAACTGATGAGGACATCAGATTCCGACATGTGTACCGTCGTCATAGCCGGAGATCGACGACTACGATCCAGAGCCTTTACTTTTGATATATCTTGTATTTTATTTGTTCTTGCATTTTATGTTTCCCTAGTTTATCCCTGTGGGTATTGAGTCGTTATTGTAGCCCCGAGGGCATTTGTGTCTTTATTATTTTCTTTCATTTTGACCTATTTATAGGAGGCCTATTGCATTGTTATAGATGTTGTTTTATGAATGAAAATTTCTCTACTTTCTTACATGATCTCTTGGTGAGTTCTTGAGAGGAACAACCCTTAGTGGGTGAGAGCAATATCCGTCAATCTTGGTGGATTCCAAGGTTCACGGTTCATCGTCTTCCTTCACCCACATCCCCTAACCTCCCTCCCTTGCTCAACCCGCCGGCCTCTTCACTCCCACCCTCTTCTCCTCTCTAAACCACCCCACCTATCCCCACCGGACTCCGCAGTTCTCAGGCCGCCGGCCACCACCAGCTCCACCGCCGGCCCTCCACCTCAACCCGACCCCCCTTGATTCCCGCTTGCCGCCAGCCCACCCCCTCTTACCCAATTTTGAAATTCAAATTCCTTTGGCCATTAATCACTTTCCTAATATAAGTTTAAGCAATTAGGAAAGTTATCAAATTGGATTTAAATGAATGCTTGAAATTCGAATTCTTTCCTAATGCTAAAACTTCAATTTGGAAATCTCCCCCTTTTAAATTAAATTTGAAATTAAATTCGGATTTGATTTGAATTAGTTACTTAAACCTTGAGGCCCACCTATTTAAAACAAATCCCCTCCCTCCTCTCTCTATATGGCAGGCCCCTTCAATGTGTCTTTCTCTCTCCAATTTTCATTAATTGCTCTCTATTAAGACTCCCTAATTATCTCCCACAATTCCTCCCTCCTTGATTTCTTTCAATGAGAGTTTGAATTCAAAATTCAAATTCTTTCCCTCCGAATTCACCAAATCTGAAATTAATTTCAGATTTCTCTTAATTTCTTCTATCCCTAGCCTAGACCAAGCCGCCCCCTCCCCTCTCCACCTCCTCCCATCCGAGAGATCACCCAACCTCCTCATCCTCTTAACCAAGTATCCTAAGTGGCGGCTCCTCCATTGTTACTCCATCGTTACATATCAATTCCGCTCATGATCATGAATGGCGGATCCGGAAGTTGATCACGGCCTATTTCTCAATTCTCGCGGGGAGATCGACGTCATCCGGTCACCATTCTTTGACCCTGGATTCGGAGCCGAGAACACCGTCAAGGAATACGTTGACCGTATCCTTCCTCACTTTGCGGAAATCTTCGACGAGCAACAACTTATTGAAGAGTGGAAGATCACCGGACGACTACCCGCGCCTCCAACTCCGGCTCCTTCATCGGCTACTAGCCCCCTTGGCATCACGTGTCTACTGGCGGCATCCCTAAGTTTGTTTGCAATCCTCCTCCGCTAAACCGAGCGATATCAAGAGTGTAAGTGAGGGATCCTGAGGTGAATGATCTAGATCTTAAACTGTTGATTGTGTTATCGGCCATTTGCTCTACTTACTTATTTGTTGATGTAATTTTGCAAGTTTCCTATTGCTCTTAATTGTAATCAATTGTCGTTACTTAGTTCTTCCGTGGAATTTTCTAAAGATCTATCTTGACAACGCATTCGTTTATGTTTAACTACGCCAAGTTCACAATTTATTAATTTTCATACAAGCAATTCTTGTTTCGTCTTCATTGTATCATATCATATTTGGTATCAGAGCATGGTAGGCATAGGTAACACATGCTAGAAAACATCCTAGGAGTTTACCTAACCAACCATATGCTTGTTTGCATGCATACACTCGTTTAGGTGTTGTCTACTTCCTAAAACCCATCCTATACACCTAGGCAAGTTCACCAACTGCTGTTGTTTGCTGTCCACACAAAAACTGTATCATTTAGAGGCATTAGGAGCATATAACTTTAGTGTCCATGTGCTATCCTTAACCCCTTTGCCTCCCCTAGCGTCCCCTAACTTTTACCCATGGATCTGGAACACATTCAAGCGACTCTAGACCTCATCGTGGGCCAACTTGGGACAGTTACTCAGCAAATTAGGAACACCTAAACTGACTTAGCGGACTTTAGACGCCAAACGGGTGAGCGACTTGATAACATTGAATGGTTAGGACACCCCGCAATTTACACCCCTTCTAGGCCGCATTCGCCCTATGGTGATGAAACCCGAATTGATTATGAACCGCCGTGGGATCACTATCGTCACAACCTTAGACCCAATCAGGACCCCGTAGGAAATGAACCCACTTGGAGAGATAACGAAGCTCAGCTACTAAAGAACATCCGAATAGACGCTTCTTCATGTGATAGCACCCTCGATCCTCAAGTCTTCTTAGATTGGCTCAAAGGGATGGATAGTTGATTCAAATGGTATAGCATTTTGGAAGCTAGGAAAGTCAGGTTCGCCGAAATGAAACTTACTGGTCGAGCCAACCAATATTGGACAAACTTGGAAAACATGCGCGAAGCTCGAGGTGAGCACCTCATCACCGACTGGCAAGCTATGAAGCAAGAGCTCAAGAGAAAATATCTCCCTCCCTCATACTACTCTAAGCCCTTAGATAAATGGAATAGACTGACTCAGGAAAGCAAACCCGTGAAAGACTACATCTCCGCCTTCGATGATTTCATGATTCGTTGTAATGGCGAGGAATTCACTACCCCTGCTCAACTTCTATCCATGTTTAGAGCTGGCTTTAGGGAAGATCTCCCAAAAGAGCTTTTTGCGAGAGGAATTGATACTTTAGAAGCAGCCTGTAGTTTAGTGCTTGACCTCGAGGAGTCTAAGACCCATTCCCACACCAAGCAGCTAGACTCTCGCCCAACCCCATATAGAGCTTCCTCCAGTCAACCCCAAAATTGATCCACAGGCTCTATAGCTAACCGACCAACTACTAGCCCAGCTCAACCTCGCCCTGATTTTAAAGGTAAGACTCCCGAGCATGACACTCCCAAAGCCACTTCTAGAACCAAGTGCTATAGGTGCCACGGTTATGGACACATCGCTTTGCAGTATTCTAGTCCGTACAAGGTCACCATAATCGAAGAGGTTAAAGAAGAAGAGGAAGAACCTGAGACTGAATTGACCCATCATGTTGACGATGAAGAAGACTTCTTCTACGAGGAAAACCATCTGCAAGTCGTTAGATGTGAGTTGTCCCAACCCAAACCCAGCAACGATTGGCGAAGGACTTCAATGATTCATACCTTTACTAAAATCGGAGACAAGAACTGCAAAGTTATCATCGACAGTGGAAGTTGTATCAATCAAGTCTATTCAGCTATGATATCCAAACTTAACCTAAAGATGACACATCACCCTAACCCGTATAAGGTCGCTTGGATTAATTCGACTACCAAAGAAATTAATGATAGGAGCCTTATTCCCATAGAGTTTGTTGGATATCAGGAGAAGATTTGGTGCAATGTGTTGACTATTGATGTAAGTCATATTATCCTAGGTCGCCCGTGGTTATTTGACAACGATGTCCATATTTATGGGAGAACTAACACCTGCGTGTTTGAACATAACGGCAAGAAAACCAAGCTGATACCCTCACAACCCAAACCCCATAAGACAGAAGTCAAAACTCCCCTGTCAAAACAAACAAAGGATTACACCTTTTAACTGCGAAAGAAGTGGAAGATGAGATTAACCAAGGAGCCCTCAGATACACCTTAGTGGCCCGTGAGATAAATGAGGAACTAGGAGAGCCCATTCCGGAAGAGGTCCAACCACTCCTTGAGACTTTTGCTGATGTTTTCCCTAAAGATCTTCTAAACCAGTTACCCCTCTGCGAGACATCCAACACGCTATAGACTTAGTACCCGGAGCCTCGCTGCCCAACCTTCCCCACTACTGTATGAACCCGGGGGAGCACGCCAAGTTAAAAGAGCAAGTGGATGATCTGCTTCAAAAGGGATTATCAACGAAAGTTTATGCCCATGTGTAGTCCCCGCCCTTCTAACCCCCAAAAAGGATGGCTCTTGGAGGATGTGTGTTGATAGTCGTGTCATCAACAAAATTATTGTGAAATATCGTTTCCCCATTCCACGCTTGGATGACATGTTGGACATGATGACCGGAAGCCCTCTTTTCTAAAATCAATCTTAAGAGCGGTTATCACCAAATCAGAATCCGCCACGGGGACGAATGAAAAACGGCATTTAAAACTAAATATGGGTTGTATGAATGGATGGTTATGCTGTTTGGCCTTAGTAACGCTCCTAGTACGTTCATGAGAGTTATGACTCAAATTTTGCGACCATTCTTAGGAAAATTTGTTGTGGTATATTTTGATGACATTCTGATCTACATTAGTTCGGTGGATCATCACTTAAATCATCTGAAGCAAGTCTGTGAAGTTTTGAGGAAAGAACAATTGTATGCAAATCCGAAGAAGTGTATGTTCCTCACTGACCCTGTCGCTTTTCTCGTATTTATCATATCCTCTCAAGGAATATCCGCTGATACTGAGAAAGTTTGAGCGATTAACGAGTGGCCTGAACCAAAAAATATCAGAGATGTTAGGAGTTTTCATGGATTTGACACCTTTTATCGAAGGTTTGTTAGGAACTTTAGTACGATATTGGCACCCATAATTGACTGTCTAAAGAAGGGAGAATTCCATTAAACTATAGCTTCCACGAAAGCATTCGAGGAGATCAAAAAGAGAATGGTCGAGGCCCCAGTCATGCGTCTTCCTGATTTTTCTAAGGTCTTCGAAGTAGCCTGTGATGCGTCTGGTATTGGTATAGGAGTTTTGTCGCAAGAGGGACACCCTGTTGCCTATTTTTAGTGAGAAGCTGAATGATATCAGACAACGGTACTTGACCTACGATAAGGAGTTCTACGCGATCATTCAATCCCTTAGATATTGGAGACATTATCTTCTTCCACAAGAATTCGTTATCTTTCCGGACCATGAAACCTTACGATATATTAACTCTCAGAAGAAGATTAATGCCCGACACGGAAGATGGGTTGAATTCCTGTAAGAATACACCTACACGATAAGACATAAAGCAGGATCAGAAAATAAAACAGTAGATGCTTTAAGCCGTAGGATGATGGTTACTCGCGAGATGAGGACTGAAGTTATTGGATTTAAACGCATTAAAGAAGATTATAAGGATTGTCCCGATTTTAAAGAAACATATGAACTTTTGATCTCGGGTAAAGAGTGGATCATTGATGATTTCCTAGTGGAAGATAGTTATTTGTTTAAATCCTAGAAACTCTGTATTCTCAATACCTCACTCAGTGAATTTCTAGTTTGAGAACTACATGCTGGTGGTTTAGCTGGACACTTCGGCCAAACCAAGACAATCGCTGCTATTGAAAATTGATTTTATTGGCCAAGTCTTAAGCGGGACGTTATCCGATTGGTGAAACGGTGTCACACCTGTCAGTTGGCCAAACAAAGAAAACAAAACACCAGCCTTTATACCCCACTCCCTATACCCAATTGTCCCTGACAAGATGTGAGTATGGATTTCGTCCTCGGTCTACCCAAGACTGTTAGAAAACATGACTCTGTATATGTGGTTGTGGATAGGTTCTCCAAGATGGCGCAGTTCCTCCCTTGCTCTAAAATGTTTGATGCTTCTAGGATCACCAAACTGTATTTTGATGAAATAGTCAGACTGCATGGGATACCTAAAACCATTGTGTCAGATTGAGACGTTAAATTCACTAGCTATTTTTGGAAGACATTATGGTTTAAAATGGGCACCAAACTTCAATTCTCCACCGCTTTCCACCCTCAGACGGATGGTCATACGGAAGTTGTAAACCGGAGTCTGGGCAACCTCCTTAGGACATTGGTAGGTGAATACATTAGAGATTGGGATTCTAAGTTACCTATTGCCGAGTTTGCTTATAACAATTCTGTTAACCGCACCACGGGTCTAAGTCCAGCTGAAATAGTGTACGGATACTAGCCTAGACAGCCAATAAATTTAATCCCCATGAGTCATAAGTCTAGAGCATCTGAGTCAGCATCTGCATTTGTATCACATCTACAAGAATTGCATAAGAAAATTAATAAGAAGATTGAACAAAGCAATGCTAACTATAAATGTACTGCGGACCTCAAGAAATGATTTAAAGAATTTGAAGTGGGAAACTTTGTAATAGTTCGAATTCGTCCGGAGCGGTTCCCGCAAGGGATCATTAAGAAATTACATGCGAGAAGCACAGGATCTTTCAAAATAACTTTCAAAATAAATAGTAATGCTTATATACTAAACCTTCCTGAGGGTTTTAACATTAATCCTACGTTTAACATTAAAGACAGGATCTTTCAAAATAACTTTCAAAATAAATAGTAATGCTTATATACTAAACCTTCCTGAGGGTTTTAACATTAATCCTACGTTTAACATTAAAGATCTTGTAACCTTTGAGGGTCCAGAGTTTAACCCCATCAATCCACTACATACTAAGCCTTGTGTGACCCCACCTGGTGAGAACCCCAGCCTACCCCCACTCCCAAACATTCCCACTTTCCTCTCTGCGGAGAAGATTGAGGCAAT
>NW_021319083.1:19689227-19874288 GCF_001605985.2 Dendrobium catenatum | reverse complement strand
CATTTAATAAATTACTCCTTAATTTAATTCACCATATAACTACAAACTAATGACAAGTGGATTCACTTCAAAAACATATGACTAAAATATTTGTTCAAAAATTAAAAAAAAAATTAATATAAAATTAATTATCTTCAAAAATATAATATTTTATACTCTCTTGTATATTCTGTCAACATCTATAATGTTATGTCAAAGGCTCTTCCTATTCTGAACAAATATTCTATCCTAATATTATATTATTTTCCCCCTAAACATCTCTTATCTCTATTATTCAACAGGCAAGCCTGATGAAATCACACAAACCTTCTCAACCTTTAGGTTCTCATAAGAATTCATCAGAGCTCTATTTACTACTCTTAAAAAACAAACAAACTTTGCAGATCAGGACAACTATTAAATTGCAGAAAAATATTCCTTACTTGAGCTTAGGGTCAGGCTTCATGGACTTCTCCCCAGGCTTCCATCCAGCAGGCGATTCATTCTGGTTCTCTTGCACATATTGCAGCTGCCTGGAAGTATTCAGGAGGAAACAAATTATTATATTCAGTCAAAAAGTAAGTTAAGGCCAATCGTGAAGTCCTGAGGATTGTCTGGTTGCCTAGATTTAGCTAAAATTTAGCAGAAACTTAAGCCTAAAATGTTGGGAAAAAAAGTGTTTGGAGCAAAAAAATCACTATTTCCACTTCAAGCTTATTTTCCTCTCATTTTTAGGCGTCTTCGGCGGGGGAGGAGGATTTAAGAGATTTACACTTTACTCATTGTGGTTTTTTCTTCTTGTTCATTTAACCCTTAATCTTCGAAAACGGTCCATCATATATGTTATTAGGATTGAACCAAAGTTAACATCTATTGTTCAAACAATTTCAAAATTACGTCTTTTGACATAAATTTGGTCGAGATGAGTTTTTTATGAATCATTTGTTTAATGACGAATTAATTGAAAATATTCTTACTCAAATATTCTACCCAAGTTTAATTCTTCATTTTGAACTATTTGCTCAATTTTAAATTCATGATACCTGAAGTGTCCTCATTAGGTTTACATCAAACACTGCGACCAATGGCCAAGTTATTAATTTGGTTGAGTTGCTGAATCAACTCCCTCTGTAATGATGAACATCCCCGCCAAAGCAATGCCCTGCCCAATATTACACCCATTCAGACATTCATATGAGGCCAACTGTTATGAGAAACAGTTCTTTTGAGCATATAGACAAAAAAAATAGAATTGTCGATATCTTATATCATTGATTAAGGCTTTATCTTGGACGACTTTCTTATTGTTTCTTGGAAACGACTTCTCACTGTTATAGTAAAAAATTTGTACAAACGAAGCCTAAATTGGAATGAGATTAAGTAGAATATAACAATTTGTAGTAATATTAAGCTATGCTTGTTATTTAACTCAAATACAATCTCAACACAAACCTTTGTTGTAAATCTACCATTAGCCAAAGAACAATAATTCGGAGGCATATGCTTAAAGAATACTGAGATCTAACTTGCCTTGTAACTTGTGTTGCCTTTAAGTATTTTTTCCCATTCCCAATTTTTCTTCACTCTCTATTATTCATTTCTTTTTATATTTGCTAACTATACGACGCCCAAATAGAATAAAGCCAGCTCTTATTTATCCCTTCCTATTTTAACTCCTGGGAAAATGGAAATGTAAGTGAATTGTTGGTTCTCTAATGCTTTCCTGCCTACCATATCGTGTTTTTTTTTTTTTTCTTATTCCCTAAATTGTTTGCTTGATAATTTTTTCTTAGTTATTCAAATTTGTCATCAACACTTCCGGTTCATTTTTTTTTAAATAGCTATACTTCAACTTTTCATACATTAAACATAAATTAAAAAAAAGATAATACAAGAATCACTTTTCACACAAATCTCAGGTAATATTTGAATTCAAAAATTTTCAAAACTAAATTCAATAGTATCTTAATTTTGATTTCAACAAACTTATAGTAAATATAACATCTCAATGAGATTGAACCCATCGATATACAAAATGATCAATATTGAGTATAATGAATCGAATCAAACACTCCGAGTGCAAATTTTTGAAGATTGACTAAATGACCAGATAATTTCCCAAATCAATGATGCTTGCAGTCAAATTAAGGCACTTGGAGAGACCAATCCAACAGCCCATGATCATTTCGATTCTACATTCATTAAGATACTCAAATGTGAAAAAATAATCTATTGAATAGAATCATATGCATGAACCATACCAAATTGAGTTTTTTTGATTCTTGTCATATTTACCAAAATATTGGCTAAAACAATTATAAATAACGCACTTCTTCTATGTGAGAAGATTATGAAAAGCTAAGAGAGCTTAAAGAACTATATTAACATTTCCAGCGAATCCACATACCACACGACCCAATCAATCAAACGCCACCGACCGTTTGACAACTGACGTGCAATCCAAGCAAAAAAAGCAGGGAGATCAATATGTATAGAAAAAAACAAACTATATCTTTTGGATGATCCATAATTTCCTTTATACATTAGGGAGGCTGCTAAAATTCAATAGTTTTCCAACCTTATCGACAAGCTCAACCTTGCAAACTTTCTGAAGATTAATTATATAAAAGAGCATTTATATCCATTATCTTAAAGTATATTCCTCCATCAGAAGATGAATATGCAGTTTAAGGAAGTTCAATTCAAAGATATATTCGGTGACACTTGATAAAGGCAAAAGCAGGGTCGGAACCAGCTTTTAAATTTTGAGGGGGGAAAATATAACACAAAAATATATTATATTATCTATTATATTACGAAGAGTTTTTTTTTAATTAAGTAAGAAAATAAAAAAAATGTGTAAATTAAAATGTCATGAAAAGCATCGAAAGAGAATATTTAGAACTAAATTGTGAAAAAAAAATATATAGATATTTTTAGGCGCAAGTTAAGGGACAAGAAAAGTTTTTTAAGGAGGGGCAAAAATTTTTTTAGAGGGCCAAAAAAAATTTTACTCTCTTTTTTTTTTTTTTTAATTTTACTCCTATAAAAAAAAATTTTTTGAGGGGGAGCAATTGGCCCCCTAAGAACTATCTGGTTCCGCCCCAGAGGCAAAGCACCACTCAGAAAATTATAGATAGGGTTCTATTGGCCATAAAAAAGCCAATATGCATTAGAATTTATTCAAAAATACATAATTGCCAGATGCATTCTAATCTCACTCATTTCCAATCAATAGAAACTTTTTCTCCTTCAAGCCTTGGCATTCATTCAAGTGGCGGTGAGATTGATTTTTATGGGACACTTATTCTCATAGGTTACTGGAAATAAAAAATTCAATTGTTTTGCGGTGTTGATAGATGCGAAAGGGAGAATGGAATGAGAGCGCTTTAGTCTAACCCAGCCAACCAGCAGGGTTGAATTAGCCCTTGGGTTGGGCAAAACTCTTAGCAGAACTAAGGGAATTCGCCTTTCGTCCTGATAGGAAATACTGAAATCAATTATTTTCCTATCACCTTTACAGCAAATCCATGAAATACTGCTGTCCGGAGCAGGAGCACCAAATACCAAAAGACACTATACAACACTCGGAGAACAGTGAAAATAGTGGAAAAACTGTAGAAAATTGAGAAAATCATTAGGAAAAACTTGTTTTATAGTAGATGCAAGGAAATAGCCAAAGATCAAATTGATCCTCATTCGAGAGGAGGATCGATCTTTCCCAAATCTCTAGATGCCGCTAGAGCCTAAAGAAACATAAACTAAGAATCTCAAATTTCAGCCAAATTCAAGATGCCCAAACCCTAGCAAAATCAACTAACCTTATAATGCATACAAATCAAAAGGAATTCCTAAACAGTCACTACATTCAATTTCTCTCTAAAACCCCCAAAAATCCTTCCTAAAAATGCTCCGTGTTGAGCTGGTCGGCCCGCCCGATCTCCGCAGGAGCGGAGTTCACGCAACGTTTTTGGTCTGAGCCGGCCCGTGCGGAACAGGCTGGACTGGTCCAGTGGACCGGGTTCTAACAATATCCCCTCCCAAAATCCACCTTGTCCTCAAGGTTGGAATATTGCTCGTGTTCCGGTGCAGAGGGGGCCATCCTTGAGGGTGACTGAAAATCCTTACTGTATTGTAGAACCAAAGGGATGCAAGAAAGATAACTTCCCCTCCCTCTTCGAATCGATTGCATCCAGTCTGTAGCAGTCCCACCAAATAATCTTCCCCCACCTCTTATACGTCTCTTAACCATGGTTCTTCGGTTGATGTGATGGCTTTGGATAGCCCGCATCTCCCCTGATGCCACATTTCTCCCATCACCATTTAATTCCATCGTGGACTCCCCAATGTCCCTTGGTTTCCCCAAGGTTTGCAACCACTTCATCCCAGGGATGACCATCAGTGCTTCCTAACTCTAGTGGAAGAAGTCTCTCTTACTTTGAATCCCTTAGATGGTCAACACCACCCTAACCTTACAGATTCCCTGCCTTTCTCCACCTTCCCTCGTACCCATCATTCACCCCATAACGACCGGTGTCCACCAATTTCATTCCAGTCGGTGACAACCTGAGTGGAAAATAAAATTGTGGGTAGCCCCACTATCAATTAGTACAACCACCTCACGATTCAGTTATCTCTCCTTTCACTTTCATAGTGGACTCGAAGTGAATCCCACCACTGAGTTCAGAGAGACTTCTGCTACATCCAAGTGCAACTTCTCCTCCTCCCAGATCTGCTCCCACCTCCCTCCTCGTCTCCTGTCTTCACAGACAAGGAGAACCTTGAGGAGTTCGTCCTGCACCGATGTCCTGGTGTGCTACTTCTCATCGCCAGCGGAAACACAAACCCCTATAGGCCCTCTTCTCCTTGCATCTCTTTCTCTGGTCAGCCGTTTGAAGTTTCCGCACTTTCCACCTCCCTCTGTCTTCTCCCTGACGGCTCTCCCGACCTCCCTCTATTGGAGGACCTTTTGCGTGCTAGGTGGGTGGTCGTCATCCTGTAAGTCCCACCTGTGCTGCTACTCCGAGCTCCCCTCTTCCAGATTCTTCTGATTCCCCACCGGTTGGGCCAAACTTCATGGCCTCCCCAAATCACGGGGCATCAGAACCTTCACTGCCGCCCCGGATTTTCTCCGCCTTCAAACCCCTTCTATGGAAATCCCCTCCAAAATTGTGTCGGAGAGTCGCTCCACCCTGCTGGCCAGCGTGCTCGGAAATCGTTCCCGGCTAGGTTGCTTACTGTCCTCCTGTGGTAGAGCAAAGAACTGCTCATAGAAATCTCCTCCCGAATCGGTTGAAACGTTCATATGATGACTTCCTGAATCTCTCCAGTTGCTGATAGGGCCTCCTCTGATCTTTCCACTGATACCACGACAGGGCCTTTCCTTCCAAGCACAGCCTGCTGCCGATCAGCCTCTCCTCTTTCCGTCAGCCCATTGACGGAGAAGTATCGCTCCAACCTTGTAATCCACCCATACGCATCTTCTCCTTCGAAGATGGGCATCTTCAGCTATCCTCACCTTCTGGTCGTCTCCATTGCCCTGTTTCCTCCCCATAGTTTACCCCTTCCCCAAGTGTGGTCCTCCCACGTTTCCCTTTCTTCCTTGTCCTGCCATAGCCCATACCCTTTCGAAATCCCCATTCTTTTCTTCAAAATCAGCCCCTCGACGCTGAATTCCTCTATGTTTTCCGCCAAAATCAGCACCACGGCGGCCATAGTACCCTTCTGCGCTCCCCATAACCCCTCCTCTCTCTTCCCTCTGACAGGCTCCAGATGGGATCTTCTTCCTTCACCTCATGATCTCAACCTATTCCTCCTCCATACGATTTCAGAATTCGTATTTTTCTTCTTCCTCCCCCCTTTTTGCCACGGAAGCCGCCGTTTGATTTGCATTTCTAACACTTTTTTCAATCATCTCCCGGATTATCGGCAAACTTGCCCTCCATGGAGAAATCCTTTCTTCCACCGTCATTTGATCTGATTCATCTCTCCTTCAATTCTTTCCTCCAAGGCATCACTTCTTTTGCCGCCATTACATCCGAACTTTGTAGAATCAAAAATCTGGATTTCGACAACAAAAACAGCAACTTTCACTTTTTTCGGACAAAAACGCCACTGAAATTTGCCCAAAAACAGCCCCCACAAAAGTCCCTAAGACTTGCTCTGATACCAATTTTATAGGAAATACTTTTGAAATCAAGTATTTCCTATTCACCTTTACGCAAATCTCCACGAAATTACTGCTGTCCGAGCAGGGAACAGTGAAAACATTGGAAAAAACTGAGAAAACTGAAAGAGAAAATCGTAGGGAAAAACTTGTATTTTACTAGTAGATGCAAGGAAATTAGCAAAGATACAATACTGATCCTCAATTCGAGAGCGAGGATCGCATCTCTCCAAATCTCTAGCGCCGCTTTAGAGCCAAAGAAACCTAAATCTAAGAGATCTCAAATTTCAGCTTCAAGATGCCCAAAACCCATAGCAAAAAATCAACTATTTAATGCATACAAATCAAAAGAATTCCCTAAACGTCCCTACATTCAAATTTCTCTTCTAAAACCCCCAAAAATCCTTCCTAAACACCCGTTTGAGGCTCCCGTCGGCCCCCCGACTCCGGCAGGAGGGCGGAGACACGGCACGTTTCGCGTTGAGCCGGTCCGTGCGGCACCGGTCTGGACCGGTCCAGTGACCGGTCTAACAGTCTCCTCCCCTTTGTGGCGCCAAACACAGCTATAGATCATATGAAATGAGGGATTTAAGGAGAGGTTGTTTAGCGGAGTTTTAATTAGAATTGAATGAAAGAATTCTAATATTGAATTGAAATAGAAGAGGAAAATTAATTAAGACAATAATGAAATAATTGTTGTTTTAATTCCAATTGCAGTATCAAAATAGAGAGGAATACAAGATTAAGGTTAGTAAAGTTGTTTGGAGGAAAATAGGAAGAGCTTATTAAGGCTAGTTATCTTATTATAGGGCTATGGGTGTTTTTGTTTGTTTGTTGTGTTTTCTGTCTTGGGTTTCCTAAGTGGAACATATTATCAAAAACATAAGAAATCAAATTAAAATTTTCAGCTGATCAAATTATGTATCCAAATAAAAAAATACAAGGGTAAGCACATATATACATCATCAAAAGTTTAGAATCTAGAATAACTTTTCCTATATTGTTATAGTAATGCATCCCGATCAAAAAAGGCCCCAAAGTGCAAAAAAAGGGGGATTTAAAAAAAAAAAAAAAAAAGGCCCCAACATATTGGGGGTTTTTGGGGTGAGAACTACGATTTGTGTTATAAAAAAAGAAAAAAAAAAACGGTTAGTAGGTTATACTAACTTTGTGTTTGTCATCATAGATTTTACAATTAGGAATATAATATTTTCTTAAAACTCTAACATTTCTTCTTATTCCTATATAAATTGGAAGAACATGAAAATGTATAAATTAAGATATGTAAGTGAATTTAATTTCATCAATAATATGCACCTCTATTGAAACCTATCTTACAATTATTATGTTGCATTAATATAGCTGCGCATGCACTTAGAGTACATTGCAATAAACTAACAGAAAAAGATGAGGGGAACGGTGCTATATTGCATTTAAATGAAGCAACAATTCATTAATCTCTTTATCGGTTTTGCTGGACTATATGTTGTAGGTCCACAGAAAGGAGAAATTGTTATAACAACACTCAGATCATAACAAAATGCAATAGAATTTAGAGAGAACCATACTCTGATCAGGAATCAATAACGCCAATTAGGAAAACGTAACTGTTTTAAGTCACATCGAGATATCAAGGTAATTTTATATTCCAAGACCTCCTGCGCTTCCTATCTGTGATCCAAGCAAGGGGGAGAACTACAAGCACAGAAGTTCATGGTCAGAGAGAGAAATGAGAAAAAAATGATGAGCACAAAGTTAATGGACATCAGAGAGGCGAAATGAGAAAAGTTGATGCCAAAATGGAAAACTACAAGATAAAGCAAACAGGACACAAAATGCTAGAAACACAAGCAGCACATTTCACAAATTTACCACAGCAAAACTGATGAGACATCAGATTCGACATGTTACCGTCGTTCATACGGAGATCGGAGACTACGACAGAGCCTTTACTTTTGATATATCTTGTATTTTATTTGTTCTTGCATTTTATGTTTCCCTAGTTTATCCCTGTGGTATTCGAGTCCGTTATTGTAGCCCGAGGCTTGTTCTATTATTATTTCTTTCATTTTGACCTATTTATAGGAGGCCTATCTGCATTGTTAGATGTTGTTTATGAATGAAAATTTCTCTACTTCTTACCATGATCTCTTGGTGAGTTCTTGAGAGGGAACAACCCTTAGTGGGTGAGAGCAATATCCGTCAATCTTGGTGGATTCCAAGGTTCCGGTTCATCGTCTTCCTTCACCCACATCCCCTAACCTCCCTCCCTTGCTCAAGACCCGCCCGGGGCCTCCGTCACTCCCATCGCCTCTTCTCCTCTTCTAAAACCACCCACCCATCCCCACCGGACTCCGCAGTTCGTCCGGCCGCCGGCCACCACCAGCTCCACCGCCGGCCCTCCACCTCAACCGACCGCCCCCGGAGCCCCCCCCTTGTATTCCCAAGCGCCAGCACACCCCTCTTTACCCGAAATTTGATATCAAATTCCTTGGCCATTAATCACTTCCTATATAAGTTTAAAGCAATTAGGAAATTATCAAATTGGATTTAAGATGAATTTGAAATTCGAATTCTTTCCTAATGCTAAAACTTCAATTTGGAAATCTCCCCTTTAAATTAAATTTGAAATTAAATTCGGATTTGATTTGAATTAGTTACTTAAACCTTGAGGCCCACCTATTTAAAACAAATCCCCTCCCTCCTCTCTCTATATGGCAGGCCCCTTCATGTGTCTTTCTCTCTCCAATTTTCATTAATTGCTCTCTATTAAGACTCCTAATTATCTCCCACCAATTCCTCCCTCCTTGATTTCTTTCAATGAGAGGTTTGAATTCAAAATTCAAAATTCTTTCCCTCCGAATTCACCAAATCTGAAATAATTCAGATTTCTTCTTAATTCTTCTCATCCCTAGCCTAGACCAAAGCCCCCCTCCCCTCTCCACCTCCTCCCATCCCGAGAGCTCACCCAACCCCCTCCTCCTCTTAACCAAGTATCCTAAGTGGCGGCTCCTCCATTGTTACTCCATGTTACATATCAATTCCGCTCATTAATTCATGAATGGCGGATCCGGAAGTTGATCACGACCTATTTCTCAATTCTCGCGGGAGATCAAACGTCATCCGGTCACCATTCTTTGACCTCGGATTAGAGCGACACGAGAACACCGTCAAGGAATACTTGACCGTATCCTTCCTCACTTTGCGGAAATCTTCGAAGAGAAACGACTTATTGAAGAGTGGAAGATCACCGGACAGACTACCCGCACCTCCAACTCCGGCTCCTTCCTCGGCGACTAGCCCCCTTGGCATCACGTGTCTACTAGTGGCATCCCTAAGTTTGTTTGCAATCCTCCTCTGCTAAACACGAGGGATATCAAGAGTGTAAGTGAGGGATCCGAGGTAAATGATCTAGATCTTAAACTGTGGATTGTGTTATTGGCCATTTGCTCTACTTACTTATTTGTTGATGTAATTTTGCAAGTATTCGTTTATGTTATACTACGCCAAGTTCACAATTTATTAATCTTCATACAAGCAATTCTTGTTCGTCCTCATTGTATCACATTACTAGCAATATTATCTTCATGAATTAAACCAAGCATATTGCTTGCAGTGATTATCACATCATCAAAGAATCATCATACCATATATTCAAATGAAAATCAAATAGTAATCTCTTTAACAACATTCTATCATCTCTTCACTTTTCCAATATTTATAACAAGCTAAACTGATTGTTTTATATGATCTAGCTTGATTTGAGAGTGTAATCAAAGAAAGAAAAGTGCTAAATGCAAAAGGAGTACTAAATAAAAAAGATGATTTATGGTTGTAACATATCTTGATAATAGAGGACATTCTCCTCTTTATTTTCTTTCCCCTTTTTCTCTCTTTGTTAATATTCTAAATATATTTAATAATATATATATATATATATATATATATAAGTGGCTCTTGTATTCAATCAATATACATATGAAAAACCTTCTTTAAAAAAGTAATCATGGTTGATTTATTGCCACTTCTGATAATTCACGTCATATAAGATTGTTCTAATTTGATGCATGGATTATATATTCTATGAGATAACATGCATTGCAATCGTAGCCAGAGGGCGAACCAGCCCTAATTTCGAGGGGGAGGGGGGGGGGGGGGGGCTGGGGGGGGACTTATAAGGCATATATATAGGGGTTCCAAGGGGGCAACGCCTCTTAGCGGGGTTCGACCTGCCTGGTCAGGTCACGGGGTCAAGGGGCAGCGCCCTTGCGAGGGTTTATGGGGGCAGTGCTAGAAACAAATTTTGGTTTGAAGGATATTTTTGGAATTCAATGATGAATTCTCTTTACTATTTGTTGGGGGCAATTACTTAAAGACTATAATATTTTAAAATTTTAGGGGGCCAAAAAACCTTTATAATAAAGACTTAAAAATGAATGGAGATGATAAATTACCTAAAAAATCATATAAATAATTTTTTTAAATTTTTTGAGGGGGGCAATTGCCCCCCTGACACCAATGGGGTTCTGCCCTTGATCGTAGCACTTTCCAGCTAAAATCATGCTTTAAGCCTTGATAAAGCATTGCCGTTTTATGTTTTTAAATAGAGCTTCAATTTTCCTGATAAACTCCTCATCTGTTGTTTTTTTTTTTTCCTTAACATGCTCCACTAAAATAATGAGTTTTTTCATTGTTTTATTAGGCAAAAAAAAAAGTTCTTCTCGTTGACCATGACCATGATAGTTTTATTTGCCTGATATTGGTAACATGAATCATCAAGATAGTGACTGAAATCCCGTATGAATGATTAATGATTGGGGTTTCCTAACCTTCAGGTATTTAAAGGGCATCATCACATGTGATTTAGTTGAATAATATAGGAAATTCTTGAGACAAAATGGAAGACTGACTTTCAAACCATGCAAAATCTTGGCATCTTAATCTTCTAGTGATTTTCAATTGTTTTCATTTTTAACATCCATCATAATAAAAAGAATTTTTTCATTGCAATAGACCTTAGCATAAAGGGAAATATGTATAAAGAATTATTTTCGTTGTAATTAACACAAAAGGATGGTAAATTGAGAAAAAGGCAAGATAAGTTATAGAAGCAAGGAGCAATTGGACTAAAATAGAAAGGAAGTTAAACTTACTTTACTATCAACTGAAACTCCCAAGATTTCTGTGTTTAATTTTTCAAATTCAGGGTGACGATCACTGAAGGCAGTAATCTCTGAAAACAGGAAATTCCAGAATAAAGTTTATGCATTTGGTGCGAGTGCAGGTGCCAGGGTTAGTTAGATAGCTATGCAATAGAAGAGTTAGAATTTACCTGTGGGGCAAACAAATGTGAAATTTAGTGGGTAGAAAAAAAGAATAACATGTTTCTTGCCAATATAATCCGAAAGTTTGACCTACAAATGCAAATAACTAGAATTACTCATCTGATACTGAAGAAAAGCAGGAGTTGCTCTTCACAGACCTGCAATCGAGATTAAAGCAGAGAAATAACAGTGACAGTAAATAGCAGATAATCTCTTCATCATTCCTTGTCCATCCATTGTTTACTACAGTGCTCATATATAGACTATGTGAATACAAGTGTAGGGCTGATATGCCATATGGTTTGTTTGTTATAAATGGATGGTGATTAGCTGAGTTGTTTGTTGTTGTCAGAGAGTGTGGGTGTGATAGTGGAGAGGTGTGCTAATACTTCCCGCAAAGTGATGGGTCAGGTTGAACTGTCAATTTGGAGCGCAACTGCTGAAATCTTTTGGTGGACAGCAGCTTGGTGAAGATGTCCGCAAGTTGGTCCACAGAGCTGATTGGAGTGAGTCTGATATGCTTAGCTTGAATGTGATCCCGAATGAAATGATGATCAATTTCAATGTGTTTGGTCCGGGCATGAAGCAACAGATTGTTTGCAATGGATATAGCTGACATGTTGTCACAGTAGAGTGTGGTTGGTGTAGTCGTGGGAATGCTGAAGTCATTTAATAATCTGCGAAGCCAGATAATATCTGCAGTAGCGGCTGCAATAGGCCTGTACTCAGCCTTCGTCGAGGATCGAGCTATTGTATGTTGTTTCTTAACACTCCAGGAAATAAGTGTGGATCCTAGGAGCGAACAGTATCCAAATGTAGACCTTCTGGTGACTGGATCACTTGCCCAATCCGCATCAGACATGGACATGAGATGGAGTTTGTCAATGCATATAGGAAGACCAAAGTGAGAGGTTCCTTGAATATAACGTAACAGCCTTTTTAGTTGGTGAAAATGCGACTGTTGCGGAGCATGCATATGTTGGCATAGAACATTAACCGAGTAGGGTATGTCGGGTCTAGTGATGGTGAGGTATTGAAGGGATCTGATAAATTGTTTGTAGATTAGAGGATTGTTGAGGATGGGATCGGAGAAGGTATCTGTGGTGGGTATGGTAGAATTTGGATTGGAAATAGGTTTGCAGGAAGTGAGGCCAACTTGTTGAAGAATTGACTTGGCGTAGTGCGTTTGAGAAAGAAAGTAGGAGCTGGTGGTAGTTTGAATTTGAATACCTAGGAAGTTGTGGGCTGTTCCTAGGTATTTCATAGTAAATTGTTGACTGATTTGGTGAATAAGAGTTGAGACAGCTTATTGGTTATTACCGGATAAGATAATGTCGTCAACATAGATTAGAAGATAGATTTGGATGTCAGTTTTAGAGAAGGTGAAGAGAGATTGATCCGATTGACTATGGTGGAAACCTTGAGAGAGGAGATATGTGGAGATTTTATGGAACTTGGAGCTTG
The DNA here is from genome assembly GCF_001605985.2 of Dendrobium catenatum. Lineage (NCBI taxonomy): Eukaryota > Viridiplantae > Streptophyta > Magnoliopsida > Asparagales > Orchidaceae > Dendrobium > Dendrobium catenatum. The sequence goes on along the minus strand of NW_021319083.1, from coordinate 19,861,355 downwards.
CTTGAGGCCATAGATGAACTTTTTTTAGAAGACAAACATGAGTAGGATGGAGATTGTCCTCAAAACCTCGAGGCTGAGTTTGTGAGACATGTAGACTGTTTCATGTAAATCACCATGGAGAAATGCATTAGCGACATCCATTTGATGTACTGACCATTTGTGATGGAGAGTTATAAGGAGAAAGACTCGAATAGTCGGCATTTTGGCTACCAGACTAAAAGTGTCATTGTAGTCAAGGTCATGTTCTTGATGATGCCTTGGGCCACAAGACGTGCTTTGTGACGAGCAATATTTCCATTCGAGTGGTATTTGGTGCGATATGTCCAACGACAGCCAAGAACATTGGCATTGGGAGGAGAAGGTACAATTGTCCAGGTCCCTTGTTGTTGAAGAGCTAGAAACTCAAGGGCCATGGCTTCACGCCAGTGTGGAGATTTAACAGCTTCCGAATAGGTACTTGGATCGGAATGAGGGGCGTGAGTATTGAGTTGTATCTTATGGAGAAGGTTAAGTAATGTACGTGGTTTTAGAGAGCCCGTTTTGAAACGTGTAATCATGAGGTGAGGTATCGGAGCATTGGAAGTGGTGGGGAGGTTTGTGGTAGTGGGAGAAGGGGAGGGTTGTGGCTGGGAAGAGGTAGAGTTTGTAGAGCTGGTTGTAGATAGAGTTTGGACATTTGGGATTATAGTGGGAGGTTGGTGGGGTAGAGTGGATGTTGGGATAAGAAGTGACAGGTTAGCTGTTGAGGAAGGAGGTGTGGACTGAGTGGGTAACGAGTGTAGTGGTATAGAGAGGGGGAATGAATCTTCGTCAAAAATAACATGCCTTGTTATAATAATTTTGTTGGTGGATAGATTGAGGCATTTGTAGCATTTGTAGGATTCATAGTAGCCTAGGAAAAGACATTGTGGAGCTCGGGGGGCAAGCTTGTGGCCCTGAGAATGTGGTAATCAGGGATAACAAGCACACCCAAATGTTTTGAGGTGTGAGTAGGTTGATTTTTGGCTATATAGGAGCTGAAATGGTGATTTGTTTTGTAGAGTTACTGAAGGTATTCTGTTGATGAGATGGACGGCCGTGAGGGCTGCATCAGGCCAGAAATGATATGGAAGATTTGTTGTATATAATAATGTTCTGGTCGTTTTAATGATATGTTTGTTTTTGCATTCTGTTGTCCCATTTTGCTCTGGGGTATAGGGGACATGATATTTGTTGGTGTATGCCACTATGTTGGAGAAATGACAGGAGTTTAGAATTTAGGAATTAGGATCCCCCATCTGTTTGTAGGCATTTGATTTTATGAGAGAGTTGATTTTCAATGAACGTTTTGAATTGAATTATTATTTGAGTGACTTCAGATTTGGCACGCATCATAAAAATCCAGGTAAAACAAGAGAAGTCATCAATGATAATAAGGTAGTATTTATAGCCTTGAGTAGAAAGAGTTGGGGATGGACACCATACATTTAAGTGAAATAGAGCTAAAGGAAATAAAGCAGACTTGGTGGAATTGGGAAAAGCTAACTTATGGCTTTTAGAAGCCTTACAAACAGAACAGAAATTGATAGAGGGAGGAATAGCAAGTTCTCTTTTTTCATTAGAGATAACTGCTAGCACTTGACTATGTGGATGACCAAGGCGGTTGTGCCACCGAATTGAGGAGGATGTGGTGGCCGAGAGTGCTGATAGAGACTGAGCCGCAGACAGAAGTTTAATTGTGTACAGACCATTGCGACATGATCCCTATAGGAGGATTGTTTGAGTCTTCAAATCCTTAATGGAAAAGCCAAATGAAGAAAAGACAACATAAACATTGTTGTCATGAGTGAGGTTAGAAATAGATAACATGATATGAGAAAGTGTGGGAACGTGATAGATTTGAGGAAGAGATAACTTACAAGTTGGAGTTGGGAGAAGACCTAGTCTGGAGTGAGCTATGGGAAGGTTTTGTCCATTGCCAACAGTGATGTTGTCCACACCTTGATATGAATTTGGCTATGCGATGTTGTCCAAGGAATTCGTGAGATGCGAAGTTGCTCCAGAATCAATATACCAGTCCTGAGAGGATATTATCAAGTCTGCTATGAGAGCTTTGGAGGGATTTTGCGATATAGTGGGAGTGTAGTTCACATTTAGGCGATGCCAGCATTGAGGTGCAGCGTGACCTCGTTTGGCACATATTTGACATATAATTATAGAGGATGAGTTGGAGCGATCGCCTGTGTTGGTATTGTTTGTAAATCTGCCTCTGCCGCTACGTCCACAACCGCAAGAAGTATATAGTGCCATACTTGGATCGGCTAAATGAGGATCTCTATTTGATTCAACAGCAAGATTGATCTCCTCAGCGAGAAGATATGAATAGAGCTCATCCAACATAACGGGGCTTCGTTTGGTTCTAATCGAGGTCTTGAATGCTTGATAAGCCGGTGGCAGCCCATTAAGTATATAAAGGATACTGTCTTCGGAGTCGACGTTCGAACCAGGTGCGACAATGTTGTCTACTAGGGTATTGATTGCCGTAAGATATTGTGCCATTGTGAGATTGCGCATAGAAATATTGTGTAGCTCGTTTTTCAGTTGTATTACCCTGGATCTGTTGGATTCCTAGAGTCTTTGTTCAAGGGTATGCCAGATGTCGGAGCAACAGTCTAGATGAAGAACATACGGTAAGATCGAGGGTGATATGGTTGAGCATATAGCAGCTGCTAGATTCTGATCTATGAGTAGCCATTGAGTGTAGGCCGGATTGAACGTTGTGGTGCCATCAGATTGTTGAAGAAGCTTATGAGGGTGGGACTCAGAGCTATCGAGATGATTGTCGAAGCCATTTGCTCGGAGTAGTTTGAGTATTTGCAACCTCCACAGGGTAATTATCATTAGAGAGAGAGGCAAGTATTATGGTTTTGATGTTAGAGAGAACAAGTTTAAGGGAGGAGGGTATAGGTAGCGGATCTGCAAATGTAGTAGCCGAATAATCGGTTGTTTGCGAAGAAGACGATTGCGCCATTCTCACTGTTGCTGGGAGAAAAGTTCTCTCAGCCCTGCTCTGATACCATGAAGAAATGCAGGAGTTGCTCTTCTACAGACCTGCAATCGAGATTAAAGCAGAGAAATAATAGTGACAGTAAATAGCAGATAATCTCTTCATCATTCCTTGTCCATCCATTGTTTACTACAGTGCTCATATATAGACTATGTGAATATACGTGTAGGGCTGATATGCCATATGATTTGTTATAAATGGATGGTGATTAGGTGAGGTGTTTGTTGTTGTAAGAGAGTGTGGGTGTGATAGTGGAGAGGTGTGCTAATAGATACCAAGCATTTTTTATACTTTATAACTACGCATACCCCTCCATATATAAAGATTAAAATACATAGCCTTTTTCCTGTTTATGACAAAATATAGATGGATGAATGATTATGAACAATGAATCAACAAATGATAAAATCTATGCAAAACCTTTATTAAAAATCAAAGATGGTACTTCAATTCTGACGGGGTTGTATCTTCTGGCAAAGGCGGACAAAATTTTTGGCCACATAATTATTGATGGCATTCATAAAAGTTTTATGTAGATATGGAGACTTCTTCATTTATTTTAGGATTTTAATTGTTGATCGGGTGTGAAACTTGTAGAATTTCGGGAGTGTTAATTTATGGTTTTTAAATTTTATCATTTTATTAGGATTATACTAATTAATGTCATTAAGTTTCTTAGATATTTTTTTCATGGTTTGTTAGCAATGTTTTAGCAAATCATTAACAATTTATTATCAGTTCATAAGTAACTTTTTAGTTGTTTATAAGTCGTTGCTACCTGCTAGTAGATTATTATTTCTTCTATCCATAGATATGAGATTCTTAACCATGTAAGATAGTTGATGGCATTCATAGAACTTTGATTGTACACATGGAGATTTCTTCATCTATCTCCGAATGTTGATCCTTGATCAAGTGAGATTTCTTCATCTATTTTGCCTACGTTCTATGAGAGATCTAATCATATAGTATTTTCATATTAGATAAACAATAAAAAAGAATTCTTTGAAAGATATAATATGCCTCGCTCCAAAGAGTTAAGTTTGCTAGAACAAACTTAATAAAATTACGTACTTTATACCATTTAAAGTATAATATTTTAGCTGGATTTTTTTAGTTTATCTTTAACTACACAATCTGACTACAATTTGTTAGTGTTTGCTAGCAGGTTGTTAGCAATTGGGCAGCAATTTATTTGTCCTCTATTAGCAGTTTGTAATTTCTCTCATATATAAAGACGAAAGTTATATAAGCATATTAAGATAGTTAATGGCACGAAAAAAAAATCCTCTTCATCTATTCCAAATTTTAATTTTACTTTCTTTTAGTGAATTTTTACCTTTTCTTCCGCTCTTTTCTTCTTTGATGCTTTTCTTTAGTGGTTTGAAATAAATATTATATTTGACTATACTTGCTAAATCTAAAATTTTGTCAATCGCATTAAGTTCAGCTTGTACATGGCTTTCATTTCGCATAAGATAAGAGAAATTTTGTTTGAATTGATTTCTATTATTTTTATTGTTATTATTGTATCAAAAGTAATCAAAAGCTGTTTTAGCTTAATAGATTTTATCCTATGAATATTTTATATTTGTTACATGGTTTCAGCATCGCGAGCTTGATCAATATTAGAGGCCATGTATCTAAGAAATCCTGTATCAAATGGATGGATCTTAGTTCAAGATTTGAATTCACGCATCTGTTAGACAGAAAGTTGATGAAAATGAGTTCCTATGTATGAAGCTCTCCTTCATAAATGTGAAAAGCAAATTCCATTTCTAAGATCTTGCAAGTCATCTTCACTTTTGTGTTTGCATATAACAGTAAAATGATAATAAAAAGCAAATGGAAAATTAGTTAAATAGAGATTACTTGCACAAATTAAAGAGGATTAGAACCATTATTCTAATATATTAAGTTAACTAGTTCTACATAAATAAAACAAGGAATAAGAAGCATAAATAAGTTAGCATCAATGATTAAATATCGAATGACCTGGTAGGGAAATAGTTATTAATTAATAATTAGGATAATAAATTTGTCTACTTAGTCTAGAGTTATCAATTAATAGATTAATCGGGATAAAAATTTAGGCTAATAAGTTATTAAGTAATAACTAGGAGAATAAATAATATGGCATACATTAGTTAATTTAAAACTCATTATTCGTATCAAGTAATAATCACTATTAAGGATATTATATCATATGATTTAGGCTGATTAGCCATTAATTAATGAATGAGACAGCCAAATAAGTCTAATTAGTTATAGAATTATTAAATGGCATACTTCTTAGTTCTAACAAAAATTAATTAAACTAATTATCAAAGTACATTTAATTTATAAAAGAATATAAAGCTATCTTCTTAATTGGGCCAATATTATGTTAATTATTGTTAAATATTAATTAAACCAAGCTTCTGTAGAATTTATAATACCCAAAACAAACGCATGACTTGAGTTCGGAAAGGTGGTGAGTTAAACACAAACAGAAGCCACTTACTCAATTCAATGAATCTCACCTATAACAGCATTTGAAAGAATGGCAATATCGACAACGATTGTAGCTCTCATTAGCAATGCTTTGAATAAAATATAATACGAGGAGAAATCATGAGGACAAGAGAATTACGCATCCATAGTCCCTATACCTGAACAAATTCCTGATCAAAAACTGCCTCCGCCTCAAAATCAGGTGCAGGATTTCCAACCAATGGCAGCTTTTCCTACGGAAATTATATATAGAATCCAAATCAAACTATAACCTTAAAGAATAAAAGAAACTGTGGTAGGTGAAAAAAAAAACAAATAAATACAACAAATGAGAAGTTTAACTTTCTAAACTAGAGTAGAAAATGCATAGAAGTAGGATTTTGGTTGGTGGTTTTTAAAATGAATGCATTTTAGATATACAAACTAATTGAAATATGTGTGCTTTTAAATGGATGGGCTGTTTGATTGCATGCAAATCATCAAATGTATTCTTCTTCTTCTTCTTTTCTCTTTTTTTTTGTTATGATGCATTTTATAATGATGAGTGGGGGTAGGGTGCGGTGGCGGTGAGCAACGGTGGGCAACAATAAGCGGCGAGCGGTGATGGCTATGGTGATGAGAAAGCAAGCTGGAGGTGGGCGATGGTGCCATGCAGTTGCTACGACTATGGCGGCAAAGATGGGAGGCTATGATGGCAAGAGGCATCACAGAGTGAAGAGTAGGCTGTATTGGCGATGACTGACAAATAGGTGCCTTAAATGATAATAAAGTTTGTAAGTAATAAAAAATGCCAAAATAAAAATACTTCTGTAAATCAATTTGTTATGGGGCGGCATCTTAATATGTGCATTATGTTTCTTCATTGCAACAAAAATGTCGATCGACCATGGAATCGATGATAAAATATGCTATCAATCTCAACATATGCTATCAATATGTTTGCAAGAAAATCATCTTAAATCTTCTTTCGTTGCCTTGTTTTAACAATCTTCATTGCTGAAAACTATACATTTAGTTCTTGTTGAAACAATTTGACTTAAGACTACATAATCAATCAAATAAGCATGAATATTAAAGTTTATAGAGAAATTCTATAAAAATTGATTATGTTGATCTTCAATTTCAAAAGTTGCATCTCAAATTTCAAGTGAAGCTATTATTGATGTATGAGCCCATTAGGAAAAAATTTGCAAGGTTACCCGTATCTTCAATCTTAAATGAATGGCATCTATCTTGAGGACTGATGGGAGCTCTTTGCATACACTAATAAATAAGTTGAAAGTGTAATTCATGCAAAGTAGATAATACACAGGTGTATGTGCCGATCAAGTAATAAAGTGTTGAGTATGATGTCAATCCCATGAGGAAAATAAACTATCCTATCTTCGTCCAAATACTCTTTAATTGAGTTATGGAATTTATCCTACCAAATCCAATTGAAAATTATTTCGTAAATTTTAACCACCGCAGATGTAAAGTGAAATATTCAGAAAATTTAAAGCGTTCTGAACTTATGATGGTGATAAATGTAATGTTTTTTTTCTAATTTGACTCTTCTAATGTTTGTTGTGAATAAGAACATATACACTCTTATATCTATGTCGAGCTTATAAGAGTTTAAAGTAAAATTTTCACCCTAAAACAATTGTTACATATCCATATATCCCAAAATCATAACTATCTTATGTCTAGGCATGGTTGTTTTATGTTGCAAGACAACTAATTGTTCCATCATTCCTCTATTGAGGCAAAGAATCACAATATATTTTAAATTAAAGCATGGTCATTGCACTAACCTAATGAAGTATGAAAGTAATTGAAAACAACATTCAATAGTTTAAGTTCAAGAGTTTACTTAAATAAGCCATACACTATCTCACATCAGAAGTCCAAAACAATAAGTTTAGCTAGCTATGGAATGAGATTCACACAAAACATATTTCATTTACTCAAAAACAACAAAATACAGGAGTAGTGGTTCAAGATAACACCCGAAATCACTTTTACAAGCACATACAAACACTGAAGATCTTCTGGATTGATTTTGTAGAAACACAAACTCTCCTCTCACTTTACTCACGCTCACGCACTGTTTTTATTCACAAAATAAATGGCCAGACCTTACAAATTCGAAATGAAAATTATTTATACTTAATACACAAAATTAACACTAACGTCATGACGTTGTAGAGGTATGTGCCACAGTGCTACTAATTGGACTAGCACAATGGCAATGGCTAATGTTAACCGCTGCGACGCTTGTATCAATCGATGCACCACTTCACTAGTTAAACCACTCCAACTTCCTCGTCGTTGCGTCGTTGGCAATTTAGTGTAGCAAAGCCACCATGGCGCTTGGGCGCTTCAGAAGACATAGTTGTGGAGTTGAGTCGATTCTGTATAGGGGTGTCAATATTTTACCCGACCCGAAACCCGACGTAGACCCAACCCGAAAAATTCAGGGTTCCGATCAACCCATTTTGCAAACGAGTAGGGTTTCGGTCAACCCAAAAACTCGAAATCAACTTGTTCTTGACCTGAAATCAACCAAGGTAGCCCCCTCACTCGAAGCAGTCCCATGCTCGAGCCTGCAACAGTCTCGCCCTCACGCCCGCAGTAGTCCGGCACCCGCGCTCACCACATCGCCCGCACACTCTTGACCTCTTGCATGCAAGCTCTCCTGCACATGCTCACTCCCCGGTCATGAGGCTCGCCCGCTCTCACCCCCTTTGCACACACACGCTCCAAGCACGGCACTCGTGCTCACACTGCTCGCGCCTAGCTACTTGCGAGTTAGACATTCGGGCCCGAGTTCAGGTCTAGGTTTGGATTTCTGACATGTTTGCCTAGTCGAGTTAGATCAATTGAAGTCGGGTCAATTTTGTGTTGGGCCCAAACCCAACCTAAAAATCTATTTTGACACCCCTAATTATATATTTTTCCGAATTGAGTGGCATAATGAAGCTCCAAATGAAGGCATTGGGGCGCTACTGATATTGCGGCGCTTGAAGGTTAGGCGATAGAATGTTGAATTAATTTGCAAAATTTTCTAACATAGTTGCGCTACAACGTAGATTGTATGGGCGCTGTGACGCTAGAGCCAAATCCTATTTTATGGTCTTTTTTCTTGAATTTCCCTGCACAACATCAACCAAAACAAACATTTTCAAATGAATATAGGCAAGAAAATATTAACACAATTTTCATTTAACAATGACCTAATGTTGAACTCAAAATAAGAGATTATTCATAAGTTGTTCATTTCTTCCATATTCTAAAATGGCTACAAAAATATCAAGTATATCCATGACCCTCATAGTGGAGAGAACTCATATTTGATGTATATTCCTCTTCTCACAAAAATTATTAACCTTTTCAAACAAAGAATCAAACTTGTTGTCTCTTTGTTTTTTATAAGACAAAAAGCTAGGACTCCAAGAAAATATTAAGCCCCCCTTTGCCAAGGCCCACTTTTGTGACAGCATTGTGTGTATTATTATCACCACCAAACTAAACCAAAATTGCGTTAGACCTCTCAAGATGACCTTACCAGACACTCTCCTCCTCATCCTCCAAATGCTTTAAAAGAGGGGGGGGGGGGGGGGGGGGGGGGGGGGGGGGGGGGGGGGGGGGGGTAAATGATGACTGATGCTCACTTTGCTCCTTCCAAATGTTCACCCACATACCACTTGCTGAGATATCATAACTCACCATGGGTTGAGAAGTCAAGACCGCCAACACACCATGGCTACGGTGTAACATGACACCAAATGAGGCAGCACCCACCCATCGACATGCCCCTTGTCGTGGCATCAACTCCATTAGTAGGACTATGCCTGGATCTCCAAGTGACATCTACAAATAAAAGAAAAATAGGTTCCCAACCCCTATGTTTTCACTGATCCTTTTAGTTTATCAACCTCCTCCGTGCAAGCTCCATAGGTGCGGCCTGAAGAATAAAGATAAGGAATTTCTTGGTTATAGTGCCTAGATCTGCACAGTGGAGACAAAAATCAAACCACTTAAAATTTGTTGTCCTGTGATACCTTCTCCTATAGTGGCATAACTCTCTCCCCCCTCCCCAACCCCCTCTCTTCCTCCCCCAATCAAGAAGTAATCTTCACTTAAAAAATCTCTCTCATCCAGGAGTGCTCCTATGTTAATCATGTTCAATCATCATTGGATGAGAAGTCAACGTTCATAGCAAACTTAAAGTTCAAACTAAACATCTCAAGAGACGAACCTACAACACCAAACCGGTCAACCCAAGCCCAAATTGATCCAATCGGGAGCCCGAACCACATTTGGAAGGGTTAAAGCATTATTTGGGTACAAAATGATATTCAAATATGACAATGCTTAATAGTCAAATCGAGCAGCGTCGGGCAAGACAAATTCAACAAGCTCAAGATCTTGAATTCTGACATCATTAAGGCACTTAGATAATTGAAAATCTCTCTATGATTGGGGGAATCAACACGAGCCATCCGATGGAGCGCTTTGAACCTACCCGGTTCTCTATATTTATGGATGTGTCACCCATGAAAATCTATAAATAGACCCCAGACCCCCTACTCTCTAATGAAGGAAACCTTTTGGCTAGAATTGAAAAAGAGCCTCTGAAGTTTCCAAGACTCTAGCACTACCGCCAGCTACCGACCGTCGCCGGACTTCAGCCCGACCATCGTCAGACCACCACCCAGCTGCCGCCAGACTCTGCCCAGCCGCAGACCGCGCCGAACTTCAGCCCGAACCATCGTCGGACCACCGCCCGGCTATCAACCATCGTCGGATCGCTGCCCGGCTGTCGACCGCAACCGGACCTCTGCCCGGCCACCAACTAGCGCCAAACTTTAGTCTGACCTTCATCGGTCCACCGTCCAGCCGCCGACCGCAGCCGGACTTCAGCCCGACCGCCGACCGCCAACCACTGTCGGACTTCCGCTCGAACGTTGACCGCCGTCAAACTTCAGCCCGACCATTGTCGGACCACCGCCCGGCCGCCGACCGTCTCCAAACTTTTACCTGGCCGCTGCCTGACTTCCGCTCGACCTTTGTCGGATCGTTCCATGTCAGCTGAACTTCTGCACAAACGCCGTCGAACTTCCGCCCGACCGTCCCCAGACATTTGTCTAGCTCTCCAAACTAATGTAATTTGACCACCTCTAAATCGAGGGATGGTTCAACCCTTATAATTCACTTAAGTTTAGCGGAATCTTTTCACATGGGCGAGGCCCCGTGACTTTTCCCTCTTTGGGTTTTCCACATAAAAAAAGATCGGGTGTTTTAATTCTCTCTTTCTGTTTGTATGTTGGATATTCGCGCATCGCTAAGATGAAAAAGTTTACTCACCCTACCATGGCGAATCTTCTAACCAGCAACAATATATATATATATATACACACACACACACGCCTGCCCCCTTGTCACACAAAGAAAAAAAAACATTAAATAATATACAATTTCCGATCCGAAGTGAAAAGCACCGTATAATAGTGATCTTCATCCACGAAACAGTGAGAATTGTAAATGTTGAACGAAGACGGAAACGAGAAAGTCTACCTCGCTGACAGCATTCGCAACGAAACTCCTTGGTACTCTGGAAGCCCAGATCGAGGGGGAAGAGTAAAATGGCTCGGATCTCCTCCGAAGGCCCTGAAAATTCCTGGAAAGAGCTACGGTTTGCGAGAGGTTGCCAATTGCAAACGGGAGCGAGTTCACTGAGAGAGACGAAGTGAAGCTGGAGAAAGCCCCGGCAGCAAGGCTTGCTGAAGCCATAGTCACTGATATCTGAGCTCTCACGGCTCGGAGGGCTGAGTCGAAGATTCAGGAGAGCTAAATGTTCGTGGTGGTCGAGTGATGAGCGCTGACTGAATAATTCTATGAATTTCTCGAAAACCTTTCGGTCCAAATCGTTTATTTGACACAACTCGACTATTGGTTGAGAGCTAAGGCTTCCAACTAAGAGGTTTAAGGTTCGGATTTCTGTGTATGCGTTTTGTGTGTTAGTTTACCTTAAATGATCTAAATGTCCCAAAAAAATCGTTTATTTGATTTTTTTTAATACTTAATGACATATTATTTAATTTTATAATTATATTGATGAATCAACTTATTCCATTATTATGCAAATAAGTTATTCTATTAAATTATTATTTATGTATTATTTGAATATTTAATTGACATGATATATAATAAATTATAATAAAATTAGATTTTATATCAATAATAATTAAAGACTTGTTCAGAATAAAATAGAAAATATCATTTTTTATTAGATTTAAACAATAATTTGACTTTTAACAATACAAAATGGAGAAAAAAGATTCATGTATCCGACCCCAAGTAGTGGGACAATGGCTTAATGTTGTTATTGCTGCATTATCAATAATCATTAAGTGTTTTATGTTGTCAATGTCCAATTTTTTTTTTATTAGTGTTGTGATAAAATTGTCTTTCATATGTGAACTTTTGTGGGTTGTATGTATAAAATGTATGTAAATAATAGCACTTTTATTATGTGGATCTTTTTGGACACTTTTATTATTGTTTTTATTTTTTTTATTAATAGCAAAAAAAATTAATATAGTTATAATTTTCTCATCATGATCATCAATCAAGAAAAATTTAGCTCTAAATATCTATCATAAGGCACCTAAGAGGATGATGATGGCAAATAAGGGAGGGATCAAAGTTACAATGATGCTTAATTGTGTTTTAACTATTAGATTTTTATTTAATTATGACTTTGTTTGATAAGTTTTCTTACTACTTGTTAATGCAGCTTTTTTTTACTAGAAAACTACTTTAAGAAATAATAAGAAATCAATATCAAACGAAGTCTATATCAACTTTATAATTTATTTTGTTATAACTTTTATAACTCATTCTTACAAATTATAGTATTTCATATATTATTGGCAACTAAGTTCAAACTATGCTCAAATCTTACTTAAACCTAATTTACACAGAATTTGAACGACCCTAGTTTGAATAAGGTTCAAACATGATTCTAACCTTGGTCAAATATGATTCATATCTTATTAAAATCCTATTATAATTAATGCATGTGTGGTGAACTTTAAATAAGTAATTCATGGTCAAAAGGGGAGGTATTTTAGTTCAAAATAAAAATTTGAGCGTATATATATATATATATATATTCAATTTTTATTGTACATAATGTTATAATGTAAAATTTTTGAATTAGTCATTAAGTGATGTAGATTATACTAGGCAAAAGAGAAAATAATGATAAAGAGTTGTTCGTTTATGTGATATTTGATAAACATGGGCATTAAAATGGATGGAGAAAATAGTGGCGGTTTCACCCAATATCTTCATGAAAAAGCTACTTGTCTTCTGATAGTTGTTTACTTTTCATGGAGCCAACATGTAGCTAATTTAAAAAAAATTAAGTTTATATCCTTGTTGCGTCCAGGATTATTCGTGACGGTTGAAAAATATAAAGTTTGTCTTAGCTTTGTACAAAGATCCAGCACGTATACAGATAAAAAAAGAGGGTGTAGCATTCATAAGAGATATCAAGATTTTTACGTGGAAAACCTTGAAAAGGGTAAAAAACCACAGGTCTTGGCCCCTACTATTATTTGCAGTCAATTACAAACGAGGCTCTTCATTGGGGGAAAGTCTTAGCTTAATGTAACAAATATACATCATACAAAATATGTTATATGGTGGAAACAAGAAGAATCACTGTTGACGTGTTCGTTTGGTTGAAAGGACCATAATCGGTAGGCGACAGAGGTCATAAAGAAAATTGTATGGTGACGGAGGTCGGAATGATCGTAGTCGGCATGCGATGGAGGTCGGAAGGACCATTAACGGGGTAGAAGTTCGGCGTTGAGTATAAGTCAGATGAAAGTTTGGCGACGGACAGAACTCCATCGTCAGTTGGCGGTCGGGCATAACTCCGGTGTTGGTTGGTTGTCGAACAGAACTCTGGTGTCTATCGACAGCCGGGCAGAACTCCGACATCAGTTGGTTGTCGAGCTGAACTCTGGTGTCAGTCGACGGTCAGGCAGAACTCCGACGTCAGTTGGCGTTTAGGCAAAGTTCCGACGTCGGTAGTCCGCGGGCGGAAGTCCGACGGTGGTCGAGGAAGAGTCTGGAGGCAAGAGAGCTCTCTTCCTCTTCTTTCTTTTCTCCCTTTTCTTCTTGCTTGTGCCTCCTCCCCCCCCCCCCAATTGGGCGTCCTTTCTATGAGAAATAAGAGGTCTATTTTTTTGAGAGTAGCATGACCCGTAAATAGGAGGAATATCAAGAGTAAATTGGGAGTGGTTTGAATGGACAACTGATGTGGATTCCCTAGATCATGGACCATTTATTTGATATTGAATGTCTTAATAATATTATAATTTGATGAACTTGGGCTCGTTGGATTTGTCTCATTAAGCCGCGTAATTCGACTATAAGCATGCCACATTTAGAGACCATTTGGTAATCCAAATTATGGTTCAAACCTTCCAAATGCACTTCAGGTCCTTGATTTGGACTCATTTGGGCTCGAACTGAGTCAAATTTGGTGTTGTTGGGTTCTTAATTACGAGTCCTTCAGTTCAACTATAAATTTGCTGAAATCAAAGTTCATATGATTTTTATTTAATTTTTAAAATTTACAACTTGATTTATGCCTTGAGATTCTTGCTTGATCAAGATAATTTTTTGCTGATATATCAATCCTAATTTTAAAGTTCTAGTTATATGTTCGTATCACAATATTAATTATTTTGTATTGCATTTGCATAAATCTTAAAGCACATTAAAAAGCTGTGAATTTCTTCTCCACTAAAATATTGTTGGGACATCCTAACAAGATTATTTGCATTATAAATATTAGGCTACAAAAATAAGTACAAGAGTTGCACAACTTTTTCAATAGTTAATTTGAAATAGATCAAATACAAAATAATTGTGTACTATATTGAAAATATCCAGAATGTATATTTTTACAATCTTAAAATTCATTTAAATCATATAAATTCCAAATAAAAAATTTCATAGCCCACAACATCAACTTTCTTGCTTGGGGCCACAACTCAATGCCACATGCCGGTTTGCCCAACCCAACACCTTCACCCGCTCACAATTGTCCATCCATTATCCTTACATATCCCATTGCGTTGCGTTGCTTGCTTATCGCCTCCAATGTCCCATTTGCATCCTCGTGGTCCAATGATGCTGCCCTCGCTTGCAAACTCATTGTCATTCTAGATGTTTTTGTTGTCACATGCTCTTAACACTCGTCATCATCATCGTTCGACCAACTATCATTGCTCGTTAGAAATCGCAATTTTGTTCACCAGCCTATCATCATCATCTATCATCAATACTTCTTACTCTACCACTTATTTTATTTTATTTTATTTTATTTTTTTATTTTTTATTTTTTTTACTCTACCACTTATCTTATGCCATATATCACCTAATAACACTATAGCTTCCTTCATCATCTCCCTCCTATTAACTTTGCTCAAAATAATCAAACTTGTATATATTTTAAAACATTTGATTTGCTTGCAAATGAATAATTTATATATTTTAAAAAATATACATTTTTTTAGATATTTTAAAAAATACAAAAAAAAAAAGTATTATTATTATTATTCGCCAAATTCCACAGCAGCGAAGCCAGGCCCGAGGCATAAGCCATAAGGTAACAATAAAATCGGTGATCTTAAAATTTATCACCGCCGCCTTACACTAGTTGTGTTCCAGTACAGTAAGAGCTATACCAGAGTAAATAATCCCGAGGAGACGGTCGCGTAGCCGCCGATTCAAGCGCTGCCACTAATCGGCCAGCCAAATTTTTTGAATATCAAATAATGAATAATTGTGGGCCCCAAATTTTTTATTTTTTTTTATTTTTAAGAAACCCCCACTCCTCCCCTCCCTATATAAACCTCTATTTCCCTCCATTCACTTCTTGTCAGCCTTCGCATTTCCAACATCCACGACTAACTTCCTCGTCTACCCTCCGTCGTCTCGGTCTCAGATCCCTAATCGAGGCCCTAGTTCGACATTCCTCGCCGCTGCGGTTGCCGGCGGTTTTGGAAGTTTCGAGAGATATCATCCGTATCGGCGCAGTCGTTGAGAATCTGAGTTCACATTAGGAATCATCAGGAATAAGGGTTTGGCTTGGATTCCAGACCCGCAGTTCATTTCTTCTGGATTTTGGCTGAAGATATCTTCCACCTTCATGTCTGGCGAACAGGAAGCTGAGAATCGACCTCCGACGCTTGCGGATCAGATTGTCGAGCCGTTGAACTATAACCTGCTGCTATCGTCGGCCCCTCGGCCGTTAACTTTTGCAGATGAGTATCATTCGTTCTTGCCGGTGGGAGACCAATTGGAAGCCACTGAGGAGGCGGCGGATTCCACGACCGTTAATACTCCGGTGAGTTTCGTTAGGAGGTCTGTTGGTGTGGAATGAGTTGTGTCGCGCTGATTGCCTGCCTGATTTTTTTCACAAAAATATTTCCTGCTCTTTCCTTTCGCCATGTAAGCTAGAGTTTGAATATGTTTACATTTTTGTTTTATGAATTATGAATTTCTTCGGTTTTGAATTCTTGAAGCAAGCTCCTGTAATTTTAGTTGTAGTCTCTTCTTAAAATAGCATTTAATGCGGAGCTTCTATACAAACAAAGCTGCTTTAGACTGCAATATGCGATCATTTACAGATTAATTCGATACTTCATCTGGTTTATTTTGCATTTCTTAGTGGAAGTTTTCAGTCATTAAGGGAATGCAACTGGAGACGAGTATAATCTCCTATAATAACGCGCACATTTGATCTTCATATGGCTTGACATTTATACTTAATTTGTATGGTTTAATCATACGATGGAAAATTATATTCTTTGTGATATTGCTTTGTTAGAGAGAAGACAACACAAATGAGAGAAATTTTTTGGAGAAGAAGTGGAGTTGGAGGGAGAAAATATGTTGTATTTTCATGGTAGGCAACATCTACAGAAGTTTAAAATTTACTATTAGAAGGATAAAAATTAGGGGCAATCCTTTGAGATCAAGAATATTCCAAGAACAAATATTAAATGGCCTTTGGAGAATATTTATCACCGATGACCAATCTGAAAAGAATGTACAAAATAATTGCACCCAAAACATAAGGGATTAGAAAAAGGCGTGTCTTCCTATGATATAAAATAGAGAAGGGCATGACATTATCAAAAGTGGTGGAACGAAGAGACTTGATAAGATATTAAAGTTAAAACAACATCTCCCTACAACCAATGAGGAATATAAACATCAGTTTTCGGGCAACTTCAAACAAATGGAGAAGCATACATTCATCAACAACATTTTGTTGAAGCGTATATGGACAATATATTTTATGAAGAATCCCATGGTGATGACAACATGATTGAAATTGAGACTGCTTGAACTCCAAGGTATTATCAATGCAAAGAGTTTTAAAAAAAAGTAGAAAATTGAACTTAATTTTTATTTATTTATAAAATGAACAAAATATATAGAAGACATATGGACAACTCTTTAATAAGTACACTCATATAATATGAGAGTTACGATCAATAAACAATAATAATAATGAAATTCAAAGCGGGTCATGGCAAAACTAGGGCCTCATATATCAAAATGAACTAACTTGTGAGGTGACTAGTGCCATGAGAAATATGTACGATGATGCTTGCCCACTTCACATTCACTGAATGAGAGTATTAATATAAGAGAAGGTTGTTAAGTAGTAAACTCTGTTGGCTTCAATTCCTTCACTTGTCACCTTCCTTTCCCTAATATCTTGAAAAAGATGATGTGAAGAATAAAATGACACATAACAATTATGATATTTATTAATACATAAATGAAAATTAAATTTGTAGGAACTGCATAACATAGAGGATATCTTGGAGATATAAGGCAATGAAAACAAATACAAAGCTTTTCCTAGAAATAGGAGAGTGAGAGCCATTGACTACAATGACTTTATGATGGAAGGTGAAAATGAGACTAATTGCTAGCTACATATCATATGTAAAGATTCACCAAAATCTAAAACACAAGACATACAAGAAAATGTAGCTATGATAGATATGGAAGATGCAATATGGGAAGCAATCCCTGATGATTGAGATTAAATGAGTATATTTCTAATTTTGAGGTAAAATAACCTGTTCTGATGAAATGGCCTTAGGAGTAGTTGTAGGCAAGGAGCCAAGGATATGTTGGGCTATGAAGGATATCCAAACTTGCCCCAACAACATTAAAAAGGGTGCTTAGTTTGACCACAGGGAGAGTAAAGTGGAAAATGCTTATTTCCCTCACCACAACCTCCAACCAAGCAACCACTTCAGGCACGATCACCAAAACCACTACGATGGTAATTGCCAAGGACATATTGATCATACACTTAGTGGATTTGGAGTAGATAACTCAATAACACAAAGAATCCATGAGAGTTTAGTGATGAGATTATGGATAGTAGAGTTGACAAAAACGCACATAAATAAAATTTGTAATAAGAAATTCTTTATTTTGTTTCAACCTAATAATAGTATTGGCAATAAAAGGTCTATATTGAATAAGTTTATTCCACTTTTGCTAGATTGTTACAATATTTATGAACATGAAGATCATTTTATTGAATGCGGACCAAATCATAGGATAAATTATAAACAAAATAAATGCTACTATTATGAAAGTAGATTGAACAAATAAAGTCACACATAACCTTTGCAATTTTCTAAAACTTGACCATGGAGACTGATTTTTCAAGGCTATTCAACCTCTAGATAAGAAAAATATAATTAGATGCTTTCCTTTGCTAACTTGACAATTTTGTTATAATTTGGAGGAGGCAAGTTTATTTGATTGAGTTTGTTATCAGAATTAACAAGAAATTGAAAGACGCTCAACAATAAGAAGCGCTTATTAGTATTATTGAACTTGATCATGTTATAAAAAATAGAGGGTTACAGAGTCATTTAGAGGAGTTTGAAATGCCATGACATCATAGGAGACAGGAGAGAGAGTCAACAGAGTTATTGAGAACTCAAAGCAACATATGAAAAATGACAAGGGCTTTGATTAATTGGTTGCATTTGTATATTTAGATGCGAGCACAATAATATATATTCGAACACGATTGATGACAACTCCTCATCAAGCCGAGGTGACAAGGAAGAGCACATGCATTAAAGGTTCGTACAAGAGAAGAGATGGAAAGTACACTTCTTCCGAAGATTACTCAATAAGGATGGCATATTGAAGCATATGAAAAAGAGAAAAAGAAAAACACTTAACAAACATAGAAAGGATTTTGAGTGGTTCAGTCAAATGATCTACATATCCTATGATTCTATTAAGAAGGTTTATTGAACTTTAATATGATGCACATGATGGAGCCCTACAAAGGAAAGCTCACTTTAAGAAGAATGTGAGAATAATTATACTAGTGAGAAGTAAAGTACTAAGAATAATTTTCTTACATTCAAGCTATGTGTTCTTTAGAGAAGGGAAGATGAGTTGAGAAGATGGAGAAGAGAGCTTTGCATGCAGGTGATGCTTAAGAGTTCCTGAGCCACTAGAATTTTTGTAGGTCCTTGTGCCGTTAACTCAAAATTCACCCTATTTGAGAGAGGGAAAGAGTGTTCTAAAGGAGAGTAAAAAAGAGTTTAGAGAGCCAAGATTAACAAAAGAGCTAATCCCAAATGAGGAGACATTTATAAGGAAATGGGTTTGTTCCCCATAGTTGATGTTCTGTGGTTTATATGAGCTTTGACTAATGTTGAACTTTGAGACTATTGATGAGCTATTGATATGGGTGTGCATCACATTTGGCTAATTATGCGCCAATAACAATGGTTAGACTTCAATATTATTAGATTACACAGACATGCCGATAAAGGATGTGCCTTAACTATATTGGTATGAATGAGTGACAACAGTAAATATGGTTGCACAACAAAAGGGATGTCGGATCTTTGTTAGGAATGCTTTGAAATCCCAATACATTTTTGTCTTGCACGTGTTCCCCATGCATGTAAAGAAATAGGTGAAATAGCATTGTTGGGCCTGAGGTAATCCTAAGCAAGAATGATGAGCTTATGTCCTTAGGTAAGTAGCATTCCTAAGTCAATTCTTAAGGACTTCCCAAGGGCTACCCCAAGAGCTTTGGTTAGGTGGTTGAAATGACCTATGATCATGAGTTGGATGCTTAACATGTGTAGGGTTGTGATGGGCTTTGAGAGGGTGCCCTTTTGAAGTTAAGATATGTATAAAGGAGGAATTGCAAATGATTTTGTGGTAGGCATGGAAATAAATGGTTCACAATCGTTGTAAAGCCTATGCACAAGTGCGAGAAAAGCATAATTTGGGTCACTAGAGTGTCATGAATGAGTAGTAAATAAGAGAAGATGAGGTTGTGGCAAACACTTGCAAGGTTTTCCGATGGTGTGGAGTTGCAATTGTGAGTAGAATAGAGTGGTGTGTGGGGTGCTTGAGAGGGGAGGTAGACATAATGAACTTTGGGTGAGCAAGTGTGGACAGGCGAGTGTTTGATTGAGTGAGTCTAGGAGGGGTGTGAGCAATGCATGGGACTTTAGCTTAGATGTGAGTGGTTATGGGGAGTCAGGTCAAATGACAAGACGAGTAAAGGCATGATGGCTAGGGTTAGGATGATTATGCTTCATACCTTATTATGAGGAAATTTTTTTCTTTGTGCTTTAGTTAATAGAATATGGGGTTATATGGATAGGCTTACAAAAGAAAATAGATAATGAGAAGGAAAATTAAATAAGAATGATATGAAGGCATACCCCTCAAATAAGGTATTATTAAAAATAATAATTCATAATATAATCTTTTGTATGATGACACATCCAAAGCAATCACATAGCATGTAGGCTTGGCTTATTGTTTTAGGGCTTGAGTGTATGCCATATTTTAAATATGCATTGTAATTTGGAAATAGATTATGTTTTGCATGATTTTAATGTATTGGTGGTATAGAAAAGCTTCTGTCTTGGACGGTCATTATTTACCGAAGACTATTATAAAAGGGGCAAAGGTTGGCTATGCTTTTGATTATTATAATCATCATCAGGCAGGTGCAAGACCTTTATCTTTTTGACTGTTGTCAACCCTTCTTTATTCATTCTTTCAAAATGTACATTTTGATGTTATGTTACTCTTTGATCAATTTACTTGAAGAGCTTTCATCTATGTGAACATTGACCAGCCCCATTTTCATTCCTTGCATTCTCAAACTTTAAGTCCCCACATTTTGGTAGTTGACTGCTCATTGAAGTACACTCATCAATCATTTGCCAATCAGTTGATCTATATATATATTCGTGTGTGTGCGCGTGCACGCGCATATATGTTACGACTCGGCCCGATGGCTCAATTGAATGAGGCAGGAGCAAATAGTTAGACTAATTTCACAATTTCTTTCGACACTAAGGCGATGACAACTACACAACAACATTAAGCTTTTATCCCACTACGTGGGGTCGGCTGTATGAATCCTTTCTCTCCATTGTATTCTGTTAAGAGTCAAATTCTCATTTAAATCTAAGAAAGAAAGGTCATTTATAATATTTTATAACCTTGTCTTTTTAGGTCTACCTCTGCCTCTCTCAACATAAGCTAAATCTAATACATCTACTTTCATAATCGGGTCATCAGAAGGCCGTCGTTTTATATGACCAAACCATCTAAGACGACTCTCTCTAATCTTATCTTCCATAAGAGTTACTCCAACCTTTTCACGTATTTGCTCATTTTGTATCCTGTCTCTAAGAGTAAAGCCACTCATCCAATTGAGCATTCTCATCTCAACAACATTTAACTTAATATTATTCATCTTTTTTAATGGCCAACATTCTGCGCCATAAAGCATTTGCAGGTCTCACCACCATCTTTTAGAATTTTCCCTTAAGTTTAATGGAGACTTTTCTATCACACAAAAAATCCAATGCATTCCTTCACTTTAACCATCCAACTTGAATTCTATTAATAATACCCCCATTTATTTCCCCGTCACTCTAAACAATAGACCCAAGATATCTAAAATGTGTACTCTTATTAATGGCTTAGTTGCCTAAAGTCACAATCCTCCACTAGATCTATTACTATTAAAATTACTCTCCATATATTCAGTTTTAGATATACTCAAACTAAAACCTTTAAACTCTAAGGTTAACCTCTATAATTCAAGTTTACCTTCAACTCTCTCTAGTCTTATCAACCAGAAGAATGTCATCAGCAAAAAACATACACCAGGATACAACCTCTTGCAAATGACTAGTGAGAACATCCATGACTAAAGAAAAAAGATATGGACTTAAGGCTGATCCTTGATGCAATCCAATTGAAATAGGAAAATACTTGGTCAAACCATCTTATGTTTGAACAAAAGTAACAACTCCTGCATACACATCATTAACGACTTGAATATAAACATTATTAACCCCTTTATTTTCTAAAACTCTCCATAACACTTCTCTTAGAACCTTGTCATATGTTTTCTCTAAATCAATAAATATCAAGTCAAGATCCCTCTTATTCTCTTTTAATTTATGTAGACCCTGAGTTGTAAATTAAGTGACACTTGCTATATGGACTTTGAATTTATTTAATGATTATTTAATTTTATTAATTTATTTACATTGTTTGTGCAGTAAAGAATTGCCTGTTTTTTTTTCTAGTTTTCTTTCTTGCATACCGTATTTTGTTTTAGCTTGTATACAATTGGAGGCTCGTGAGGGTACCACTAAAACCCTTTTTCTAGTTAAAATTTAAATAAAATTTTTAGGCTCATATAGTAACTCTAATGATTTAAGAAGTAAGCTCGGGTTCGTCAAGAATTTTCATGCATTCATATTAATATTTTCTCTTTCTTGTTAGGCATCTCACCGCGTGTGTTCTGACAGACCACATGACCTATAAGGGTACAATTCTATCAAGGGGATGTTGTGCAATCTCTAGGATAAAATCATTTTTAAGCCTTTTTTAAAACTGTTTCATTTATTTTATGCATTCGAGTTAATTAATATGCATTGCATTATAAACAAATCAAAAGGAGTTAAAATTTTAATTGCATTTTATTTGCAAGCATCAATCATCCTACATAAGTCAAGGGGCCACCTAGGATCAGCTCTAGATATTGGCCTCATTTCCAAAAAACTTAATAAACAATTTTACCTATCTTTCATTAAAAATTGATACACGATTTTAAAGCATCTAGGTGGTTAGCTGACTTCTAAATCTAGGCCGAGGTAAGTCCAGGTTTGCACTGCATTAGTTAGGTTCGGGTTATTATTTTTTAGTGCCTAAATTAGACTTGGGATCATGGATAGACTCAAAATCATAAAATCCCAACCTTCGGAAATGTAATCCCAATCTTTTAATAAATTGATAACTCAAATTAAAATTCCCTTCAAATTAAAATTTAAAGTCCAACACATAAGGTAGAACGGGGCATTTCTGAATTATTTCAGAATCATAAATGCCTCCTACTTCTCTTCCTTTGACCTCCAGAAATAAGTGCTCAAAACTTGACTCAATCCCGATTCGAATTCATATCTCACTCTCTTGATATCACTCCTTAAAAATTTCAAAATAAAAATTCTACCATTATTTTAATCGAGAGTTTTCGTAGTAAATTTAGGTTTCATACGATGTAATTAACTACGAAGGCTTGCGCACATAGGAGATTTAAGAACCCAGATTGACTTTCAAAAAATCAATTAATCTTCTTTGCGAAAATCAAAATCAACGACGGTCGTTATCGTCGTGCTCGAACAATTGATAATGAATGATATTTTCTTCCTTTGAGTAGATATATCTTTTGTTGATATAACCTCGAATATGAAATTAACGATAATACATCTAGATTATCGTATCTCGATATTTGATCGAACTTCATTTTGACCCTTTGGGGTCATATGTAGTTATTTCCTGAATTTGGCTACGATATTTGGGATGAAATTTTCAATTCTAAATTTGAACCCATCAGGAGATCTTATTTCCACATTTTGAGGTGGTATATCTTTTCTAATAAATGTTCGATTTAAGAATTAAAATTTAAAAGTCAATTTCAAATTTCTCGAAAAAATTTAGTTACAATTTGCTTTGCCCCTTTTCAAAGCAAAGCTCATTCTCAGCCAACATATACATAATAATCTCAATATGAAGCCATCATACTTATCTATACTATACTATAACACAGTCATTTGTTATTTTCTCATTTTAATGTAAAGTAACATTTATTTAGATTAACTATTATACATGTAAGATGATGTATTAATAAATGCACTAGATTAAAATAAATTGCAAGTTCTACGATATAAAGTATAATCACCCACTTACTTGCCTTACAAAGGTTAGAACTGTCACATCTAAGTTCTATAAACTCTTAATTAGTCTTCGTTAGGGCATAACCTAATCATCAAAAATATAATTATGTCAATCTATGCAAGTAGTTAAAGATCTATCTTTATATTTAATTTTAAATCAAATCTTCATTATTAATTTAATCATTACTTAATTATCCCTTGAGAACACTTTACTTACAGTACTTTTGCCTCAATTATACTGTTCAATTTTTCCACCACCCAAAATAATATTAACAATATAATTAACTTTAAAATTAATCTTGGAGAAGTTGAACGTTATTAAAGGTAACACAAAATGCATTGATTTTTGTCAAAGACAACGTTGAATGCTTTGAACGTATCTAAATTATTAAGCCACATTTACTATTCCATTGTCTATCTTATTCCATAAAAATGGTCGAAATTAGATATAATTAAATTGCATTTATTACCTCAATTTATGTTCCTTCTCGTTGAGTAGAGATTTCACCGACTGCATTTCTTTTTATTAAACAATTGCGCATGAATCGATTCAGTAAAAAAATGCAAATCATAATTTTTTTCTTTCTAAATTGAACAGGAAAAATCACTTACTATTTCCTTTTTGTCTCTATCAAGTACACAAACTTCTCCTTCTTCTCTGATGAAAACGAAACCTCACAAACACTTCTTCTTATCCTTCATCTTAGTCGATCATGAATCTTTTGTCAAATGTGTACCCATGAAGTCTTCTTCTTTCAGCGAACGAAATGCCATGCTATTGCCTTGAAACTTCTCTTGCCAGCTTTCATTTCTTCCCAACTAAGTTAATCTAAATTTACTTTCGTGGAGAGTCCTATCCACCTGCTCGTAGTCGCATGCTTCGTTCGCTTTTGATCGCTCGCCCACTTGCTGTTATGCCCTATGCTTCGCCCACTAGTTGTCTCGCTCGACCAAGCCCGCATGCTCAGACTTCTTTTGCTATGGGCCGATTTGCTTGAACTGGCCCAGCTGGCCAGTTATTACAATATATATATATATATTCTCAACTTTATGCTATGCTTTTTTTTTTCAACCAAAGTTTTTGTATCTAGTATTTAATATAAAGGATTGTCTGAATGAATTTCAAGGCAAGCTGTGCGGTTCTATGTGAGGTGGCTGATTTGCCATGTTATATCCGGAGCTTTTAAAAGTATTTATTGCGAGCTTTAGAGCATTGGATGCTAGACTCATAACATTAACATTGGCCTACATTATTCTTAAATTTAAAGTTGATTTAAAGAAGTTTGTTAATTGAAGCAAAATTGTAGCTTTCAAACAGCTCAGGATATCTGACTTCATACGCATCTATTATTTAATATGGCATGTCATAGAAATTCTCTTAAATTTAGATAATATTTATCAGCTATGGTGAACTATCCTATAATTATGACTTTTTCACTCAGTTAAAGCGAAAGGCTGATAGACAAGACGCCGATGCTGCTGAATCAAAGCAGTTGGCAAGTAGTTCTGGATGTGCTATGGTAGCCAACAGTTCCCTCACACGGTTGTCATGGATCGGGGGAAGGAAAAAGGGTAAATCTAAAGTTCTGAATTGCAAAAAATCTGAACCTCAGACTCCTTTGTCAAATGAAGGTGAGGAAGTGCTCCGTTGACTTGATGCATTATGCTGTTTTTTGCTTTGCTCTATTGCGTGCTTTCGTCCACTATGAGTCTAAATTGAATTTACATTTGACATTACAGCAATCTTGCGTCAATTGGTAGGTGTTTTAATTGTAGTTATTGATGTAGGTTTTGTGGTTAGCTCAGTCTTACTGTTGCCTGGGTTAATTCCAATAAAATATTAAGATTTTCATTTTGATATGCAAATCTATACCCTTTTGTAGGTTCCTCTTCTGTCAATTTTCTATCTCCAGTTTCTACTAGCCGGTTTGACAGTTCTTTAGGTAATTGATGTGATTGCTTAATCTTGATGCATTTGTTAGAGAATATTTCTTATGCGTGCTCTATTTAATTTATGTTTCCAGTCTTAGTATTTGGGACCAGCGCAATTTTTTTTTTTCTTTTTTTACTACAATGCTCTATACTTGTTAGGGCTGTTGACCAAGAAAGTCATCAATTTGCTTAGACATGGTCAGGATGGCACGCTTGACCTTAACAAAGCTGCTGAGACTTTGAAGGTTAGACCTACGGATTTATTTACTTTGTGTTCTAGTAAATTGATGGAAAATGAGTAAAATTAAAGTATGAGACATATTGAAGTATGTTTTGTTAAATAGGTGCCAAAGAGGCGGATATATGACATTACAAATGTCTTAGAGGGAATTGGACTGATAGAGAAGAACTTAAAAAACAAAATACTCTGGAAGTAAAATCATCTTTCATTTTCTGCAATGTTCCTTCGTGATGTTTAATTTTAAATAGTTCAAAATAAATTAAAGATATTACCTTTAACAGGGGGCTTGATGACTTGAGACCTGGCGAAGATGAAGGTTCTTCAATTTTACAGGCAAGTTGAAAAATATTCGAAGTTACATTTGAAACATCCAAATTTTGCCTGTTTATGAAACTACCACTCAACCAAAAAAAGGAAAAGAAAGAAGCAAATCTATACTTTCACATGAGCTATGATCAAATCATTGAGAAATTTATCGGAACTATCAAACAATGTGAAACAAATGTTTGATACTTTAATTAATTGAGTTTTATTCCATTCCTTAACCCATATTTATATAATCCTATGTGAGTTACAGAATAGAAAGCACGTAAAATCAAGTGAGCATGTAAAATCAAGTGCTGAAATTTAGCCATAAAATTCATCATAATAAATTAGTGCACAATGATGGGTGAGGTGGAATTCGCATGGTTTGATGAGGAATCTATTATGAGATTAGCAACCTTGGGCCCAACTCTCTTGAGATATAAAATGTCATCATCGGGTCATGAAAAACTACCCTTGGGATATGAAGTCACCCTTGGAACATGAAAAGCCATACTTGAGACTCTCTCGACCTTTAATTACCAACCATAGAAGGAAGTGCTGAGTGGTGTATAAGTAGGGCTATTTTCTTTAAGTTTAGTATGTGATGATTGATTTTTTTTTTTTTTGAGAGGTTGTATTCTATCATACACAAATTCGGACTTGAATTTTCAAGGTTAAAATTATGATAATCAAAATAAGGAAGAATATATATTTCTAGTAGGGGATCAACATTAATAGAGAAAAAAAATTTGATGTAAAAAAGAAAAAAAATTACGATAGTGACTCCAGTGGAAGATAAGATTAGAGAGAGTCGCCTTATATGGTTTGGTCACATTAAACGGAGGCCTTCTGATGACCCGGTTAAGAAAGTTGAGTTATTAGATTTGACTTATGTTAAGGAAGGTAGAGGTAGACCTAAAAAGACTTGGTTAGAAAATATTAAAAATGATATTTCTTTATTAGATTTAAATGAGAATTTGACTTTTGACCGGATACAATGGAGAAAAAGGATTCATGTAGCCGACCCTACGTAGTGGGACAAAGGCTTGATGTTGTTGTTAAAAAAAAAACATTACGAGAGATTTGAAATCATTTGCAAACTAGATCTTAACACAACGTTTTTTAGATGTGTTGTAGCGCATACATACAAATTTAGTAGGTTGAGTTGAAAGTTTAGTGATGAGGACATCGGCAGGAGATTCCGGAATGGTTATAACCGGAAGCATCAGAGATTGACGGCTACGATTAGGAGCCTGTACTTTTGATATATTTCATGTATTAGCTATTTTATTTCATGTTTGACGATTGTACCCTTGCTTATATTTTATTTTGAATTGTAACCCTAAAGACATTTCAATGTTTGTTTTCTTTTCTCTTTGAGGCCTATATATATGACCCTTAGTCTTGTATTAGGGTTAATGCTTGATCAATAAAAATATTTCTGGTTTCCTTGAGAGCCTTGTGAGTTCTTGAGTGGTGAAGTTCGAAGGTGTGGGCAAAGCAACACCACCAGTCGTCGGAAGTGTCCCCGGCTCGTGGCTCGACTCCTATTTCCAGTCCCGGTCACTCTCCACCCTACCTCAAAACTGTTGGCCACCCTTTCTCCCCAACAAACCGCCGGCCCCAACCCAGTCTCCCTCCTCCCACCTGCTAGCCCTCAACTCCTCTCCAACCTTAGCCGCCGCCCGCCGGCCCAGTCCACAAAGCCCTCCCTCCTCTCCCAATCCCACTCTTGGTTGCCGGCCACACTTAATTACCCCTGATAGTGATGATTTTCATCATCATTATTACATGCCTAAATTAGCATAATTGATTTGGGAAAGATTTTGATTTAAATGGTTTCCTAAATTAGCCAAGTTAAATTAGAAAAGTTCCTAAAATTAGGTCTAATTTAATTTTAAATTAGATTTGAGGTCATTTGTCTTCTCCTAAAGTGGATTAATGATTAGGAATCTTCCAATCCCCCCCCCAAATATTTTCCCTCTCTCCCATGCTTGTTGTCGGCCCTATAACCCTCCCTCTCTCTTTATTTTCACTAACCCTATTTGAAATTGAAATTCAAATTTCAAAATCAAAACTCCTTTCCCCTTTTAAATAAAACCTGAAATTAAATTCAGATTGTATTTGATATGCCCTAATCCAAACCCTAAACCTAAGTTAGCATAGATATATATTAGAGATATAATTGTTGACCCGCTTACTATATCGATAGAAAACAAAAAAAAAAATCTTTCATACCTGTCCGTCGCCGAATTCAACATGACGTTGCTGCTCTTCCCACGATCTTCGCATAAGGCTCGCACGACTTAACGTCCCATCCCGCACGACTCGTTTGAGTCGTTAAATACCGAAGGAAATGAGAGAGCTCTGCTCTCGCTGCCTCTCCGATCTCTCACTCTCCCTCTCTCGCACGCTCCTCCTCCTTCGTTGCTGTTTAGCTTCGTGGCTTCGCAGGAGCTGTTCAACTTCGGGCTTTCAACAACTTTCCCTCCCAGTTGGATTGGAAGTTACAAAGCTTTCATTGGAAGCAATGCGGAGCTCGCCGACTGTGAAGTCAACTTCTTCCCCTTCGTGCTGCTTCTACGGCTCCTTCGACGACTTTCCCTTGCGGTCGGATCGGAGTTACGACATTCCTATCAGAAGCAGGCACGGGAGCACGCTCGCTGTGAAGTAACTTTCTCTGCTTCGCACTCTCCCACGGTTCCTTTGTCGTTGCTCGACTGCGCTCCATCGACGGCGCTCCCTCGTCGGATCGGAACCAATACATTTTGATTAGAAGCAGGGCCCCTTCGCACGCTTGTTCAGCCAAATCCCCCGTGCTAAAGGATTTATATATATATATATATATATATATATATATATATATATATGCCAAAATTTTTTTATGCTTAACAAGAACGTGTCAAAACATTTTTTGTTGTTATTAATAACAAAATTATGTAGATCATACCTTTTTACTAGAATTGCGCTAAGAGGGGAATCCAGTACGACAGGTGCGACGAGGCGGGTAAGCCCTATACACGCTCTTGTAGCGTGGTGGAGACAATCCTCGACCTTGGCATCAGCACTGTCGACACTGCTACGCAAGGTATAATCTCTAAAACTCAAATTTCTAATTCTCGTAATGTGCAATGGACCGGGGAACCCCCGATACGCGCTCTCGTAGCACGGTGGG
Organism: Dendrobium catenatum; assembly: GCF_001605985.2. Taxonomy (NCBI): domain Eukaryota; kingdom Viridiplantae; phylum Streptophyta; class Magnoliopsida; order Asparagales; family Orchidaceae; genus Dendrobium; species Dendrobium catenatum. The sequence continues at coordinate 19,831,803 of NW_021319083.1, read as the reverse complement.
AAGAAACCCGGTGCGGTGCCTACGACAAGGAGGGTAATCACTTTAAATCCTATTTTCGTCGTTTGCAGCTGACCGAGGAACCAAATATACGCGCTCTTGTAGCACGGTAGGAGGGAGCCCGGTGTGACGCATACGGCGAGGTGGGTAGGCCCTATACACGCTCTTGTAGCGTGGTGGGGAAGTCACTGGTGTTTTCGTACGGGTACTATTGAAGGCCCCATACACGCTCTTGTAGCATGGTGGGATGAAAAGATATGCGGCCGCATGTTGGTGGAATTTTGAAAGCAGATATTTCAAATCTTAGTTTTCTTTGGAAGTTAAAGTTAAATTCTAATTCTAAAATCGAATCATCCCGTTAGAAAGAGTATATCATCTCGAAAGGTGAAAATAAAATTTCATAACGGTGTTCAAATTTAGAATTATGAAATTCATCTTGAATATTATGACCGGATGCTAAAGAGAACTTCGTATGGCCCCGAAGGGCCAGGATGAGGTTCAACTAAATATCTAGCTACAATAATCAAGAAGTATGATCGTTAAGTTCATATCTAAAGCTATCAAGGATATATCTCCCCGAAGGGAGAAAATATCATTCGATGATAATTCTTTGAATATGATAATAACGATCACTAGTATTTTAAGTTTTCCCAAAGAAATTCAATTGCATTTTGAAAAATCAAATTTTTAAAATCAGATGTGTATGGTTCTAAATCTCCTACGAGCGCAAGCCCTCGTAGTTAATTACATCGTAGGGGGACAAAGTCCCATACGAAAACTCTTGATTAGAATAGTGGCAAAATTTTGTTAGATTTTCCAGGAGTGATATCAAAAAGAGGTGAATTTTGAAAACTCGAAAGGGAACTGGTCAAAATTGAGCAGTTATTATCAAAATCAAGGGAATAAAAGTAGGGGACACTTTGAGATTCCAGAACCATCCAGAAGTGTCCCAACTTAATCTAATGTTAGGCTTTACATTTTAGGATTGAAAGAAGATTTTAATTAGAGTTGAGCGTTTTATTAGAAATTTAGGATTAGATTCCCGAAGTTTGGGATCTTATAATCAAAGATCTGCACCGTATCCTAAATCTAATTTGGACACTGGACCACAATCGTCCGAACCTAACTAATGCAGTGCAAGGTCTGGACTTTACCCTGGCCTGGATTAGGGAGCCAGCTAACCACCTAATCGATTTAAAATAGATGAGTCCGGTATTTTATGAAAGAGCGGTAGGGACGTTTTATTTATAAGGTTTTGAAGAGCTGGGGCCGACATCTAGAGATTTTCTAATTGACCCCTTTTGACTTATGTGGGGTGCAAAATGCAAGGACTAATGCAATTAAAATTTTGACTATTTTAATTTATTTTTAATGCAATGCATGCTAGTTAACAATCTCAAATCAAGTATGTTTGAAAGTTAAAAACAGGCTTAGAAAATAATTTTTTAGAAGACTGGACTTCCCCAGGTCCGGCACCTCGTCCTCATAGGTCAGACTATCCGGACTCTACCCGCAGGCAGGGAAGGGTCTAAAGCAAGGAAAGAAGTAGTGCAGAAATATACATGCGACCCCGGGGTCGATCCCCGGCTAATTCCCTAGATTCGTTATCTTTCTATGTTATTTAGACTCACTAAATTTTAAATTTTAAGATTATGAGTATAAAAATTTTTACACCCTTACAAGTCTCACGTATCCAGCGAAAATAAAAGCGGCACACAAACGCTAAAAAACTAAGAAAAACAGGCAATCCTAAAGGCAATCATTTCAACACATCAAATATAAATGAATTAATTAATAAATGTCCATAGGCAAAGTTGCCTTGCTTATTACAAATCAGAATTTACAAAAAATAAAGTGGTCGGACGCCACTGACAACAACCCGGATTCTAAACCTAGTAGAGACGCAAGTGGTTTTGAATGTGATACTTTTGTCTTCAATTCTTCAATTTTGTTCTCCTTCGGGCTCCTTTCCTTCAGGCTCATTGGATTCTTCGTAGTAGGCTACCCAAATGAATAAGAGAGCACTTCCTTTAAGGGGAAGGCCACCCTTTCCTCTTTGGGTAGGGAAGAAGTGATCCAAATTTGGATCTCCAAATAGAAAAGGGATACTCCCCTAAGGGGTCTTTTTCTCTTTGAAGTTTAAGTTTTGGACCTATGTATCCCAACTCAAAATCCTACTTTCACAACACTTAACATTTGTTCAAATTATATTTGTATAAAAACAAAATTCTAGACTCTCCTGCAGGGTTATCCTAAGCAGTTAATGAATCAAAACATTTATTCCCAAGTAGTTATATATATGCAGAAAAGTAAATAAACACACTGGCCACGTTCTTTTTTTTATTTGGGGGCTTTAGCAGCTGAAGCACAAGTGCAAGCATTTATAATAATTGAATTTTTTTATTGACTTAGCCCCCCTTTTTATTGTCCGGCATGAGCGTGGCCACCTGCAGAAAATTGTGTGAACATCCAGATCGTACCTATCCTACGGGTAATCTAGTCGCCAAACACATCAATCATCCACATAGTACAGTAAAAAGTAAACATACATAGCAAAGCAATTTCATTCACGACATGCAGTGAAAACACGAAAAATTCGGCACACAGTAGTAAAGTAAACATCGGCCTAACCTAGATCTAGAGTTTATTGTCCTAGCAAACCATCTAAAGTGTGTGTAGAAGGTCGTGTGGCTGGGGTAGATCCTAGGTTGGGTGATTGATTAGAGTTATCTAGTATTTGAATTTGTTAAGGCTTAAAGGGAAATTTAAGTTAGAGTTTAAATATTAATATCTTAGGAATTTTATTTGAATGCATTTTAAAGATTAATTGATTACTACATTTGTTTCACACCGAGGTCATGAAGTTTATTTCATCTTCCTTGGGGCTAATCTAATAGCTTCGTAGCTCTGGGTTACCCAGTAGTAATCTGGGTTGATTAAATTAATTTCAGTTGGTTGAAATTAAGAGGAATAGATTAATATTAAAGAGGGTTGATTACTGATTTTAAAATATTAGTTGAGAATTTTATTAACCAAGTTAGAAAATTCTAGAATTTGAAAGAGTTAATGGGTTTTGGGAAAAAATCTAGATACGTTAACTAAGGGGTCAAAAGTTGATTTTTTAAATTAGAGTTAATCTTAAGGATTTTGGATTTTTAATAAATACTAGACCTGATTATGAGTTGTTAGACAGGTGGCACACTTGATTTGAAGTTTTCTATGGAGAGATATGATTTTTCAAAGTTTTGACCCGATTTTGACCTAGGGTTGACCAAAATGTTGACTTTTTTTAACTTTGACCAGATTTTGGGGTTTGATATTTTTAAAAATACTAGACCTTAATTGGAGTCATTAGCTACTGAGTTTGATTAATTTGGACTTTTCTACAATTAATAATGAATTTTAGAAAGTTTGGTATTTATTGGAATTTTAAAATCTATTAAATTAGAAAGGTTTTGGGAGTTTTAATTCAAATCAATTCCAAACCTGATGGAATCACCTCCAAAGGTCAGGAATGACCTAAGAAGGTGTTTCCAAGTATTTTAGAATTTATTTCAATTTTTTTTTTTAAATTTTAATTAATTGTTCATTTTCATTAGAAATTCAATTAAGGACAAATTAGGGGTTCAGTCAAGGGGATTTTATTATTCCTAGGTAGAGGACTATATTCTGGTCGATTTGAGATATTATTCATATTTTTTGGATTTAATATGGATTTATTACATTTTTTTAAATTTTCTGGGTCTTTAAGGGGCTGAATTTTGGCAAGGCAAATTTTCTAACCTAATGACATCCAAATTCAGTCAAATTTTAACCTGGGATACCTGATGTCACTAAATTTGCTATGTTCAAGTTTCACCCCTATTGGGTGTGTGTATAATGCCCTAGGAATTTTCTAGACATTTTCCTAATATTTTTCCTAGGTGTCTCTACTGTTTAAATAGGCTTGAAATTTGGTGTGCCTAACCCTGACATACATGCAATCATACCACAGAAATATCACAGCAAAATACTAAAATCCTAAGGAGTTATGAATTTTCAAAGTTTAGGGTCCAAAATGGGCCCCTTGCCTTAAAAATTCACATCACAGAAATCTAATGGGTATTTGACCCTAAAAAAATTACTGGACATGCCTAAGATACCAAATAATATTTCACCAAAGTTTGGGCTCCAGTTGACCAATGGATTGTGAGAAAAGTAAAAAAAAAACGTATTTCAAACATGCTCAAATATCTCACAATCCAGTATACAAATCATCTCAAAATTAATTTTATTAAATACTAGATAAAATGTCCTTTCCAACGAGTCCAAAAACATCAAATTTGGTGAAAAATTGAATTTTCTGTGAATTTTCAAAGATTTGGGACATTTAAATTTTTTTTATTCAAATTTGGGTCAAATCAGCCGTCAGCCAATCATTGGCTGACGGTGACGTGACGGCATGGCATGGTGCCACGTGTCAGATCCCGAACGGACCCGCGTTTGAACCTGAGGAGGACCGCGCGGGTTGGGGGCGACGTGGCCGATTCTGGGGCGCGATCGGACGGCTCTGGTTGAGCTAGAGTCAAAATAGTTCAAAAACATTCAAACGCCCATATCTTCCAAAATACTTGACGAAATTGCACGAAATTTGAACTGTAGCTAAAGGGCAATATGATCTTGCAATGCCTGGAGTTTGGAGGCTCCATTCATTGTAAAATCGCTACAGTTTCAAATTGAAATTTAAACTTTGAATGAGTATAACTTACTATCCAACCGTCGGATTTTTGCGATCTTGGGCTCGTTTGAAAGCTGCAGTGATTATCTACAACTTTGATGAAGACACCAAGAGCTGGATCTCGTCGGATCGAAAGTTGTAATCGAAACTCCTCTTTCTCTCTCTAGAACACTCTCTCCTCACTAAAATAGTGATTTGAGGCTTGAAAATGGTTGGGAAAATCTTGGGAAGGCCTTGAGGAGTGTTGGAATGTGTGGGAGGAGCTCTTGGAAGGTTGAGGGCTGCTGGAGTTTTGGGACTTAGGTCAAAATGAGCATACTCATAGGTTAGAACAAGTTCTCTCACCTTAAGCCCTTGTTTTTGAATTAGATGGCTAGGATTCAATTAGGAAATGATTAGATGAGTGACATGTGTCCCATGAGCAGCCCAAATCAAGGAAAGGCTGGTGGTTTGAAGGAAGTTTGCCTTGAGCCAAGAGAGGGGGCCACACTCCTTTTTCCTCATTTAGCTAAACCAAGCCATGGCATGGTTAGTAGAGCTAGATTAGGGATCAATTAGGGAGGGAAAAAGCTGATTTCCATTAGCCAAAAGGAGATTTTGGCTTGGAGAAAAGGTTTGTTTTATGGGATGATGAGGTGGCCAAGTCATGGTCTCATTACAAAGGTTATTTTTGATCCATTGACTTGTTGATCAGTCAGTGGTGACTAGGATGTGCATGAGGGAGGTCAAGAGTACTACAAGACATCATGCCAAGAAATTTGAAGTCAAGGGTTTAGAATTGAGAGCAAATGCATGATATTTGAAGGGTTTGACCTCTTCAAATGGGTTGACCAAGTCAACTCAAAAAAGTTTAACTTAGATGAATTTCGGATATGTCAAGGGTGTATATTTGACCAATTTTGATGGGTTGAATTGATTCAAAATAGCTTGAATGGTTAAAATTGGGAAGTGTTGTGTTAAAGGGTTGATTCGGTCAACCATAGTTGACTTAGTCAACTTGGTTAGACCATTGGTTGGGTTTAGGTTGAATAAATTCAAATGGGTATTTTGAGGTCAATAGAAGAGATTTCATGCATTGGATTGGTCATTTGGGTTGAAAATGGATGTTTAAATCCATTAAGGGCATTTTGGTCAACCATGGTTGACTTGGTCAACTAGGTCAAACCAAAGAGTAAGTTTGGATTCAATGTGTTCCTAAAGTCATTTAGGATCCATTGGAATGACATTTGGAGAAGATTTCAAAGGTTGATAAGTCAAATTAAGTTGAGTTTAGGCCAAAAGTCCAAAAATTCCCCTTTAAGGGCATTTTGGTCATTTTGGTCTCAAGTCAATTATGGGTCAAATTGAATATGAAAAGATGTGCATTATTGGTTAACAAGTCAATATCAAGGTATTAGGAGTGATCAAAAGATTTGGAGGGGGCTCCAAAGTCAAATTCCACTAGGTGAAAGGTCCAGTGGCATTGATTGTAAATATTTGAAGATTTTGCAACCTTTGGAATTGGATTAAGTTTATGGGGTTAGAGCCCTCCAAATGATCTCAAATTTGGAGGGTTGACACTAGAGACATGTCACATCAATATGTAATTGACAGACTCTGAATCAGATGCCAATTGACTGGGTTTCGAGGTGATGGAAAAATCACCTAGAAAGGGCTTCAGAACCTGAGTCCTTAGCCTAAGGGTTATGGGTTTGAATTGAATTAAGATCTGGATTGGGCCTAAGGGCTAGGAATTAGGAAGATCCTAGGATCTTAAACTCAGGGAGGAGTTAAAAGTGACCTCATACAAAAATGAGGTCAACACCGCAGTGTCTAAGGACACCTACCATACACGCTCGAGTAGCGTGGTGGGAAGGCCTAGCTCCCCTACATTTCTCCCAAACGGGGGATATGTTGGGATGCTGCCGAAATTTTCACTTAAGTTCACAAGACTTAAACAATATAAAGACCTCACTTGAGCAACAATACGGAGGACTCGTACTTGGACACGAATGCATAAAACTTGAACTAAATGTGCAAAGGACTTGCACGAAGAACAGGGAACTTAAATTTGAACTGAACTACAAGAAGTGGAATCCCAAGTCCTAAAATGCACAATCAAAGTCTAAATTCAAATGCTAAATAACAATACATTCGAACAAATACAAACAAACAGCAGGGGACTCGTGGCGAATAGGACCTTGATGCATACAAGCAATGAACAGTAATCCATTCACAGTATCTGAACAATCAAAACAAATCTGATGCAATCAAAAATTTGGGAGAGGGACCCAAATTTTTTATCACAAAAAAGAAATACTCTTTCTAGGATGATAGAAAGACATAAAATACTTAAAAGAACACAAATACTATAAAACACAACTTTATATAATAAAAATGACTTACAAACTTTTGACTCAAATGACACTTACAAGACACTTACAATTTGGACGCTTCAAACTTTGACACAAACAAAATGACACCCTAAAATTGCTTCACTTGAGAAGAAGGATACAATGGAATGGATACTATGGAGAGAAGAAAGAGATTAGGAGACGAGACGAAGATTGGAAAGAGCCCGCAGGATTTCCGGAGGAGGAGGGGAAGAAGCTTAGAAAGAGCCCGCAGGATTTCTAAAGCCAAAAACCACTCAGGTTTTATCCCAAAAATAACTCACATCATTCTCTCTTTTACATTTCCAAAACAACTCCTACTTATAAGATCAAAGAGGGCAGCCAAACAGCCCTTTAAAACCACTAATTAATCTCATTAAAATAAGAATATAGAAGGCCATAAGTCACCAAATAGAAGACCAAAAGACAACACAAATTCTGCAGGAAAATTGCATTGAAAACAGTGGAAAGACCCATGGAAATCCTCCCAAACAGCAGCCCACAAAAAGCCATCAATGAGGGCCAGCTGGCTGTTCAAAATCAGAAGCCAAACAGCCCAAAACAGCAGCTAAAAAGGCAGAAAAAAGCCACGAAACCAGCCAGCAAAAGCCACGGTTTCAGCCAGGAAAAAAGCTACGGTTTCAGCACAGGTTCAGAAATTCCAACCGGCACCTCAAATCTCCAAAAGGTGGCCACGGTTCCAGCACAGTGAAACCCCAAACGGCACAGCAAATCCAAGGAGGGAATTTCGGTTCCAACAGCCAAGCACAAGAAACCAACAGCCACCATTAAAGCACCATGAAGGCCACGGTTCCAACAGCCTAAAGAGGGAAAAATAATGCAGCAGCTCAAGAGGCAAAGGAAGAGGAAGAGACAAGTTCCACACACCTAATTTCTTATACCTCATAATGAATTTAGAGCTAAACATCAGCTCATAATGAGCTACAACTCCACATGATATTAATGAGCTTGCACCACTAAAATTTCAACAACTATGCTCAAAACCGAAATCAGCCAAGGCTCCATAGAATTGTGTTGACCCCCCCTTTGCCTACATCAAAATCTCAATTATCAAAACTTATGAACGTATGAGACAAAATACATAGTGGATGATACTGATGAATATACCAGACTCCTACAACAGTCCTTACAAAGTCAATGCACTGTACTTGTAAGTAACAACAGACAGTTGCAAAGCGCACGAGTACTACCCACATGCAACATGCAACAATCAAAGACCCACCACACAAGCAATAGCTACCCTGTAGATTGAGAGGGTGACATTGGCAGTTGATGAATAAAGATTCCAAGGCATACAGATGATAAATGATTACCAAAATGAGCAACTATAAACAAATACAATCATCAAAAATCACCTGAGATTGGTAAAAGTTGGATATGATGCAGGAACAATAGCTCTTCTACGAATATCTCCAGGAGGTCGTAGTGGATACAGCGGGTCCCTGCAAATACACACGAGCCGCTTGTGGATAACAACAATGGGCATATCGTAAACACGACGAACCCTTGTGGACACAAGTATAAGTATCACCTATAACAGCGGTGATTGTGATGCTGCAAAATATGTCGGGTACGAAGACAACTCGATGTACAAAAAAAGGACACCCCTAGCAGAACGGAAAGGGATGTTTGAGCAAATTAGAACTAAACTTTATGGTGTTCCAAAGTTTTTTCTTAGTCCTATACTTAAGAAGAAAATAATTTTGATGTCCACAAACATCGGAAGTAACAAGTCTACGACATTAAAGAGCTTGAAAGTTCCCTTCAAAGCTGCGGTCACTAATTTCAAAGTCTAGAAAGACATCCCGTTGAACGAGAAAGGGGAGTCAACATCAAGATGATAAGATGCATCGGGACATCCAGATAACACCGCCACCAGATCCGCAACACTCATATTAGCGAACAAAAGGCTTGTATGAGTTTTTAAATAAAAAGTTGTGGGCACTCAAATAGCAATTATCTGCACAACTAAAATATTTCAAAGTACCTGCACATACACCTTAGTTTATATACACATAGGTACACGAGGGGTATGTCCAATCAATGAAATTCTCAAACAGCTGCATGGGCCCCGGCGAGCGTGTTATAAATACACACGTGACGCCTAGCTATGATGCACAAACATGGACACGGCGACACGGACATGACACGACACAAACGCGGGACGCGATTTTTTTTGAAAATATAGGACACGGGTACGACGCGGACACGACAATACATATATATATATCATATTAAAAATGACAAACAATAATAAATGAATGACATGATAACTTGTCTAGCTTATAATATAAAATATTTAGTACAAAATATCTAGTACAACCACAAAAATATAAGCAAATAATCACTTACTACAACATCAAGCATTCAAGCTTCAACTACTATGATTAGCTTTAGAGGTTTATTTTTTGCCTTCAATATCATCATCATTGAATATCATTGCTTTCAACTCTAGTTCAACAAGAGAAATATTTATAATTGTGCAAAAAGAGAGGAGATGAAAATACCTTCACTGTCAAAGAGAAATGAAAATGAGAATATTCGATGAATGGGTATTAAATGCAGACGTTGATTTGGTGTTGTGGATAGGAAATAAGAAATTCAGTTTAAATCTCGCCAAATATAAGAAATTATATTTTAAAAAAATTATAAAATATTTAAGATACGCGTGTCGGACACGCGTGTCCAATTTGTTTTTAATATTTTTTTAATTGGACACGTTTTCAGTGTGTCCTACACGTGTCGGAGGAGTGTCAGACGAGTGTCGTGTTGGACACGGTGTCGGACACTGCACGGCTCTTTGAGGAGAAATGTCGATGCATCATAGACGCCTAGGAATGTTGTGCGGGTCAATAAGTGAATTCAAGTTCAAACTCGATCCTTTTATACGGATCAATAGGAGTCTACAGGATTTGAACCTTCAAACAAATATAAGGTTGTGGCGACCGTTGTATTTATTTTAATACGTTCATATTAGGCCTTCAATGCCTATAATTAAGAGAATTCACCAATAAAGGCATAAATCCTACAAAACCCGATCCTCCTAAGCAGGTTAGTAAGAGTAGACAGTGTTTAAATCATCGGATAAACATGTGGTCTTGAAGTCCACCGAAATATTTATTTTATACATTCATATTAGGCCTTCAAGGCCTTTAACAAAGAAAGTTCACAAATAAAGACACGAAACCTAAGAAACCCGATCCTATGTTGACAGCTCAACAGAGTGGACATGGTTCATCTACAAAATATAAATATTTTCAAGTGTAAATGACCTCAAAGTCACCTCGATGATGACTGTATTGAATGTTTATCTTAACCAGAGGGGTTCACAAATAATTTCAAATGTCTTTCCGGCTCCACCAAAATACAAAAATCTAAAAATCCCAAAATCATCAAAATTCAAAATATTTAAAATTAAAATCAAACCGTCAATCACTTAAAGTAAAATTCATCCACCCTCTGCAACAGTTTGTCGAGGTGGACAAATTAAAATATAACTTCAGCTCATATAGAGCCAAATGCCTAGTCGAAAATATCACTAGGATCCATTCTCAAATAATCTCATGTCAGTAAAGACGTGATACGTGTCTTTTAACCGGTGGTTTTGCTGCCAAATGGCACCGCAGGATAAACGGTTATGACACGGGCCCTTTGAACTGAGTGGTTTTGCCGCCAAAAGACACCACGAAATACCTGTTATGGCCAGAGCCAATACGCTCCTTATTGGCCTCAAATCCTTGAGATATGAATCAATATGATATAATCGATAGGGCAAAAAGCCCTCTGTTAGCTAAGGTGGATTTAAATTTGTCCCCTTAGATAATTATTCACCCCAGGTCTATAAGGTACCTTTGGACGAAGCAACCCATGGCTGCCGACAAGGATCCTTCTGTCAGGTTGGGTCGACTACCTCCTCTTACTAAGTAGACCAGGGACCATAATTATGGCCCGGGACGACGGAACAATGGGATCTTGATCGGGTCCATCATCCATCCCACCACCATTCGCTTTAAGTGCAAGATGGTGAAATTTCCAATTTTAAATATAAAACCTTCAAACTTCTAATTTCCAAGTCCAATGCTGATATTATATGCCAGATAACACGTATATTCTACGTATCTGATTGACGACTAGCCTTAATCGAAAGTTTTCTCTCGTTATCGGGAGGGGTAATTAACTATAGGGGCTTGCGTATATAGGAAACCAGAACTCATATCATAAAGTCCTCGCAAAATGAGGGCGAAATCTCTGGGTAGTGTCTTATCTACAAACCCATTTGCCTTCCCAAAATTTACCCAAGAACTTAATTCCGTTAAAACTCCCTCGCAAAAAAAAAGCAACAGTCGCGGGCGGAGACCGGGGCCGAATTTTTGGAGCCCACAATAATCAGATTGGACGGTATGCCGAAGGTGATTGTATCTAATTGGGTCAGTTTCTGTTTCTTGCCACGATCTGACACGGTATGACTTGTGTAGTTGGGTTGTGTCATTCTTATGATGCATCGACACTTCTCCTCAAAGAGGCGTGCAGTGTCCGACACCATGTCCGACATGACACTCGCCCGACACTCCTCCGACACGCGTCGGACACGCCGAAAATGTGTCAGATTAATAAATATTAAATACAAATTGGACACGCATGTCCGGCATGCGTATCTTATATATTTTATGAATTTTTTTATATATAATTTCTTGTATTTGGCGGGATTTAAAATAAAATTCTTATATCCTATCCACAATATCAAATCAACGTCTGCACTTAATACCCAATCATCGAATATTCTCATTTTCATTTCTTTTTTGCAGTGAAGGTATTTTCATCTCCTCTCTCGGTGACTGATAAACGGCATCGACGCCTGACTCTCGACATCCTAATACTAATCATTTTAGCATAAATTCTAGTTAAATGGCTTATTATTTTCAAATTATTTTTAAAATTATACTTATTTAATTTTTATACACTATTTTTTAAATATAAAAACTATAATAATGTGTCCAACCCGTGTCCCGTGTCTGTGTCGTGTCGTATCCGTGTCGCCGTATTGTCTGTGCATCATAGGTCATATCGGGTTGGGTTGTGACACGTTCTATTAGAGATTTGGGAATGAGTCGAATGAAGGAGTCCTTATGGATCTTCTCAAGTTTGCGGAGCGAACAAAGAGGAACTGAACATAGTATTAGGTCTTTAATACCATTTCAAACGATAAGAAATAAGCTTTGGTAGCAAGAAATAAGGATTGATATTTGAATTGCTTGAATTTTATTCCATTATCTAATCCATATTTATACAACCCAAGGAAAATTACAAAATAAGATGTATATAAAATCATGAGTTGAAATTTAGTTATAAAATTAATCACAATATATTAGTGCACATGGATTGATGAGATGGCATTTACATGGATCGATGAGGTTGCGTGCAAGGAGCTGATATAGCCATGGATCATGGATATTGATTTCCAATGATATACATTGATAGTATCATTGAGAATGAAAATTGATGTGCTTTTTAAGATTTGGTTGATGTTATTTTAAATAGCAGTTGGTTATTGATTTGTAAATTGACATTATTTTGTGTAAGACAATTCTTTTGTCAAATGAGCGTGTACTTTTTTTGTCTTTTTTGGCTTAAACTTATTTATCTGTAATTTAGCGTATTTAGCGTTTTTAAAGCTGTTTAGACAGTCTAATTTTACTTTATTCACATTCCTTCTCTTCAGGCTGAGGTTGAGAATCTTGCATTGCAGGAGTGTAATCTGGATGTTCAGATCAAGTATGTTATTAATTATATCACGAACATCAATAGATGGTTTTTGTTTTGCCTGATTTTGAAGGTTTTTGCAGTGAAATGAGAGAACGGATTAGGGAACTAAGTGAAGATGAAAACAGTTCAAAGTAAGTACTCCAACAAATGCCCAATATCATGCAATTGGATGCACTATGCATGACTTATTCTTTGTGTGGAAATTTCGTTAGTTAATTGTATATTTCATTGATACTACATTTTATATCTATTTAACTCTTGCAGATGGCTTTATGTGACTGAAGAGGATATCAAGCAGCTACCATGCTTTCAGGTCTGCGTTGTTGTATAAAATATTGTTATTACTTGTCTGTTAATATGCTTAACAATGTTTGACATTAAGGCCTCGTTTGATAATGCTTTTTTTCTCCGTTTCCCTTTGAATACTCCGAAATCAATTAGTATTTACTGTTTGGAATCAAAGCTTAACAATAATTCCTTTTTAATAAACATCGTTTTTTCAGCGGTTACAAAATTCTTTTCGTATCTGCTTCTTCGGCCACAAAACAGATTTTCGGAAGTTACTTACTGATTTAAAATTATTTTCAAGTATTAAATAATAAAATCTCAAAAGCAGAACTCCTAAACAAACAATTTAAAATTACTTTCAAGTATTAATAAGCACTTTTAAAAATATTAGTCAAATATATCTCATTATTGAAACTCCATTTTATTGAACGGCTTTTTCTCAACCTCATTTTCTAAAACTCCTTTTTATATAAGCATAAACCGAATCAAACGAAGTCTAAGATACTTAATTGTTGTCGATGTCAAGTCTTCCATATTAATTATTTTTCCTCTTTCTTTTACAGAATCAAACACTGATTGCAATAAAGGCCCCACATGGTACAACCTTGGAAGTCCCAGATCCTGATGAGGTAGGCGTGAAGCCATATTGGAGTTACAGTTACTTTGTTCCCACTGTTTTCTGCTCTCTGTATGTTTTACGTCATGGTTTCTAAACTTGATGCATATGTTGTCACATCCCATTTTGATCCACTTCAGACAATCTGGAGTGTAACCCACTTCAGACAATCTGGAGTGTAACAGATAAGGCGAATCTAAATAGACATATATCTTACTAACACCCATCCTGAGTTACTTCTGTCAGGATCGAGTGAGTACAGAACAATCTATCGAGACTATCCCAATACAATAAAATTTTCAATTTTAACAATTTATCTACATAGTTCATATTTGGAAGCGTATTCACAACACATCAAATAAAATATAATGCTTTACTAAACTTTCAAATAAAGTTTACATACCTAAAAATCTTATTGTTTATCTTACTGCTTTGACTTCCATGTATACCCAAAACTAATGTAGATAAATGCAGTCACCCAAACTTATGTACACTAATGCTTGCTCCTTTCCTTGTCCATACAGTACAACCACTGTTAATGGCCTAAAAGCTCAATGAAATAATCATAGTACAAGAAATAAGAATTAATATTTTATATTCAATTATAAATGATATTTGAATCACTGAAACTGAGTTACTTCTGTCAGGATCGAGTGAGTACAGAACAATCTATCGAGACTATCCCAATACAATAAAATTTTCAATTTTAACAATTTATCTACATAGTTCATATTTGGAAGCGTATTCACAACACATCAAATAAAATATAGAGCTTTACTAATCTTTCAAATAAAGTTTACATACCCAAAAATCGTATTGTATATCTTACTGCTTTGACTTCTATGTATATACAAAACTTATGTATGTAAATGCAGTCACCCAAACTTATGTACACTAATGCTTGTTCCTTTCCTTGTCCATACAGTATAACCACTGTTAATGAGCTAAAAGCTCAATGAAATACACAATCATAGTACAAGCAATAAGAATTAATATTTTATATTCAATTATAAATGACATTTGAATCACTGAAAGAATCATAAGCTGTATAAATAATCAATACATATAACCGTGCAATTCATTAAATTTATTCTTTTAACTTTCCACATATTTCTTATTTTATTTATTTTTCGATATTTCAGATAAGTCATATGACGACTATAAGTTTTTGCATACTTGCAGCTCTCCCATTCAAGGTTAGATTTGATTTTTTAACTTTTAGAAGAGAGAATGTTGGGCACCTTCTATACGGTCCCTAAGACTTACTTCATCAGGTCTTTCGCCTTTACTTGTGCGAGTCTATTCCCCATAATATGATTTTTCTCATTAACCATCTTATTAACATTCAGATGTTCATAACATACATATATGTATCATATTGCAGCATATATTGTATATTAAATAACCCAAATTAACAAATAATTAAATCAAGTGAACAAGTAATCATAAACTCATAATACGATTGAAATGTGGAATAATATTACCACGCTAATGTAAATTTTTTTCATTTCGTATACGACAAATTGGGTATCTCACCTCATTCTCTAGGGTAGGAGGATGAGTTTGTTCTCCTAATATACCCCAACTTCTTTTTCTCTTGTAAACAACTTAAAGCATCAATTTTGCCATTTGTATATGAATTCTAATAAAAATCAGGTTCTGAGAAAAAGATCTTAAAAGGTTTACCTCAATTGAATTGCTCATTCAACTCAAATTTTTTCCCTCTTCCTGCACTCCTTCCTGTCTTCCCTTCCTTCCCTTCTCTACCTTACATTTTTTTCAGAATTTTTCCCTGTAACAGCCTTTGCCTCCTCGCCTCTTGCTTGCGGCCTTCTTCCGACTACGGAAAACAAAGTGACGGGTGGGAGGAGGAATGGAATGCAAGGCTTAAACTTATATTTTATAACATGATTAATATTTCACTATTACATTCAACTAGACCCTCCCAGCTACCTGAGCAGCATGATCCCCGCACTCAGTCATCCACCCTTGCATGCCGGGATTAGTAGAAACTGTAGTGGGTGAATTGAATGCTGCAGTCATATAAAATTAATTAGCCTTTAATTAAATACTTTAGTTTATATATATATATATATATATAGGCTTGTAATTTAGGTATACTTCTATATATCAAAATGCTCAAAATTAAAAATAAAATTTAATGAAAATATATTTGATGTTTTATGGAGGTATGATAAAATGGGATAAATTTTGGGGCAAATTTTTATGCTTACCTTTTTGACAAAATTTTGGGTATTATATACATGTAGGCTGGTGAGAATCCCCAGAGGAGGTATACAATGGTACTTAGAAGCACCATGGGTCAAATAGATGTTTACCTTGTCAGGTAACAGCTGTCTTGCCACTAATTTAAACTTCTGTAACTTCAGCAAGAAATTTGGATGGTGATATCTCTCATTTATGCTCATGTTGCTGATGCATTTTGGTCCATTTTTGATATATGTTCTAAGTAAATTTGAGGGCACATTTGAGGAGTTAATTAGTGTTGATACATCATCAAATCTCCCTTGCACATCATCATCTGGCTGCAACGAGCATCCAGATGCTCCAACATTGACTGACCATAGCAAAGGCAATGAATTGGAGCTTCAGGTCCATGAGGACCATGACTCCTGGAGAATTAACGCAGATTCAAATGCAACACAGGATTTCACGGATGGCATGATGAAGGTTGTTCCTCCTGATGCAAATGTAAGTGCTGTCCCTTATTTTTTAAGAGGCAACTATCAGCTAGATGTAATATTCCTTTCTCACATATGCGTTGTTTGACTTTCCCTACTTTTTTTTTTTCTCTACATTTATTCGTAAGCATCCACTCATAATTTCTTACGAAAGCCAAACCTCAAACATATTCAAGTATTCTAATTCTAATGCACGTGCACCAAGCCTGAGTATTTTGTTATATTTTGGTTTTGCCTATTACTTTCCTATTTATAAGAGTTTAAGAGGGTGAATTTAAATCTAAATAAGGTTTAAATTTTCGTTTGCAGCTAATCCAAAATAACATATTTTATAACAAACTTTTAAATATAATTTTATCCAAAAACAAAATGATAATTTTTATTCATTCGATTATCATAAAATTAACTAGTTTAATTTTTGTTACTTCTGTTGACAATTTTATGGAGGCAAAAATTAACAACCCCACTCAATAATCTGGTAATATGCTTTGGATCTCATTTAATTTGACCTCTCTCCAATTCAAGCTCCTCAATCTCCCAATGCCCTAAGGGCTAAACTCTAAACAACTTCAACAAGACCAAATGATGCTTGGACTTAATCCGATGAGAAACTTCTTAAGCACTATGTTACACATTAAAATGCATCCACTAATACCTAAATTGTGTCTGTCCCTTGTACCCTCACAATTTTATTCATTAGGATAGGTTGTTTAATATGAGATCAATTCTTAAACATCTCCAATGATTTACCTCTCAACTTTTGTATCATTCTTTGCGTTAAAATCTGACTTGCAATCAATCAACAAAATTAATTTTGTTTTCTCAAATCGCTTTGCTCCAATATTCATGATGAAATTTAAGCAGTTCCACTTAAAGTTACATCTTGTAACACATATAATCCAATTATCTTTGTTTTCATGACAAGTAATGCATACTTGTAAATTTTTGTTTCAAAACGGACTTGCAATCAATCAACTAAATTATTTTTGTTTTCTTAAATCACTATGCTCCAATATTGATGATGAAATTTAAGCAGTTGCACTCAAAGTTACATCTTGTAAGACATATAGTCCACCATTTATCTTTGTTTTCATGACAAGTAATGCATACTTGCAAATTTTATGGACCTCAATATCTCCCTAGTATTTGAATATTTTTTTATTAAGAGCATTCAAAAATATCAAATTCTTAGTAAGGTTTAGTGTATGCTTGGTTCCTATTAATGTTTAGTCATAACACATCTTATTAATGTTTAGTCATAACACCATGCACCTAACTTCACAGCTTCAAATTATGCCGGGCACAGTAAATTGTTTCTCAGTTAAGCATAAATACATTGCTTCTCAGTTAAGCATAACTGCTGGAATATGTCTTAAAGTGAAAAATTATTTTTTTATGAGGACACATCCTAGCACATACAAAAATAGCATAATCTAATTGTTTGCTGACTTATGATCCCTACACGATGTTCCTTCCTTTTTGAAAACTTGATAATGTATTTTAATTTTTCTTTCTTTTTAAAATAAAAATAAGTCATTTTTTTATATCCTAAATGAGATTTTCTTCTCCCATGATTAGAGAGGTAGACCATTTATCAAATAAAATTCTCCCTTTAATCAACAATCTCCTCATATTGCTTCACATCTCCAATACCCTCAAGTTTAAAAATCATATATTAAAGATGAAGTGGATTCTTAACATATTCTCTAAATTGATCCCATCTATATCTTACAATTTAATGGCACAAAGAATTACAGATCACACAAGTTAAAAAAATTCTTCATCTTCAACCATCGCATCAATATTTCTCAATTTTTTAACAATGCAATTAAACTCATCAAGATATGATTTAATGGGGTTACATTCTTGCATATATTGTACATATAAACTTTGCTTTTGATAAATTTTGTTAGCAATACTGATGTGAAACAAATAGGAATTGCATGAATTTAATAAAAATTATTAAGCTTGTCAATTTTAAAATTAATGTTTCATAAGATTAGATTCTAGGATTTCTTAGTTGTTGTTTTGCTTTGGCATGTGGTTACAAACCAGATTAGAAGGGCAATTTAAAATAACAACAAAATTATAATAAAGCTAGATACGCAAGTAATAGAAATCCTTCAATTAGCAATTAGAAAATTCACCTTGAGTTCCCCTCACTCACACTCTTGAGGGCTATTTAACGGAAGAATAATTTCAACAAACTTAATGACGTTACCAAAAGACAGAAGATGCCTATAGTATTGCCAATGAAAACTTTTCAGGAGGGGAAGAAGTTGGTGGATGTTGGAGAACTTATCACTTTCCGGAGGTTTGGTGCTCGTCGATGGCAGTCATCAAAGTGAAGAGAATCCGATCGACATAGTCTTCGACGGTGTGGTCGATCTCCAAGTTGAAATCGAAGAAGAGTGATCTCAACACATCTAGGATGGGAAAATTTTAAGAATAAGCATGATTATAAATTGTATTAACAATTTAAGCATGTTTTAAAAAAAATTTAAATATAGGCAAAGTCGCTAGTTTAAACGGCGACTTATGCTGACTAGGATTATAGCCGTTATGCTGAGTTGGCAAATAAATGCTTATATTAATAAGTCGCCTGAATAAAATACGACTTGAAAGTCGCCCGTTAAATGGGTGACTTACGCTAGAACTAAAAAAAAAAAATTTAATAAAAAAAAAGTTCTACAAGTTAACTGATTGTAATGTTAATTAATATATGAGATTCATTTTATGGATAATGAAAACAAAAAAACGAACATTCTTCCTATTGAAGGTTTTCCTGTTTTGTAGTCCTTGAAGCACAAATCAAATTTTTTTTATTCTAAAGAAATATTAAGAATCATATTTTTAAGTGATTTGCAACAATTATGTAATGAGTGTTTCATTATGAATATTTGCAAAATTTGTAAATTGGCTCAGGTACTAGGCAGGTTAAAAAAGACTTTTAAATAAAATGCTAATAATTGAAATGATCCATAACATAAGCATATTGAAATCAAATAATCCATAACATAAGCATACTGAAATACATAAAAGGATGAACTAGCGTCGCCTACGTGACCACTGTGGCAATGCATCAGTGCCTGGAGTGTAATGTTGTGGAGGTCGTCGTGGCCTTTGACGTAGCATGTGATGTTCCTCCTCAGCAACTTCTGCCTCAGCTATGTCATCTCTATGAATGGAGCTCGGTACAAAATCCGGGGTAAGGTATGCATCCAAATCCGCTGGCACTTGGCTACTGAAGAGGTCTGTAGATGGCCCTTGATCAGGATAAGAGGAGGGTCCAGCATATCCACTGTAATGCTGAGGAGGTTCCTGGGTCATGGAAAATGGTGTATCATGCTCACTTCTATCCTCAAAATATCATTGATCTTGAATATACAACTGGCTACGCAAACCACGACAAAGCTCTGCCACTGTGTTTATTTCCCTCTGTTGTTGTGTATCATTTGAACCATTGAAGTGTTGTTGCAAAGCTTGTTCAGTACCAAGGAAAAAATCCCTCTGAATTAACATACAGGATGAGAAATTCTGTTTCATCCTGACATAATAAAACTTCACAAACATCGTCATCTTCAACATGTGAAGTGGCAAACTCGTTTCCCACAGGCACTCGACAAACTAAGTTCACAGAAAACTTTGCAGGATCATACTTAAGTGCTTTAAGTATCCTTAACTTAAGCTGCTCTAAGTTTATATTTCTTGGCACATGTAAGGGACGATTCCTACCCTCATAATAACTTGGTGTAAATTTGTCATCAACTTGTAACTCGCCTCCATATAGGAGCATGAAAGTTGCACCACGTCCACTCATTATTCTGCTCGTACGTGCCACTAAAAAAAAATAACAATAGCAAATTCTTCATATAGATTTATTTTAATTTATATTATCTCTAAATCATAATATTAACACAAGAATATCATAATGAAAAACTGCTGTAATTCATGCATTGCAAGTAATTTTATTTTGACTCACATATTTTGTGCTCACAATTCCAAATCAATCTATCATCATATGCATATATTAATTATTTATCATCCCTACCTCTTCAAAAATATTATTTGTTTGATGAATAATTATATTAGCTTCTTTTATATTAAAAAGCTTTTTTCATCATCATTCTCAACTACATGAGATATTGGAGTTAACTAAATATTGTAAGTTTTTATAGTGACTCTATAACCCAAAGTGAGAGTCAAGCCTCGTTTCTTTATGGATATTTAAAGTTGAGATGTCAAGATGAATCCTTGCTTAATTTTAGCATTCAAGGTTTTATTTGCTCAAGTGGCCTCCTAGCAACTATCTTCATCATGACATCTCAACTTTAAATTACATAACTCATTCAATTTATGAATGCTAAAGTACTCGATTATGTTCATACTAGAATTCTTCTTGAAATCGGAATTGTTTCAAAGTAATTTATTCTTAGAATTTTTCATCGTATATAACTATTCGAGTTTATCATTTTTAAAAGTGGTAGATATTGGCGTTCTCATTCTAAGACAAATTAGTCATATAGTTATTATTTTCATTATCTTTATATATTTAGTATTAAACACTTCCAATATGTCTTGAGTTTATTTTCTCATTCTAAGACTTCCAATAGTCATATAAGGAGCATTGCTTAATAGTCATATAAGGAGCATTGCTTAATAGATCTATCCCAAATTGTCACTAACTCACAGATCTGTATATAATTTAACCCTAAATCATAGATCTACAAAAATTTTAAAACATTGAAAGCCTAAATGCAGAAATCTATACTAATCGCAAACAAATCTTCATTCAAAGCCTAAATGTAGAGATTTACAAAAAAAAACTACAAAAACACTTTGCAAATCATCTTCTCTAAGCAAAATACACAATACTCAACATATATTTAACTTATTTAACATAAAATGCATAAAAAATAAACCTTACCTAAGCAAATCCGGCGACGAACCGACGGAGCACGGGAGCAGCGACCTGTGCAAAATGCCGAAGAAGGAGAGAAATGGATCGGGAAAGGAAAGGTAAAGCAGGTCATTTAATTAAGCATAAGTCGCCGGATGAACAGACGACTTATAAGTCGCCCGTTTAACGGGCGACTTAGACTCAAGTCTCTGATTGCCACATCAATTGCCACGTCGTCCTCTAGATTGCACCTAAGTCGCCTTTCAAACGAGCGACTTTGCCTAGTCTTAAATTCTTTCGTCGTCATGCTTAATCTTATAATTAAATTGTTAATTATGCTTAGTTCGAAAATTTGCCCACACATCTACTCGTCCTTGATCGTATACGAACCCATGGTCTTGTTCAGGATCGGCCATTCATTGGGAAGTATGTCGGCGGCTTGGGTGGAAAAAGGGGAGGAGACCGACGGTTTGGGGCTTTGGGAAGGCTTAGCCGGTGGATATGGGTGGAGGGGAGAGGTTTGGCTGAAATTTGGGAGGATGATGTGGGTGGTCGACGGTATGGGGGTGAAGGAAAGGGAGAGGCAGAAAAGAATGGATACAAATTGCGAGCCCGGATTTTATCGGCTGCTGACGGGAATTGCTTGGCCCTCTCTTAGGGTTCTCTCTTCTCTCAAGAACTCACAATAAAGAGAAGTAACAAGTGTCTCTCTTCTCTCAAGAACTCACAATAAAGAGAAGTAACAAGTGTTGAAATTTCATTCAAAATCATCATCAAAACTAATACAAAAGCTAGGGCCTTCATATATTGGTCTCAAGGAACAAAAGACAAATACTAAATTGCCCTCTGGGCTACAACACGAACTAATTCCTCTCAGTGGTACAATGGTTAAACTAGAACATGAATAGGAAAATACATAAATGCATCACAAATAAAGATTCTTAATCGTAGTCGTCGATCTATGATGCCTCCTCTGATAGACGTGCCAAAATCTCCTGCTGATGTCCTCATCAAATACTTTTGGTCATTCGCAAAGACTTGAGCTATAATTCCGTCGTGGTTGTTTTGTCTAAACCTCTGCTAAGAGCTCTTCTGCTAAATAAAGTGGATTGTTGAGAGTGTTTTTTCATCCATCTTTTTCTTATCTTCTTCAGTCATAGTTGTGGATACATTTGAATGTCCCATGAGTGCTTTTGTAAGTCCTTAATGGATTTAAGCATCTCTTATCATTTTTTTCCCTGAAGTTCAAAACTCCTTAAGCCATCAAACTTATTGATCTCAGGCTTTGATAGTAGTTGATAGAAAAAAAAAACTATAATTTTAATGCGGAAGTGCCTATTATGTGAGAACACAAAATAATAACAAAGAGATCAAGCACTATATATAAACACCATGATTTATATGATTTGGTCAAAATGAAGATATCTTATTTTGATGGGGGAAGATTTGATCCCCTATAGAAAAGCTTATGGATGTGCAAATAAAACAAGACACAAGGAAATACTTTGGTTATATTTAATGCAAATAAAACAAGACACCAGGTTTAATTTTTGATTTGGTGCTAATTCAAAATAGCTAATTTTTTAGCAAAATTTAAAAGCTGATTATATTAAAAAATAAAAGGGTCATTTATATTTATTCTAAAACTATGTATGTTAAAATTTGTGCTTATTTTGATAAAATTTTGAGTTGAAATCATGGCAATTTATTGTTAGTTTTTGTGTGTCCAATTTGTTTTGTGTACAGCCGTAGGAAATTTTATGTGGGGTTTTTAGCGAGTTAAGTGAGAATTTGGTTGTTATTATTCCCAAAGTTTATTGGTAGAGAAGTAAAGAAAAAAATATTTGAACAAAGAGAATAACTATTAAGGCATGCAAGAGTATTTAGTATAGTCCTATATCAGATAAATGAAAAATATGCTAGACTAGAAATACTAAATTGTTGGCTCTCTTATATAGACTTTAATTTTTAGGTTTAAAATGAGTTTAACTACTAATGTATCAAGCCAAACTTTGGTCTCTAATGACTGGTATTAGGATCGATATTTCGTTTGGTATCGAGTGATTCATAAGATTTGTGGCTCTTATATGCAATTTCTATAATGACTATGCAGTTAAGTGGGCTCTTTGTACATGATGCTTGATGATATTGGAAAATGAAAATGTCATTTTAGGGGAAGTGATAATCAATATGGAGAGCTCTTTCATGCGAGGAAAAATATTCAAGCTCATAAGAGTATTGAGTTTAGTCCTACATTGAGTAGATGAAAAATATGTTATGTAGAGACATCAAGTAAATCATCCTATCATATATGCTTAACCTTTTGAGTGAAACATATATTTAATCATTAATTTGTCCCCATCTTGATCCATAAGTCCCAACAAGGAGATGTTAAAATTATACTTAAAAAATATGTTATGCAGAAACACCAAGTAATTCATCCTATCATATCTTAAGTTTTTGAATGAAACATATATTTAATCATTAATTTGTCTCCATTTTGATCCATACCTCCTAACAAGAAGTTCGTAAAATCGGTGGACAACATAGGATAGTAAGGCGATATAACATGCCATAGGATTTAATGGCCAAACTACGACGGTCTTCTATTAGGAACCCAATAGAATGGCAATTTACCAAGTGTTCCACGAAATAAGACTTGCATCTTGCGACCAAAGTGTAAGGTGACCTAATCCTGAGGGCCTTACTGAGAAATTTATCCCATATAATTGATATTGCTATTCCCGCAGAAGTGTTTGTTCTTTTTTATGTAATTTTCTTTTAGTAATGTGCATTGCATGTAAGAACTTCCATCATTTATTAGTTGTATAGCATAATTCAAATATAGTCTACAGTATTTTTTTTAAATAAATACTATTTCTGAAGAACAACTGGCTGTCATTCTTGCCTTTTGCAGCCTTATTCAGACTACTGGTTACTTTCAGATACAGGGTTCAGCATCACAGATATGTGGAACTCACCTTGTATCCTCGCATTCATTCTAGCAATTGTATTTACTTTTGTCAATTCTTGTACTCTTATATCCATCTCGCTTCTCTTATGTTCCAGATTAAAATTTGATCCGGATTAATTTTAAAATTTGTGAATTTACCTTGAGATAAGTTTAATATAAAATTAATTGATTATTCATATATTGTTTATATCTCAAAGTAAATTCTACTATTTTATTTTGTTCCAAAACATCCTAAACAAATTTTCTATCTATGCTTATTTAGCCCCCTGTTGGCTCTTTAACTTGTCAAAGCTGAACAATGGGATGTGAATCCAGATGAGTTTTTGATTAGTGGGTCTGAGGCACCATCCAGCGGCGCTGACTCACCCGACGCAAACAATCCTGGAACATGAGTTCTACCAACCAAAGGACCGCCGAACAAAATTTTTGAAGTCATTCTTTTCAATAAAAATTACAAATAGTACAACCCCATACTTGATAGCACCAAGCAATCATAGATGAAGGTGAATACAACGCAGAAACTGCAGGCGATCAAAGATAGCCGAGTGAGATGTACAGCTGATAAACTCACAAAATTTTTTTACTAGCTAAGTTTGTAAAAGGTTTCAACTAGTCATCTTCCATCAATAACACGCCTATACAAATAACCTTGTATACAGCCAAATTCGATGCAAAACGATTTAGATGATAAATATATCATTGGTTGGTTGTAAAATTTTGATGACTACATTTTTTGTGAAACTGAAGAAAATGAATTTGCTTGTGCATATATGCTGCTGTAAGCTGAAAACAGATAAGTATAAGGTGCTGGAATTAGGAAATAACAGAGAACGAGGCTCAGTTTCGTTACAGTTTCTGTTTCATTTTGCATAATATTTTACCTCAACAGTCTAGTTTATATGGACGACAGCCATACTGTGTGTCAGGTGGTGGTGATGTGCTTTATACGTGTAAGGTGAGGGTTTGCCAAGTCAGTTCTGATCCAACGGTTAAGATGGCGGAGATGGAAGTGGCTGCTCTGATTTTTTTGGCAGTCGCTATACCTCCCCCTTAAGTTGATAAGTTAGGTTGAACTATTAGCTTGTTCTTAAGTGTTTAAAAATGGGTCATAGAAGAGGTTTTGTAAGAACGTCTGTGGTTTGATCTTGGGAGTTTGTGTAATATTCTGATTTCTTTAGATTGTGTGTTCGCTGATAAAATGATAGTAGATTTTGATGTATTTGATGCGAGCTTAAAACATAGGATTGTTTGTCAGTGGGATTGCAAAAATGTTATCACAGTGAAGATCTTTGGTTACCTAGTTAAGGATGCATGTAGAGGGAGTTTTGGTAACTTGGATGCCCAGGAAGATGGTGTCCACTCCAATATGCTTCTTGTAGACTTTGGTGTAAAGTGACTGTTGAGCTGAGAGATGCTTGTGACATCGTTTCGGGGTTGTAGTTTCGGCCTTTGTTGTGTTAGTTGGTTCTCTATTGGCATATTGTGCAGTGTGAAGATCCTGTGATGATTCGTCTTTGGAGGAATTCAATTGCCAGATTGATTTTCTAGCTAATGAGAAGTGAGTTAGAGGCTTTGAAATTATTGTGATTTTTGTGCGCATTGATATTTTGAAGGCTTGATAGAGTTGGGAGACCATTGAGTCTGTAAAGAATGATGTATCTTCATTGTCTGCAAGTGAATCCGTTTTTTCTTGGGCTGTTAGCAGTCGCAATTAGAAACAAAGCTCTGATGTTAGGTCTATGCTATCAAATGCAAAAAAAAAAACATTTTTGATCCACTGTAAAACTTCACCATTCATGACGGTACAATGGTAAGCATCAAAGATCCAAACTACGTTGTATTATTATTCACTCTGTGTAAAATCTACAGGAATTGGTCCTTTCAAGCTTCACAATTCACAATCCTTCCAAGCGGCCAAAAAAGAAAAACACGGAGGCCCTATCTAAGGAGTAATCACTTATCGTCCTTCTCGGCCGCCTTCTTCCCTATCCAGCCAGCGACAATAGGCGTGAGAGCGACGGTGGGGGGAAATCTGATTGGCGATGCCGCCTTGTGCGCGGCGTAGGCGAGCGCGAAAGTTCCCACCTTCTCCCCGGTCTCATCCGCAGCAATGCCAACCTGTAAAATCTCAAGCAAACAAATCATCAATCTCTCTCATTCGAATTTGAGAAAGTCAGGAAAAGGAAAACGAACCTTGCTGAGCAGAGCTTGGACGTCGATACCGGCACTGACCAGGAGATAGCAGAGGGAAAAGGAGATGAGCGATAGAGTGATGGACGTCGCCAGGTACGCTCCTCCATACTTTGCAAGTAGCTCCTTTGCTTGATCTGCCTTCGATTTCTCCTTCACAACTCCATCGGCTCCCTTTTCTCCCTCCTTAGATCTAAATATCTACCGCAGAAGACAGCTCTAATGGAGCTTATCCTTGAAGGATCATATAAAATCAGGTTTTAAGAAAGTGAAATTGCTTGCATACCTTCCATAGGCCGAACTCGAGGCCGTACTTCTCTGTGATCTCTTCGGCCGAAGACGTGGTCTCCGTCTCCTTCTCCTTCTCAGTGGTTTCTTGAGTCGCGCGGATTCGGAGAAGCCGGCCGGTGCGCTGATAGAGGGAAAAGGTTTCTCGTCCTCGAAGCGGCGCTCGGCTGAGGGTTACAAGGAATTGGCGGGGAACCAGCGGGGATATTAGAAGAGTCGCGGCCATGGCGGCAACAATCCCTCGAGCTGTAGACTGTAGTTGGAAGAAGAAAGAGTCGGTTAGGGTCGGGTCGGGCTAGCTGGCAGCTTGCTTTAGCTAGGAAGAGTCCGCCGTCCGATGAGAATAAAATCTATAAAGTTGTTATTTTTATAATTTAAATATTATTACATATTATGTAATAATTTTAAGAGGATATATCAGCTTGCTTAACAGCCTATAACAATTCAATCTACTCAACAAGCGCTTTATCTTTTCTTGAAAATATTTACAATTATAAAGAATGAGCAACACATGCTCAATAGATCACCTAAAACTTACTACTACATAATTCAATATAATTACATAAAAAATAACAAGTATATTAATTCAAAAATCAAAACACATAAACAATCGATTATATTTAAAAGTGAATTATCTTAATGTTTGCATTGCATAGTTTATTTAAGACAGGTCTAATATTATGTAATAATTTTATATATATATATATATATTGAAGTTCAACTTGATTAACAGCCTATAACAATTCAATCTACTCAACAAGCGGTTTTTATCTTTTCTTGAAAATATTTACAATTATAAAGAATGAGCAACACATGCTCAATAGATCATCTAAAACTTACTACTACATAATTCAATATAATTACATAAAAACAACAAGTATATTAATTCACAACACATAAACAATAGAATATATTCAAAAGTGGATTATCTTAATATTTGCATTACATAATGACATAGTTTATTTAACAAGTTTATATCAGGCATCAAACAGATGTTATGGGTATGCACATATAACAATAACAGTGTAGGCATCACTTGAACAATATTTCAAAATAGGGATAACATTTCACAATATCAGATGGACATAATTATGTGACACAAGTATTTCATTAAAGTGGAATGTAAGATAACATTCACATTTCAAAATTCTCGATGCCTCTTTTGAAATCTAATTAGAGCACAAACAACATAACATGAAGTAGCACACAAGACACATTTCTCGATGCCTCCTTATACTTCCACTTTCAAGTATACGGTATACCTTCACTTGATCATCTTTCATTTATGCATGGTAGATAAAGGAATTATATACATTTTGATTTTCTTTATAACTCCACTTTTACTAATAGCTCCACTTGATCTTGCCGTATTCGTTCAAAACAGACAAAGGAATATTTGATATACATATACATAAGTATAAGGGCCCTTATTATTTGTATTGCGCATAAACATCTACTACATTCTTCACAATTGTCAAATTCCTCGCCATTTTCTTTTTATTACACATTTCAAGCACATGAACATGAAAATAATAATATTTTTTTAACATGAATTAGTGACCCATGAATATCAATATTTCTAATATGTTAAGCCAACAACGTCAATATTTTCAGCATATAATAACAATAACATTAACAGTTTCAACATATAAGAGCAATATTAACAAAATGTAAGAATACATAAAATACTCACGTGTACAACAACCTTAGTGTTTTTAAGGGAAATACTTACACACCTACTCAATTGTCACGCCCCAAAATTTAAATTTGAAAAAGTTTTATTTTAATAAAAATAATAAGAGCTATCTAATTTCTTTCAATAATAAAATACTGGCGAAAATGAATCTATTAATCAAAACATCAATATACATTTGTATTCATTACTCAAAAAATCATGTACAATTCTTATGAGTCATACCAATGCTACATACTATCTTCACACTCATGAGCATAAAAGAATAACTAAAAGACAAGATAACACAAAAACATGAGAAATCTTGTGTCCGATCAATCTCAAAATATTGATTCTCTTCTCTGACCTTAAATCATTAAAACTATATATATTGAGCTTAAAAAACACAACATATTACTAAGATTATACTACTGAACTCAAAGCACGAAAAATAAATAATGCATGTAATCATTCAGGTCATAATAGTAACAATTAATATGATTATGAATATGTGCAGAAATTATAAAACACACGATGTAATAGTAAAGCTTATAAAACAATATAATACGGGTGTAATAGTTGTCTTGTGAAATACAATTAATTATCTGTTGTTAATTGTAATTTTAACTTATTTTATAGTTGTACATATGTATGAGTTAGTTGAATGGAGTATAGAGGAATTAGGAAATGTGGGATGAGAAAGTGGAAAGCCCAAAGTTAAAATTTTTATATGTGAGCACGGTGGTGTCGAGTTTGGCGTTCCGGCGCTCTAGTCTCGAGAAAATGAAGAAAAAGGGTTTTGAGGAAAGTGTGGCGGCTTGGTGGTGTTGTAATGGTGCTGGGGATGAAATCTAATAAGTTTGGGAGAGTTTAAGAGTTTTTCCATTGAAAGTGGTAGCGTCGCTAACCCAAGCCCAAATGCCCTTCAACCTAGTCAGCTTGCCAAGGAAGAAAGGAGAGGAGAAAGAAGAGAATAGAAAGAAAAATAGTGGATTTGGAGTCCAAAATCTGCTTTTCATCCGTCTCGCCCAACTCATACCTTATTTCTAATTTAAATTTTGAAGTATATAACGAAAGATATGCTTTTAAAAGTATTTTTCTGAAGTTTTAAAAATGTTTCATTGTGTAACTTTTTATCTATTGTTTTACTCTATGTTGTGGACAATTTGATTATAAAAATGCTAAATTTTATTGGTAGATTTGTTAATTACGAATTTTTTATTATTTTAAAAAATCGAAGCCTATTTGGACTACAATATAGTTGATAAAGTATATCAATTTAACATTTTATTTATGTGAATTTGCTAAATTTCTGAATCCTTTGAGTTGACAACTTAACTGTGGAGATTTTCTATATAAGTTCGTATACGATGCTATTTACTTTAAAAATATTTAATTGTATACTTCACTGCATTATCATATATTTTCATAATATCCTGAAGTTTCTAAATTGGAAGGAAAGAAATTATAAAATTATCTATTTGCTCCCAAAGTGAAAATATTCTATATTGGCTCTGAACTGATTATGTATTGAAAGTTCTGATTCATTATGGCCATGAATTTATCCCTATTTTTTTTAGAGCAATGATGAGAACCAACAAACAATGGCTCAACCAAACAACTGTGGTTATTTGGCGTCATAATAAAGGCAAATTATTACGTCCGGTGTTCGGATTCGTCCAGACATCAATTCAGATGCGTCACATCATCAAAATATACCGGATTCCAGTTTATTTGGGTGATGTGGCGCATTTGGATTGGATGTCTGAACATCCGATCCAGACGTAATAATTCGCCCATAATAACAAAGTTTTTAGTAGGAATTTATAAATAAAAATATATTACCAATAATAAAATGCTATCTAAAAATTTTACAAAATTAATAAAAAATTAAAAAAGGTTCTTTTTATATTTTTAACTTTTTAACAATCTTATATTTTTTTAACAATCTTATCCCCTTCTGCAGATTTCTGTGGCGACGGGATGGAACAAGTAGCGCCGTTACGGACGTCAGGTTTTGTGGATTCAGAATTGACGACGTATTACTGTCGCAGGTATAATTTATTGGGATAAGATACGTTGATAAATTTAAAATGGCAAAAATTCCTTTCAAAAGCTCCTAAATAATAATAATAAAAGCATTTTAAAATGGAGCTTTAAATATAATAATATTTAATTATTTGGTAAAGAGTAAAAATTATTTTCTTTAAAGAAAATATAAGTCACAATATCAAAATTTTCAAAATCAAATCTCTAATTATTTTTTCTATTATATGTTATTTAATAATTAATTTTCTATGTTTAATAAAGAAATTATTATATGTTATTTAATAATTAATTTTCTGTGTTTAATAAAGAAATTCAATCAGAAAATTTTCTTTAAACTTCTTTAATGGTACAATAATTATATATTAAATATTAAAATAAAATAAAATTGGAGTTTGTTTGGTAGAAAAAAACAAACTCCAAAAGAAACTCCTTCAAAGGAGCAAACACAGCCAGCAGTAAAGGTTCTATCATTTTCTACGGAATATTAGGATTCAAGAAGCAGACAAAGGATCTGCAAACATGCCACATGTTATATCTAGGTAACATAGAGTTGCCCATGCAACAAAAGGGCAATTGTGGGGTGAGTGTAATAACTCAAAATATGAAAAAATATTAAAAAAAATATAAAATTTTGAATTTCTGTTTGATCTAGAGTATTTCAGCGTTGTGCTTTGGAGTGTTGTGGCGCTAGGCTTAAGAGCATAGCGGTACTAGAAATCGTCACAGCGGCATTAGAAATCTCCTTTGCTATGAAACTAGGCCACTAATAGCTTTTTTTATATATATTAAATTATAAATATCTCAAGCACAATCACCGTCCGCTCACTCTCGTGTGGCTTGGTCGGGAGGGAAGGGAAGAGAATAGATGAAGCTCTTTGATGCTTTTTATCTAGTGTTCCTATTAAGAATTTTATTTTATTCATTGTAAGTAACTAGCATTTTACTGTTATTTTTTATGATTTTGATTTCTATGGATTTTATCTTTTCTAAATCTATTTAAAATGCATTATCTCCTAATTTCGTTGGCTTTCACGATATTATTTTTATATATTCTAGATTTAATCATTTTGAATAAATTGAAATGATTTTATTGCATTTTCATCAGTTAAATGTGTATAGGAATTTCTGTTGCGTTCTGGAGTATTCGTGGCGGTAGAGAAATATATAGTTTAAAGTCTTAGTGTTGTACAAAGATCCAGCACGCGCACAGATAAAAAAGAGAGCGTGTAGCGTTCATAAGAGACACCAAAATTTTTACGTGGAAATCCCTGAAAAGGAGCAAAAACCACGGGGCCTGACCCAGTTTGAATGAATCCACTAGTATTTGCAGTCGATTACAAATGAGGTCATTCCTTAGGAGAAGGCTTTGGCTTGATGCCACAAATGTACATCATATAGAGCACATTACATGGTGGGAGTTACATATACATGTTTATTTGGTGGACATGACCATAGTCGATAGTATAAAGGTCGGAAAGACCGTAGTTGGTCGGAGACCGGGGTCAGAAAGATCGTTGTCTGGTGATGGAGGTCAAAAAAATCACAGTAGGCAATGGAGGTCGGAAGAACCATAGTCAGCAGGAGATAAGGATCCGAAAGAATGTAGTTGGCAGGAGACCGGAGTTAGGAAGAATGTTGTCTAGTAATGGAGGTCGAAAAGATCATAGTAGGCGACAAAGGTCGGAAGGACCGTAGTCGGCAAGAGACAGGGGTCCTAAAAGACCGTAGTTGGTAGGAGACCGGGGTCTGAAAGACCGTTGTTTGGTGATGGAGGTCGAAAAGATCGTAGTAGGCGACGGAGGTCGGAAGGACCGTAGTCGGTAGGAGACGGGGGGTCTGAAAGATCGTAGTTGGCAGGAGATTGGGTTTAAAAGATCGTAATTATAGGGCGGTACTCCGGTAGAACTCTGGCATCAGGTGGTGGTCCAGCAGAAGTTTGGGCCTCAAGTGGTGGTCCAGCAGCAGTTCGGGCCTCAGGTGGTGGTCCGGCTGAACCTAGGGCCTCAAGTGGTGGTTTGGCGGAGCCACGACTGAGGGCCTCCAGTGGTGGTCCGGCGAGACTCCGACGGTGGTTCGGTGGAACCCAGGCGGTGGTCGAGGAAGAGCTTCTTCCTTCTCTTCTCTTCTTCTCTTCTTGCTTCGGTCCCCTCTCAAGAGAAATGAGGGGTCTATTTATAGATTTCTGAAGTGGCATGACTCATAAATAGGTGAGAGATCAAGGGAAAATGGGGAGTGGTTGGATGGACAGTCGATATTGAATCCCTTGATTGTAGACCGTTTGTCAGACATTTAAAGTTCTTAGTGATGTCGGAATTCGACGATCTTGGGCTCGTTAGATTCGTCTTGTCGAGCCGCTAGATTCGACTATAAGCACATAATATTTGGAAACCGTTTGGTAATCCAAATTGTGTTTCGAACCTTCTAAAAACGCTTCGGGTCCTTGATTTGGACTCATTTGGGCTCGGATTGAGTCAAATTTGGTGTCGTTGGGTTTGTATTTCCGAGACGTTTAGTTTGACTATAAGTTTGCTAAAATCAGAGTTCAGAGGGTTCCAATTTTAATTTCGGAAGTTTCCAACTTGATTTTGCATCGAGATTCGTGTCTGATCAAGATAATTTTGTAATGACGTATCACTCTTCTAATTATCTTAAAAAAGTCTCCCATCAACCAATTGATCACTTCAATGATCCAGACCTAACCCACCAACCCTCATCATAAAAGATATCAGCATATTGTATTTTATAAGCCACGCTGGAATGTTTAGTAAAGGCTTTAATAAGCGATCTAGGCCTCTCAAAAAGAACTCTAGTAGTCCAATGTGGCTCCTCCTGGCCATCTTCTTCCTTCAATTTTTTGGATTTCCCTTGTGATATTGATTCAGGCTTCCAACAAGCATTAGCAAGTGACTTATCAAGTAAATCAGCAATGCTAACAGCCATTGCCTCAGCCTTCTGCGCATATGGAAAACTCTCCTCCCTGAAGTGATGTGAAAGCCACAAATACATAGATAATACTTGATGCTTTGTCTCAAGATCCAAAATCTCTGTATCATTCTCACATATGGCGCTAAACTGTTGCGGCCTAGTAGATTCGTGGCAGTAGAGTGAGTAAACTTTTCATCTTAGCAATGCACGGATATCCAACATACAAACAAAAAGAGAGAAGCAAAACACCCTATCTTTTTTATGTGGAAAGCCCTAAGAGAGAAAAACCAAGGGTCCTCGCCCAGGTGAAAAAAATACACTAAACTTGAGTGAATTACAAGGGTTGACCCGTCTCTCGATTTAGAGGTGGTCAGATTACAGTAATTCGAAGAGCTAGTCAAAGGCCCAACAAAGGTCGGGTTGAAGTCCGGCGGCGGTCGGCGGTCGGACGGTGGTCCGACAAAGGTCAGGCAGAGGTCCTGCGACGGTCGGCGGCGGGCTGAAGTCCGACAACTATCAGCGGTCGAGCGATGGTCCGATGATGGTCAGGCTGTGGTCGGAGGTCGACTGCTGGGCAGTGGTCCGAAGGTCGGGCTAAAGTCCAGCGGCGGTCGGCGGCCGGGCGGTGGTCCGGCAACGATAAGCTGTCGGGCGGTGGTCCGACGAAGGTCGGGCTGAAGTCTGGTGGTGGTCGTCTACCAAGCGGTTGTCTGGCGGCGGTCGGGGGCCGGGCGGTGGTCCGGTGACGGTCGGTAGCCGGGCGATGGTGCTAGAACTCTTAAAGCTTCAAAGCTCTCCCCAATCTCCAGCCAAAAGGTCCCCTTCATATATAGAGTGGGGGTCTATTTATAGATTTTCATGAGTGGCACACCCCATAAATTTAGAGAAGATCCGTGGCTGGTTCGGAGTGCTCCATCGGATGGCTCGTGCTGATTCCACCAATTGTAGAGAGTTTTTCAACTATTTAAGTGCCTTAACGATGTTGGAATTCAAAGATATTGGGCTCGTTGGATTCGTCTTGCCGAGCCACTCGATTTGACTATAAGCATATCATATATAGAAGTCATTTTATTGTCCAAATAATACTTTAACCTTCCAAATGTGATCCGGGCCCCAGATTCGATCCCATTTGGGCTTGGGTTGGACCAATTTTTGTGTTGTTTGGTTCGTCTCTTTGAGATGTTCAGTTTTACTATAAGTTTGTTGAAATTGGAATTCATATGATCTCAAATTTAATTTTAAAAATTCCAAACTTGAATATGCCTTAAGATTCGTGCTCTATCAAGACAATTTTTTAGGATGTATCAATTTCTATGTAAAATGGATTGGAAAATTTGTACTAAAAATGAGTTGAATGTGTTGTAATTTGCTATGATGATATTGAAATGTGATTTGGGTTAAATTCGAATTGGGTTGAAATAACTGCAATGTGAAATATGTGTATTAAAAGAATGTATTATATAGATACTGATATGATAAAAACGATATACTGACTGATAACAAATATACATGATATAATAATCCCACATGATACCCTCAACATTCATTGATTCACTTATGAGTCATAAAGACCTAAAAACTAATTTGGAGTTATATGGACTGGAGCGATTGATCCATTAACTAGTTATGTATTTATTCATGATCTTGCTCATTTGATAGCTCAAGAAAACTCATTAAAATTGTTCATGAACGTGCTTTTTTGATAGTGTAAAAATATTCGCTAAATATGTTCATGAATATAGCTCGTTAAGGTTTGTTTGTTTAAAGCTTGATAAGCACTAAACGAATCGAACATGAATACCATTAATTTAAACGAACCAAACATTAACACAAACAATAAGGCTCGAATCAAACACGAATCGAACTTGAACAAGCTAACAATAAACGAACTCAAACATGAACACTCACATACTCGACTCGGTTCGGTTCGGTTGCGGCCCTAATTGTTGACCTCCATTCCGCCGTACACCACTATTGTTATCATTGATAATTATGATCATAACCCTACTGCCACTTTATGCAATTTCATTTTACTCCAATTAAAAACAATGCTTATGCTTTTATTTTACATCTAATTAATTATATTAAATTTATTTTACAAGAAATTTATTTTACATTGTCTTCCTTTTATATTATATTTTATTAACAAAAAAAAGGTGTGGTAAATTGAATTGTAAGAAGATTATTTAATAGTTTTAAATAATTTTATTAAGCATCACATGCTTACATTTTCTTAAAGAAAATTAGATAATGATTTTTTTATGATTATCTTACTCATATTTTTTCATCATAAAAATATCTGAAATACAATAAATAATCTTAGCCAAATAAAAATCTACCAACAATCTATAAAACACTTAAAAAGCTTACGCAAACGCATCCAAACTTCAAAGCAGCTTTGTAAGACTTCGCCGGTCAATTAAAGTCGTCGCGACGCCAACACCATTCTTCACGTGATGAAAATAAATAAATAAATTGGTCGAAATCTAAACTTTTAACCTTAACAATGAAGCTTGATGCTTATCTATTTACTTTTTATATATATTTAAATTTAGAAGATTATATAATTATAAAATTTTAAGTTCATTTTTTTATTTACATTAAACATATTGAAATATTTTCATTAATTTTTTATTCATTTATATCATAATTAATACCCTTAATATTATATCATTTTATTAAGATAATTTTATAAAAAAAATTGTATCAATATATTCTTCTAAAAAAATAATAGGACAAGTTTCAAATATTTTATATTTATTTTGAGATACATTCAAAATTTTAATCAAATTATTTTCAACTGCTTATAAAATTAAAACACTCAGATCTCTATTTATTAAATTTCTATTTAAATATAAAACTCACAATTAGAACTCAATTGCTGTTTTTCATTTGAGGATTTATATATATAACACTTAAAAAAATTATCTCAATTATTGTTTGTGCTTACCAACTACCACCTCTGCCTTATTCGAGCCTTCAGTTGTCGCCTTCATCTAATTTAACAAATTACAGCTAAATGAGCTTGCCATGAAGATGAAATTATTCTGTGCAGATACGGACGTTGTTCGGAGTCGAATCAGAGCGCGCCACATCGCTTTTTTGTTGTGTACCGCGACTATATACTTAGGGGTGTCAATTTTTGACACGACCCGAAACACAACCTGAACCCGATCCGAAAAAATCCGGGTTAGGATCAATCCGGACCTGAAACGGGTTGGGTTAGGGTTCAACAAATCAACCCGTTTTAAAAATCGGGTCGGTTTTGGGTTGAACCAGATTAAATGTATATATATATA
Organism: Dendrobium catenatum; assembly: GCF_001605985.2. NCBI lineage: Eukaryota > Viridiplantae > Streptophyta > Magnoliopsida > Asparagales > Orchidaceae > Dendrobium > Dendrobium catenatum. Next base: position 19,795,030 of record NW_021319083.1, on the reverse strand, counting down.
TATATATCCTTTGTCATTTTCATCAAATTTTTAATAATATAATTACAAATATTTTTTTTAAAAAAGTTAAATTTATAAATAATTTGAAGAAACGTACGTAATTAGCAAATCCCAACAAAATTATCGCTTTCAGCAGCTTCCAACAAACGATCGAACTCCTTCAATTGTCACAACCGTCAGTTTTTACACCGGACGGTCCTGATCTAAAATAGCTCCTCCCCGCACTACTAATAGTAACCATGTAAGTACCCTCGGCGAGCCAAATCATCACGGCAAAAGCCAAACGCTTGGTTGAAAGAGATCGCCGGAATTTGGGAGGTTTCCGTCGCCGGAACTTCTCCCGGCTCCTCGGATCCTCTTCTTTTTATTTAAATTTCAGATGTCAAGCCCCAGCAACTTCCTCGCCGCCGCTCCCAACGGCGATTTCAAGCTTCGCCACTGGCGATCGCCGGCCTACCTCCGGATAAAAGAACCCGCCGTTCCGGCCGCAATCGATATCCCGCCGGAGGCGAATAGCGAACCTGAGTTGAGTAATTGGAGCCCCAACTCAAACATCCGAGAAGGGTACACAAGCATCCGAGACCTGATAGTCTCCTCCCCGAGAAGCTGCGTCGCCTCCCCGACCTATATCGGATCCGAGATCCAGATCCGAAACCCACTCGTGAAGCAAGCGGTCTACACATATCTCCATCTAACTCCTTCCAGCGCCGACTCAGCCTCCTCCTCCACCTGCGATTTGTCTCTCCGGCGGCTCCTGGTGGCGATCTCCGCCGCTTTCGGCCGCTGCTTTGGGATCATCGCACGGCTGCTCTGCTGTGCAAGCTCCGGCGACTTGCGGTGATCCGCTTATTTTCTTTTAGGGATTTACGTGCAGGCCACAAAAATTTTATCTTTTTACATATGCAACTTTTAAATTTTTATATTTATTTATATGACATATTAATCTGTTTTGGGTTACCAATTTGTAAATAGATCAAACGGTAAAAATAAAAAAAAAATGTTTGAATAAATTAAATGAATTAGTGAATGGTTTGAAAAGGTTTTCTATCCGCTCGGATTGCTACGGCTACAATAATAATAGCATTAAAAATATTATTCTTCCCTACAATTGCAATTAAAAATTAAAAATATATTTCTGTACAGAAGACTAGTAAATACTAAATTGAATGTGGAAGGGTTCTTCTAGTGATGAGGCTTGGACCGGCGATGGGCTCCCTGGGCCGCGCGGAAGGCCTCTTCTACTTCTGGGCTGTAAACGAAATCCTCTTTTGCCTTCTCAGACCGTCTGATTGCGAGGGGATCATCTTCCGACCGTTTATTTTTCTGCAGAATAGAAATGGGTGAAATGAATTGCAAAGCACTGTGGAAGCTGTTGGGAATATTTTTTTATCAGAATTTTCTGTAAAATGAGCCTCGTAATATTAGTGATCCGTATGAGACGGTATTTTTTATTTTTAGGCAGCAATTTGAAGGATTTACATACATATCATTTTACTTTAAGTTATTTACATATCTAACACCCAAAATATTAATATTACATGTCTATCATCCATAGAACAAATATGAATGCATGGAATGAAATATTAAAATTTATAGAATGATATGAGTAATAGGAATGAAATATAAGAATAATATGTTTGATATTAATGTTGTATATTGATGGTAGGTATGTAATATTAATATTTTGGATATTATATATGTAAATAGTATGGAACAAAGTGATATGTATGTAAACCTCCTACTTTTTTTTTAATTTTTTATTATTTTTCAAAAAATTTCTATAGTTATGATAGGAAAGTTATTTTCTTTACAATAGTTTTGACTTCGTTTGGGACAACTTTCTTATTGCTATAGAGAAAATAATTTTTTAAAATTCCTATAGAAAACAACTTCCTAATACAATTTTTTTTCAAGAAAAAAGCAATGATTTTTCAAAAATTATAGTGGAGGTCTCAAAATCAAAATAATAAAAAATTTGTCACAAACAAATCCTTCATAAACAACTAGCTGTAAACATTCCAAATATACTCTAAATTTAATTTGAAAAATGTGAAATTAACTTTTTTTTTTTACTTTTATTATATAGTATTCTTCTTATGATAGATGATTGCCTGATTATTATCTGAATGATCGGGGATATAATACCTTAGAGCTGGAGTTGGACTTGGAGGAGCCAGCAGTAATGTAATGTAGCATTTCGAGGAAGAGAGACTGGCCCTGTTCGGTGAAGTTTTTGATGTAGAAGAGGAGGAGATCAGCGGCTCTGGCCCTGTATCTCTGCAGCCTCTGTTCAATATCAGGCTCGTGTTGAGTCACCAAAGGCCGGAGGAAGGCCTCGTACACCCATCTCGTTCCCTACACCACCAAATTCTTACTCTTATTCTTTGAAGAAGAAGCAGTCGAAATTTAAACAATTGTGGATTAGGTTATGGGTTTAGTTGAAATTTTGTGCTGTACCTTTGTTTTAGGGTGCCATAAGTAGATGAAGAAAGCCAGCTTGGTCTCGCCGTATAACGGTAGCCTGTCCACAGTCAAGATTAAATTCAAGCGTTAGAAGCTTCAAATTAGGCATACAAAATGTAGTATAAAAGAAATATTTTGAAGTTATTTGGATGATTGTAAAAAAGAATGTATAAGATTTTTTTTTTTTTTTTTAGATATTATGATGGTAGATTAGCAACATACCATGAAACGAAGATATCAAAGAACCTCTCAAAGATAGTGATGATCGCAACAATTACCCTGCATTTTTGTGGATCAAATCAAAGCAATTTAAGTTAGTCCGTAGAATCATCAAATCTGAATCTAGAAATTATATGATCGGCCAGCAGATTAAGGTGAGTTGCTTATATTTGCAAAATTAGTAGAAGTGTTGGAGGGGACGGGCCTGTATATATATATATTGCATCAAGCAGAATAGCTATTTAATATCAATTTTAAATATTAAAAAACATATTTTTTTACTAAATCTCAAATATTTTACCAGTTAATACTTCTCGTACACCTGTTAATCTCAAATGAGATGAAGAAGAACAAATTTTTTAGCTATATCAATCTAAATTTCAATTGAATTGATCAAAGATTCAAATCCGGCCCTATTATTATAAAAACAAAAGTCTAAATTATGATAGCAACCTGGTTATCATCCGCCTGTTTAGTTTGAATTATATACTGGAAATTGACAAAAAATCAAAGCTTCTGGCTATTCAAAGTAAAGAACCACCAACTTTGACAAGATCAAAAGTCACAAGTTTTGCGATGGAAGTCAAACAAGCCCAAGACTAAATTTTATGGTTTAGAATTCTAAGTACCAAATTCTAGAAATCATGGTCGTCCAAAACTCTATTTCCTGTTCTAAGTCGACCTTCTAAACAAATTTTAGGTAGATAGGCAAGAAATAATCAACAGTTTATTTTTGTTAATCTCAAAGTTAAATCACATGCTTATCAGGTTATGGTTGGTTAATTGATACAGCGACATGGCCTCCGTCAAGAGAAACAATCTGTGTGGTCACCGAACGGTCCAAAGGCGAATCAAAATGTGCCATGTCACCCGGTACCGAGTGGTACACAGCAAAAAAAGACGTGACACATTCTCATTCGCCTCTGGATGTCGTTTGATGACCGCAATTTCTCCTCTGCCGGGGGCATAGGTGGTGAAGTGGCTTATCTAAAATTTTGATATTATAAAACTTCTATAATATACATAGTTGTGAGAAATTTTCAAAATAGAACTTTCATATTGTTCAGAGTCATATATGGGTTTTCTTAAATACAAGAAGCAAGAGTAATCCTAACCCCTCTGTAATTCTACCGTTGGATATTTGAGAATAATGTCATGTATGAGCCTCAACCCCCAAAACAAAATTGGTTTCAATATTGATCCTTGTAAATCAATGATTTTGAGGTATAGCTTCTTAGCCAATTTCTATACAGTTTCATATAATATTATATTATTAGTAGATTTCAATTATTTCTTTAATCATATTTTTATATGATAATTTAAAAATATATATATATTCTGTAAAATTATATTCTCATAACATATAATAATTACTAATTTGATAACATTATTTTATTCAAATTAGACAGCATTGAATCAAGCATACTCGATTTGATCGATTCATTCTATCTGAAGCTAGCCCTAATCCTGTTTCTCCATAAAGTGGGATCTTAAAAAGTGGGTAAATATTCCAAACGTTAGTTATAGTCAAGAAGGATCAATTACCAGTACTGACACCAAAACAAGAGCTGTTCAACATCTATCCTGCTGTTCTCCATAAGCTTGAAGCATTCAAATCCAGGGTATGCATATCCAAGAACCAACCTACAAGAAAATAATCCAAATATTCCATTCTTCTCAATCCGATTAGACAAAGTTAGATAAAACAAACTATCGTTTCCTCAAATAACAAGAACAAAGAGATCAATAAACTCACACTAGAACTCTGGTTACAAACTCCCCTAACATAGATCAAATCTCAAAAATCCCCAAATCTGCCAAAAAAAAGACGCAAAATAGCATTAAAGCACAATCGGAATAGCAAAGAAGTACATAAAAAGCAGAAGAAGAATCCATGGATGTGATATATATACCTTATGGATTTCTTGAAATCCTTTTGTGTTTTTTAATCCGCCTTTGAAGGATTCGAATCGCCTGCTGCAACTGAAAAGAGAAGAAGAAGAGAATGTAGAGAAACTTGAGATTCAAGAAAAACCTAATGATTCTATGAACTATAGCAAATCATAGCTCGCTTTCTTTCTTTATATACAAATGCCGTAAAGTCTGATGAAGAGAAGCTTGGGAATGGCGTCAAGGGTTGGAAGAGAGGAGCGGTTGCTTTCCAGCGACGCCTGCAGAGAAAAAGATTTTTTTTTAAAAAAATACACGTCAGCTATTAAAGTTCCGAAAAAGGACAGAATTGAGGATTAAAAGGCTTAGGGATGCGAGGGTAGTTTCGTCAATTCGAGTAGATACCGTTATGTGTTGGGCAACCTAATCGACCCAATCTGGATTTTGGCGTGCTAGGTTGGGAAAGTTAGACCGGTTCGTTGCGGGCCCGGGCCGTTAGTTGAACGTTGAACCGGTTGTATGGGGAGAAGATTCGTTCGGTTCAACGCGGTCCATTTGTCCACTTCCTGAATTTCCAGTTGATTTAATGTTGTTTACTTTGTCTAACCAATAGTATCTTAGATTTTGTTATTTTTGCTTATATACTATTCAAATGTTTAGAGAATTTTCTAGAAAGTTTCATGTGATTAACGCATCGTTTGGTACAACATTTTTTCTATTTTTTAAAATAATTATTTAGCACAAAATTTTAAATTCCAAATTTTTTTAAACTAAAAAATTTCTTTACAAAGCATTAAGAAAGCTATCACAAACGAAGTCTAATACTTCGTTTGGAACAGATTCTTTGCTGCTTTCTAAAACGGTCTTCTAGTACAACAGTTTTTTGAATTAGAAATTTTTTGTATTAAAAAATAGTTTTATAAAGTAGCAAAAAAGTTGTCTCAAACGAAGCATCGTTTGGGATGGCTTTCTTCTTGCTTTCCAGTACAAAAATCTGTTGAATTTAATTTTTTTGTACTAGAAAGTTGTTTTAGAAAACAGTATGAAAGTTGTCCCAAATAAAACCTGATTCATTTTATGAAAAATAAACTCATTATGAAGAATAATTAAAAATACTTTTTTCTTTTTTCTTTTTAAAGATTTTTGAGCTAATTCATACAAATTTATACAAACATCACATACATAGCTTTGAACCCAAGACCTATTGGCTAATTTCCAAAGCTTCCAAATAATAGATCAAAATGATATGTATTAATTAAAACTAACTTCATTTGTCATCGTGCATCTCTTCATCATTTTCTTCTCTTCTTGAATATAGTTCATAGTCATTACAATCATAGGTGGATCCCCATATTAGTGAGGGGGGCAAATGCCAACCCTCAAAAAAATATTTTTTAAATTTTAGAGGGTATTTTTTGGAATATTTTGGGTATTTTGCCCCCTCTCAAAAAAAAATTTCGCCCTAATTTTATCAATCCTAATCATTTTTGCTCATCCCCTACCAAATTTTTTTTTTTTGCCCACCCTAAAAAAAAGAGCTGGATCCGCCCCTGATTACAATTTAGCACAGCTAATCAATACAACATTATCTTGCATGAATGAGGTGTGAGTTTACGTGGAAATTTAAAATTTAAATGACGGCTTCATTTGGAACAGCTTTCTTACTGTTTCTTAAAGCAAATTTTAATTTTTGCACAAGAAAACTGCTTTAAGCACCAGTAAAAAGCTATCCCAAACGGAGCCGAAATCTCTCGGGTAGAATCCCACTTAAAAAATCCATCTATCCCGGCCTAAATCTATCTATTATGTATTTCAATACATTAGAAATGAATTATCAATTATCCTCTTTACACAGCTCATCTTGATCTGTTGGCTGAAGATTTTGACTATAAATTAATTTTTTTTTCGTCCGAAACTTATGTATGTGATATGCGGAAAAAAAAAAGTGAAAGAATAATTTGTGCTAATTATTATATCAAAAGATCACCACATGTGATAAAGGTAATGTATAGTTAAAATGAGCGGCCGTTTCTTTCCCCACCGCTAAGGCTTTAGAAGAATGCAATAGACATTTATGAAGGCTTTATTGGTCCTCTTGGACTTGATTGGCGTCACGTTTTGTACTCAATGGATAGTTTCGTACTCATTTATGATAATTTAATTTATATTCATTTACTAAAGTGAATAAATTTATATTTTTTAAATGTAAATGAATCTCATTAATCTAAATACTTATCATGTTTATTTGTTAGGGGTGTCAATTCGGGTCAACCCGTCGAGTTCGGGTCGAACCCGACCCGACCTGGATCTAAACGGGTCAACCCGAACCCGACCCGTTTTTGCAAACGGGTCGGACATTTCAACCCGGACCCGACCTGACCGGGTTGCCGGGTTGACCCGAAATGACCCGCGACCCGGCTGCGCTAGGGTTCTGCCGTTCTGGGTTCGGGCGTTCGACCGCGCCGTCGCGGTACAGTAGTTATTTACTAAAGTGAATAAATTTTATATTTTTTAAATGTAAATGAATCTCATTAATCTAAATAGTTAACATGTTCATTTGTTATTTGACAAATAGTTCTCTATTAATTTAATGATGATTTAATTAATTATTTAATAATTTATTCTATATTCTTATATAATTATATTATATTTTATATACTATAAAAATTATGTATGTTATTTAGATTATATTGATGTGAATATCCATAAAATACATTATAATGCTTGATCATACCAAATGATTTTTCTCTAGGAAACATATAAAATAATCAATATGCACTTTAGAAATTATTTGTATTCTTAGGGTTTTTGGCTTACCCATAATGACATATTCTATGATTCCTACATGTTATGTATTTATTTTTCACGTTACAAAGTTATGCATCATCATTCAAAACTTCTGACAGCTATACATACACTATAAAATAACCAATCATATTGCATATACAAATAAGCATATTTGTTATGATGAATATAATCCCTTGTGACTCTTAAACCCCTGTGACTCTTAAATTGATAAATTGAAATTTTGTTTATTATAAATGTGACATATTTTTACGACACTGACTTTCTTAGAATTATGATGAATGGTTGATCCTTTATTATTCATTGACATTATATATATTTGATTAAGATTGTTGATACGTCATCACGAATTTATCCTGATCGAGCACGAATCTCGATGCAGAATCAAGTTGGAAACATCAAAAATTAAATTCGGGATCACGTGAACTCCGATTTCAGCGAGCTTATAGTCAAACTGAGCGTCTCGGAAATACGAATCTAACGACACCAAGTTCGACCCAATCCGAACCCAAATGGATCAGAATCATGGACCCGAGGTGCCATTGGAAGGTTCAAACTATAATTTGGGTTACCAAACGGTCCTCTATTTTGACGATCCTATACTCAAATCGAACGTCTCGACGAGACAAATCCAACGAGCCCAAGATCACCGAATTCTGACATCACTAAGGCCCTCAAATGATTAACGAACGGTGCACGGTCATAGGATTTAGCATCGGCCGTCCATTCGATCACTCCCTATTCGCCCTTGATCTCACGCCTATTTACAATATATTTTTCTACCGCCGCGAATATTACAGGACGCAACAATTGTATATAGTGTTGCTATAACTATCTTACACACAACATGTTAGTCAATGTTATATAGTTCATGACATCAAGAGTTAAATATGTTGCTCGATATTTTATTGTCTGTTTCATACTAAATATGAAGTAATACATATCCTATAAAAAATATTTCATATGATGCTTGGTAGGCATGTTGCTTAAGGTGATTATCACATTAGATTTTGTATGTAGCATTCAAACGTATAAGAGCGATTGGATGTATGATAATGATAGTTGTGTGATCTAAATGAATACATCATTAATATGAATGTTCTAAGTGTGTTGGGTATGTGGGTGACTTATGATACTTCATATCCATTGGATTGACATATCTATAATATTACTTCTTAAGAATTATGAATAATGTTATGATGTAAATGCATAGTACATATTCATATGTTGCAATCAGTGTTATTACTTATATACATGTTAGAACAATATTTAAATTTTATTGAGTGCGATATTATATATATATAGGGGCGGAACCCCCCGATTTTAGTCTTTTACAAGGGTTTTTAGACAATTGCACCCCTAAAAATATTGAAATACTATGATCTTTAGGCAATTGCCCCCAATATAATTAAATACATTGTGTAGATGTGTTATTGTTAGGGAATGATGAATCAAATTCCAAATCAGATCGAACCCCCTTGGACCCCCGACATATATGCGAACAATTACTTAAAAGTTTGCCCCCCTCAAAATTATGGTTGGTTCCGCCTATATATATATATATACACACAACTTAGTTTAGTTAGGTTTGTTTTGTTTGTTGCTATGGTTGGTTAATGTGCCTATTATTGTTGGAGGATTTGATGAAGGCTATTTAACAACCACTAGACCATATGCTAGTAATAATGTTTTGTTTATTTTTATATTACTCAACAAGCTCAAAATAATTATTTCAAATTATTTTGAGCCTCTAAGATATTTTTATTACATATTATGGTATATAATATAGCCCCGCTAAAAAAACTATTAAATCTTATGACACTACAGGAAAAACAACCAATACCGGCGGCTTTGCCCGGCGGCTCACCCGGTGGTTTTCTAGATTTAGACCGCCGGTAATAGCGGCGGTCGTTTAACCGCCGGATAAACCGCCGGACATTAAAAATACCGGCGGCGTGAACTTGTTAATTTGTGAATTTCTGAACTTGTGAACTTGTAACCCGAACATATTAAATTTGTTTACATTTAATGTTTTGTTTGGTTGTGCTTATGTTTATATTTGTGATAGTTGATTGAATATAGCGGCGTGTTGCCCAAAATTTGTTGTTATATATTGCTTTATGTGCAGATTTAGAATCTAGGGTGAATCTCCCTCAAATAGAGGAGATGCTGACAATTTTTTTTTCAGGTGCTACAGGTTTACGGCGGCTAACCAGCGGTTTAACTGCCGGAAATGACGATATCGGACGGTTTTAATAACCGCCGATATTTTTGTCAAACCGCAGGTATGTCACCGGCGGTGAACCGAGCGGTTTATCTGGCGCTCGCCGACCGCCGTAACCGCCGGCCAGTCGTCGGTGAATTCCCCGCCGGTGAGCCGTCGGTACAATGACCGGCGGTGTAAGCGCCGTCAAACCGCCGGTACAAAGAGGGCTATTAACCGGCGGTCTACGCCGCCGGAAACTTAGGCCGCTGGTAAAAACCGCCGGTGAATTTTTTCCTACGCCAATTTTTCCGGCGGTTTATGAACCGCCGACAAGCCGCCGGTATAACTGAAAACCGCCGGTGTAACCTTCTAAACCGCCGGAAAAAACCACCAGTATTGACTGTTTTTTCTGTAGTGTGAACATTATGTAGCAAGGTTTTGAAAACTGGGTAGGACAACAAACCGGAAGAAGGAGAGGTTCACGATTCAACCGATCGAACCGGGGTCAAGCCGGACGACGTCATAAATAATAATATTATTAAAAATTATAAAATAAATAAATTTTTTTCTCTAATACCTCCACTCTACATTCCACTTTCATATCAAATTAATCAAAGAATCTAAATGTGGCATCAATTATGTTTATAAAACATAAATAAATAACATATAATATAAATGTGGCATGAAGTAAGTCTATACAACTTAAACAAATATTTCATAAATAAGTAAATAACTCACCAAACGATACATCTTGCGGCTCCAAGTTCTTGCACTAGGTGGTCTGGCCATCCAGCGGTTCCCGGTTCTTGCACAGGATGACCAAACAACATTGCATTGAGGAAAAAATGCTTACCTTTTGTCGAGCTCTATTGTGCATTGGGTGTTGAGGAATGCATGTTATCTTCAGTTCTCTTTCTCTAGCATGTGAAGCTGTTAAAAAATAAATTGAATAAAAGAAAATGAATTAAAATATATGACAAAATAGACAATTAATAAATGTATAAAATAGATAATATAAAACATACATTTTCATAATTTATAGCAAGATTGAAACACTTTATACTAATTGATAAGAAAAACTCAAAACTCATAGAGATGATAAAGTCTGAAATTAATATCATAGAGACAAAAAGTAATAATTGACATTCAACTGTTTATATCAATTTACATAAAAAACTCAAAACTCAAAACACTCCTAGTAAATCTAATAATCGTCCATTAAATTTGTGTAATTAAATGATGGATTCTCAAACCCTCCTTCACCAAAATCTCGCATCCCAAATGCTTATGCATCCTCACATGGTATGTGATCTTCATTATATATATTAGCTAAGTTATCTTTATATGCAAATCATTAATGTGAAATAATAAGTCTATATTTTATTTTACACTCAAATGATATAAGTTAATCTACAATCTTATTTTGGGTTGGTCCAGTTAATGTTATGTCTTATTCTATATCTTATGTTTGGTCCGTAGATAATATTACACTTTTCATGAATGATTGAGATCCTAATTTTATTTTGGTGTAAGAAAATTATTAATTTCATCAATTTTTCTATTCCCTTTATTAATCCCTTTATCATGTGTATCCAAATTTTGTGATTTTGTGACTGAACATGAGCCCCTCTCTTCCTCAACTAGCTCATCACTGAACAAATCAAAACTCTACGATATGTCTTCTTGTACTTATTGTTTTATCTTTGCTATTTCCTTTACATTCTGATGCATATGATCTCGAATGTCATGTGACACATTCTTATAAGAAGCAATGTTACCTTTAATCCTTGTCAAATGTTATTTCATCATATTAATGCCTCCACCCTTATAAATTGTTCCACAATGAAGATATTTGTATGGCTTCATACCATCATCAATTTTACACTCAATAAAATGGTTTCAAGTGATATATATCTTCTCTCATACGCTTTGAGTTGAAGGTGCAGGTTGATTGTTTTGTTGATCCATTATTAATATTAAGTTGAAGATGCAGTTAGAGAGCTTTAGTACAAATTAGCATAAAAAACTTATAATTTTGAGAACCATGATAATTAGATGGAGGGGTGTAAGTTAGATTCATATGCTAGTGTTGATAGAGATGAGAATTATGCTTATGATAGTGTGACTATCAAGGTGATTTGAGATAGAAGAGCAAAATGTAATTATTTTTAGAACTTCCTCTAATACTTCCAATACTTTTTGCTAGAGAAATAAGAATAACAAACCTCTTTCAACTGCAAAGAAAAAGGGGAAAGATATTCACATGTGGAGGATATAATTGATTGAATCATGTTACACAAATGTAATTCTTTGGTATTGCTATTAATGGCTATTCATAAGATCCCTAGTTTCTTTATTAACAATAAAAGACACTATTGTTGATACTAAGCATAATCCATTTATGATAACTTTGTACAATTTTTTTTGAATTGTTATAATACGAAATACTTTTTTGATTGGGTTCCAACAATCTAACATTGGCATTGATTCTATAACCATCTACCCATAAGATTAATTATCAATCTAACTAAGTCTACACAAATATGCTCATATAATGTCACAAGGTTAAGTTTATAAATCTAATTCTATAAAATATCAATGGAAATAGTTTAACATAGTTTGATTCTTAATATGTAAAAACATTTTATGAAGTCTTTCTTATTATGACTGTAAAAATATTTTTTTCATTATAAAAATATAGAAAAAGAGTAAAAAAAGGGTGATTTACATACATACCACTTTATTTCATGTTATTTACATATCTAGTACCTAAAACTTAAATATTATATGCATATCCCCCATAGAATAAATATGAGTGCATGGAATGAAACATTAAAGTTTATATGATGGTATGAGTGATAAAAATGAAATATAGAAGTGACATATTTGATATTAAAATTATATATGAGTTGTAAGAATATAATATTAAAGTTTTATGTGTTAGATATGTAAATATCATGAAATAAAGTCATTGCGTAAAAAGAGTGAATTTTTTAGATGCTTATGCTTTTGTCCCATAATTAATCAAAACAAATCAAACTCAACTCAATCAATCACTTGAGCATACCAAACTCAACTCACTCCTCTATTACATTTTTCTCCGAGCAACGCTGGACTTTTGAAGGGAGTTGAGGAGGACAGAATGCAGTATAAAGCCAGCAGCTGCTAGCCTGCTTCACATGCCACCATCGATTTCGCCCATAACTCTCTCCTCTATTCGCTGCAACTTTCGCCTTTCCTGCCCTATTCTTCCTCAATTGAAGAGAAGGTTTCATAATTTTGATTTTTTTTTTTTCTTACATTGCTTGCTCTCTATATTGATAAAAAAGGAAGATTTTGCTCTCTTATTATGCTCTTCTAACTCCGCTTGTTGATCAGTGTCTTTTGCCTTTTGGTCTGCCTTCTCGGCCGTAGAAAATTTAACATCAAAGAACGCTGTTGCTTTCTAGGATGAAATCTGCTGCAGGCTACAAAAGTTGCTCAATGGATGATGAGGAATTGCCATCTCTTTACAGAAAGAGGGCCACTGCAAGAAATTGTCTCGTCTCTGGGTATCATTTTCCGTTTTTTTTTTTTCCCTTCTTACTGATAAGTAGTGTTTTTGTTATGCTAAAGCTGGTTTTTAGATATATGATGCGAAGAGGCGCGATTGAAAGGATTTTTTTTTTTTTGTGGGAAGCAGATTTCGACTGAGCTCGAAGTAGAGTCTGAAGAGGCCTCTTTGAATGTTGTCGTTATACCAGGGAATCCAGGTAGCCATGCCTTTTTTTCCCCATGATGTTAAAGCCTTGATTCCCATATGAGAAAAACGGTCCCTCAAGTTGGATTATTTTCCTGTATAATTGCAGGCGTCGCTTCTTTTTACAAGGACTTTGTTGAAGCTCTCTACGAACAACTTGGGGGTTGCGCATCTATTACAGGTGAGGAATATCAGCTCTCGAATTTACCAGGACATTTCTGTTGCTTCTATTATTTGCTGATGATTGTCGCATTTATGTTGATATCCAGCAATTGGGCATATATCCCATTCAAGACAGGTACTATTCTTCAATCATTTGTTATTTCTATCAAAAGAAAGCGATGGCTAATTTACTGTGAAAGATGGTTAAGCGTTTCAGAAAAGTTAAAAGGCATTCTTTAATATTATTTTGGAGAGTTTTTCACTTTTTTTTTTGTTGTACAGTTAGAAGGCACGCTGTAGATTTCATGCTCATCACTAGGGGTGTAAACGAGTTGAGTCGAGTCGAGTTTTAGCACTAACGAGCTCAGCTCATTAGTTGGAAAGCGAGCTCGAGTCGATCTCAAAAAGCGAGCTCAAACTCGAGCTCGTCCCATTAAAATTGAGTTTGAGCCGGCTCGTGAGCCGCTCGATTCAGTTTTACATTTTCCCTCCTGTGCCTCTTTTTTTCATTTCTCTCGCATGCAGACATTTTCCCGCCTGTATTTTTGCACTTGAGCAGCTGTCACTCTGGACAAGACATCAAGTACTACAGCTAAAGCTAGCTATAATGATAGCCGCTTACTATATATTATAATATATTGTATATATTATTTTAATTAAAACAATGCCATTTTCTCCAAAAAATTCAATACGGTCGTCCCAACTCCCAAGCAAGTTTGACATCCCAACTTTCAACACATATTATAATACATTTTATATATTATTTTAATTAAATATGTATTCATTAACATTTATTTTAATATATTTTAATATATTATAATACATATTATATATTATTTTAATTAATAAATAATTAATGAGCCGGCTCAAGCTCGAACTCGACTCGTGAGCTCGATAAGCTCGGCTCGCGAGCTCATAAAGAGTCGAGCTCGAGCCAGCTCACGAGCCGGCTCGGCTCACTTACATCCCTACTCAGCACTCAAAGTTTTACTATGGTGATTAACACCAAATTTTTGTGCATAGAATAACATATACTATTTTATTTGGAAAGTTGTCTCCAGTATAACATATCCAAAGAGTGTAAATGGCTAAAATCCAAAATAAATTTTCGGTCAATCCAAAAGAATTTGACAATTCATTCCATCAGGAAGAGCTCAGGGTAGGTAATTGACAATTCCGAATTTTTTTTCTTAAAAGAATAAACATTTTAATTATTTATCACACCTTCAATAAATACGGTTGCCCAAATTTTAAGAAATAAATTCCATTTTCTATTTCATACATAAAATTATGCATTTCACAATTCTATTTTGCCCACCCTCATAAGAGAGGCTGGTTTCGCCCCCGTACTTCAATGACTTGTATGACATCCTAAAAAAAGACGAATCTTCAATTTGACTTAATTTTAATTATTTGAGAAGCAATTAAGCATCTTTCTTATCTAGGTCATCTGACTTTGTTTTGATATTTTGCACAATCTACTTGTATAAATCCAACCTTTTTTGCACTACTAGCTACATTCTCAAAATAGTTAAATGCTTTCAAGCATGATATACCCACATCACACGTCTTTAATGAATACTTGATTTTTACTCATTATCTTGCATTTTGACCTCAGTAGGTGGACCTTATTTGGGTTTCCAATAACATAGTTATGCTATGTGATTAGTTGTCCCAATTGACCTGAAATTTGATGCTGCTTTGCAACTATTCCTTAAACTTTATTTGGATTTTAATGTAGTTTTCTGTCATTAGCACAACAAAAACAGTTGTTATTGATTGTCCCATTTACTTTGTATCCTAAATGTTGCTTGTGAACATTATATTCTATTCTCCTGTCATAGTCACAACCCCCCCATTTATTGAGAGGTTTGATGGAGAAGTATAGGGAGAATAAGGATGATCTACATATGATATTTATTGATTTATAGAAAACTTATGATAAAGTTCCAAGAGAAGTGCTATGGAGAGTTTTAGAAAAGAAATGGGGTAATAATGCTTATACTCAAGTCATTAAGGATTTGTTACTTGTGTTCAAACACAAGGAGGTTAGACCAAGTATTTTCCTATTTCAGTTGGATTACATCAAGGATCAGCTTTAAGCCCATATTTTTTTTTACTTTAGTCATGGATGTTCTTACTAGACATTTGCAGGATGATGTATCCTGGTGTATGCTTTTTTGCTGATGATATACTTCTTGTCTATAAGATTAAAGAGGGAGTTGAAGGTAAACCTGAAATAGGAGGTCAACCTTAGAGTCTAAAGGTTTTCGTTTGAGTAGATTTAAAACCGAGTATGTGGAGTGTAATTTTAGTAATAATAGATCTAATGGAGAGATTGTGACTTTTGGTGATTTAGTTATTAATAAGAGTACAAGTTTTAGATATCTTGGGTATATTATCCAGAATGATGGTGAAATAGATCGGGATATTATTAGTAGAATTCAAGTTGGATGGTTGAAGTGGAGGAATGCATCGGGCCTATTGTGTGATAGAAAAATATCCCTCAAACTTAAGGGAAAATTCTATGAGATGGTGGTGAGACCTGCAATGCTTTATAACGCAGAATATTGGCCATTAAAAGAGAAACTTATAATAAGTTAAGTGTTGCAAAGATGATGCTCAAAGGGATGAGTGACTTTACTCGTAGAGATTGAATGCGAAATGAGCATATACGTGAAAAGGTTTGAGTAGCTCCAGTGACAGATATGATTAGAGAGAGTCGCCTTAGATGGTTTGGTAACATAAAACATCAGCCTTCTTATGAACCAGTTAGGAGAGTGGATATATTAGATTTGGCCTATGTTAAGAGAGGTAGAGGTAGGCCTAAAAAAACTTGATTAGAAAATATTAGAAATGATAATTTTTATTAGATTTAAATGAGAATTTGACTTTTAACATATATTGTTTAAAATTGCACAATATGAGGCTTACCTTGAGGTCCGCCTCAACGCAATTCCAGTAAAAAAAGCCTCGAGGTTTACACCTCGAACTTTTTTTATGAGGCTTACTCCTCATCTTGGATGAAGCCCGCCTTGTGGCGCACCTCGCCTTGATGGCATGAGGCGTACGCCTCACTCTATTTATGCATTTTTTTAATTTAAAACTTACCTAAATTTTGTACAAAAGTCCCAAAAAATCACGCCTTCTTGCACCCCCCAAAGCGCAGCAACTTTCTCTCAACTGCCTTGACCTCCAGTTCACTAACTTCGCCATAGCCACCACCGTCTTAACTGTTATTGACCTCAATTTTGATATGATATTCCCTTCAAGCATGTTCGATCAGGCTAATTGAACTCCGTTAAGCCTAATCTGATTCAAGTCGGTGTCGATTCAGGTTCAATTGCATCTGCTCGAGTTTAATTTTATTAAATCGACTCGATTGGACCTAATTGAACTTAAATCGAACTCGAGTTAAATTGAATCAGACCCAGCTATGTTCAATTGAACTCGATCGACTCGATGGAGCCTCGTCGAGCTTAAATTGGCTTGAATTTGCGACCATTTGGGTGTAATTTCGTCAAGCAAATTTAATCGAAATAAATCGAACTCAAATCGACTCAAATTGAGCCTAATTCGGGCTCAAATCAGGTGCCATTTAGACGTTTGAAATCGACGAATGTGATCGCTCTCATTTTTAATCACTTTTTTTTTACTTCGACGATTGTAGCAGAGGGAGGGTGCAGAGGAGATCTCTTATCGTCACCAAGTTGTATTTTAGAAGGCAGGAGGCCAAGTATGTGGAGATCAATCAAGAACTCATACATCGATTTATTTGTGTATAGATTTAGGCTGAGTTGTATATATGGTTGAGCTCAACTGCATTTCTTTCTTTTTTTTTACTTTCCAGGGGTGTATTGCATAACCCAACTACATTAATGGACATTAACTATTATTTGTTGTGTAATTGTTTGTTTATTATGCGTAATAGAATTGCATACTTTTTTTGCTTATGGGTGGCTCAGACGGAGTTTTTACGTTAGGCTCTTAGGAAGTTATTTTTTTTTTTTTTACTAAAGTTAAAATTTTCTTAAGATGAAATGAAATATAGGATTTAAAATCAACCAACTTTTTCTAAAATTAATGCATGATCCCTTGTAGGTCACCTTTTAAAACTCACTTAATATTTCAAGCCTTGTTTACTTTACAGTGACTACTAGCCAGTCCTGATTGACCCTACCTACACATGCATAACTTTGAGTCAATCATATAAATTTTCTTTTTTAACATAGAGGGATAGTTCACTTTGCATAAGCATGGTACCATTCATGGCCGAACTTAGTGCCATTTTTCTTTTTTGTGCCTCCTACCACTCTTACATTTGTATAAGACTGGATATCATGGATTTAATACGCTAGATGGAGTTTAGCTGGTACTCCTTTTCGAGCAGGGTGATGAATCCAGGTTGGGGCTTCTTAGGTCCCTAGTGGGGCTTAAGTCATAAGTTTCCTCGCGGTGTCTTGCATTGGTTTGGTCGTAGGCGTTAGTACCTGGTGTATAATACGTCCCTCATAGATTTAGGATCAAAGGCTGACTGTATTGGTATACCGTTACATGCCTTATCGATGGGTAAGCTCTCCACTCTTCAGACGCTATAAATCTCACCCATCCATGTCACATTGATGATGGCGCTTCCATCTTTCTCTCATGCATGTGGTATGAAGTGACTCCTAATTTCTCTTCGGACCGGCCGAGTGCTTATGTGACCCGTGTATGAGTGAATAGTCTAATTGAGTCTGTCTTCCTTTGAATTATGAGAGCCTAGATATTCCCTTATGTGCCAAGCCTTTGGAGAGAATAATATAGCATCTTTAATCGAGAATTTTCTTAGTATGAGGCCTAAGATATAATTAATCACAGGGGCTTGAGCCCATGAGAAACCGACACCCACATCAAATAAGCCCCATTCGAGCTGATGTATCGGATGGGAGAAATCTCGTGATTATAGGCTTATACATATTATTATCTATCGAGGTATGTAGGTGAGAGCCACTATCCTCCATAGCTAATCGTATGTATGATCCAATTTGCTTTTCCATTGTCCTGCTTGCGTAGAGTGTAAAAGCCTACGACCGTTTTGTCTTACGGGTTAATGCGATCGTACTCTTTACATTTCGACACCCGCAAGCAGAATCTTTTTGGAGACCCACAACTGTCGTCAGAGTTCACTTGAAAATCACATGCAACCACCATCTTCTCTATAAATTTAGGAGTATTACTCTTATTTTTATGTTGATGACAAACATTTATTAAAGAAGAACATTATTGAAATAAATTAAGAAGAAGCAGATTGAGAGGTATTGGACCCTATAGTTGAGGCAAGGGAAAGACAAATTTGCTATAACAACGACTCAAATAAAAATCCCTTTAGCAATAATAGTACAGACGATTTCTGAGTTGTTGCTAATTATTTCAGCTTTATTTAAGAATTAAATATGGATGAGTAGGAAACTGAGAAAGAAAAAAAATATTGTTGAATTTGATGTTATATGATATTTTATGTAATTCATATACTTTATGTTATTTTGCGCATGTAATATTTGAATTTCAATTCTATTTCACATAATTTATCAATTTATATATTGTGCAATTTTGTGTTTCATATGTATGTAATTTTGTTTCTTCATAATTCAACAGAAAGCTAATATGTCATCCTTCAACATTATTTAGATATTATATAAAAAAATCTCTTTTACCTTTTATTTTTACTTTACGTAATTTTTAGATTTTGAGGCTTACGTCTCACCTCAAAATGCCTTGAGGCTTATGCCTCGCCTCACGAACAAAAAATGCCCGCCATTTTAAACCTTTTTAACAGACACAATAAAAAAAATGATTCATGTAGCCGACCCCACATAGTGGGATAAAGGCTTGATGTTGTCCCCTTTCTCATCACAGCAAAAATAATTGTTATTGATAACTCTATTTGTTCTGTACGCTGCATGTTGCTTATGAACACGAAATCCGATTTTTCAAGCATAAACCTTATAAAAGTGCATGCCTCTTCTTCTGAGCCGACATTGACATGCCAAACCTGAATTGTTTCATTCATTCATGCGGGAAACTGCAAACCATTATAATAAATCTGAAAGACAAATCTATTGGAACAACAAGACATTGAGATGAAAAGTAAAGACGTTTGAAACTGCTACAAGTAGTCCCATAATAGAAATTTGAATCATAGTGATAAAATTACTAGAGAGAGCGCACACTATATATATATACACACACACACAACAATACATTAAAACTTATTGCATGATATCTAGAATCGTGGATGTCAAACTTTGAAAAAGTGCAAGCCATTATAATAAAACAGAAAATAAAATTTATTAATAGCAAAATTTAATGTGCTTAAAACCAAATATTCCGAAAACAGCGCAAGCATTTCTTATGAAGGGGCTATGTTGAAGTTGGGGGTTGCATGGTGTTAAATTGAAACCCAGTTTTGTTTTCAGGACAGAAGCAACATGGAAGAAAATTAACCAAGAGATCATTTTCTTGAAGAACAGATACAAAATGATAAGAAGGCGTTTGTGGTATCTCAGTTGATGCTTATATCTGAGGTGAATGTGAATTTGAACAGAGGAGTGGGAGAAGGAAGAAGAGAAATGACTGGGAAATAGATCTATAAGAGCTCATCTGCTGTTCACTTGCCCGCGTGTTGCTACGCAGGCTCAATTTTTTTTCCCCTGATTTGGCTTTTCCAACTAATCACTTCTTTGCATTTGGCTATTTGTTCATGGAAACAGATTAGGTGCTGGGCTTGATTTGCTGTTGGAGCACCCGATCTAAACTTTTTCCTTATAAAATGAGCAATAAGAGAAGTTTTTCAAGATATTACATGTACAAAAATGCATCAATATTGGAATGATGCGCTGGGCAGAGCTTTTCTACTTGTCATTCTTCTTAAATTTAGCTAATAATAGCACTATTGCTGTAATTCTATGTAGAATGCACACTATAAGCTTTTTATCATACAAAGAGTTGCTGTTGGATTTTTATATTTCATATAATTTCTTATTGAAGAATACTCTTCATTTATGAAATACCATGATATATGGGTTACTTTTTCTACCAGGACATGGCATATGGAAGGATGTTCTCATTACAAGAGCAAATAAATCACAAGGTTTTTCCTTTTTTTTTTCCTGGCATATGCAAACACTTCTAAACTATACCACCTACTGGAGATGCAGAAATTGCTTCTATAAATGTGTACACTCTCTTTTACTTTACCTTATGCTTCTACTTCAAATTCTGTATCTCATCCCTTAGCTAAAGTTATATTTTATAGTATTTCGGGCCAGCTTAAGTAATGACGTAAGAACTTCATGAAATTTGTTATGTTTATGACCTTAACTGCGAGGATAAAAGTTTTCTGTATTCCTTCAGCAGTTGGATCTCCATCCATCATATCTTTCACACAGATCTTAATGTATGATGAAAGGTGACACATCAGTCCAAAGTGAATTCCCTGTAGTATTTTCTCCACTGGTTGCATATTTCATTAGCGGTACTTCTTAGGGATGATGTAGTCTACTCTTTCTAATTTCTCTGGTCCTACTATTCTCAGATAAGTTGGGCGATGAAAGTCCTTAAATTGTTACCATTTACCTGCTAGCTTGCGAAATTCTGCAGGTTTTTCTCATTTATTTGCAATAAAGAAGACTCACCTTCAAGAAAATTGATTATTGTCCCTTTGATATTACGTATGGTATCCTTAGGCACAAATGCCATCCAACAGTGACTGCTAACATTGGGCCTGTTGGTGGCATATTTCGACTCATATATGATCCTGATTGATGGTTGTGGGTAGCTCTTTGATGAGAATAATGTCTAGCAATGATTAGAAATTTTTAGTTTGTTATTTAGAGAGATGTTTTGGAGTTTATGAGGGAATGATGAGGGGTTTAAAATGGTATAAATTAATCTAATTTGGGTTGATTGAAAGATTACTTTAGGTAGTGATTTTTATGTGGGATAAATAGCTGCAGATGATGGTGGAAGATCAAATTCCACTATTAGATCTTTCAAATCACGTGATGGGCATTTCTTAATTTATAAAATAATAATTAGTTTTATTTTTACATAATTCTCCTCATAACAACACGATATTATTATATATATGTATTTAATTATATAATAAAAAGCCTCTTCTAATATCTATTATCTTAAGCATCATTTAATTGACTTCATTTCACCCACCCATGCTTTCACATATCTCCTATTTTAACACGTCTTGCTATAAATCTACAACTCAGCACGTTTTTTGCATAATTCATTATCCTAATTACACGTTGCACTCATCATTTGTTTTCTCACCGTCTATGTTCCTCAAAATCATTGAGCTTGTTAAAACCGGAATTTGAGAGGGAAAAGCTTGAATTTTATTATGCAATCCACTCCCTATTTATAGATCTATACAAGGTGTATTGATAAGGAAACAAATAACTCTATAATAATGAGAATACAATTATTCCTAAATCAATAAATCAACTATGGAAGGAATTAATGTGATCCAGGTGGTCTTCCCACGGATTACTGTTCACAGCCGTGGATTTCTTTTTTGGATCGTGAGGTTGAGATTTAACACTCCCCCTCAAGCTGGAAAATATGGATCCGTCATTCCTAGCTTGTCAATCATTCGAAGAAAGGCAGAACTGTTCAATCCTTTAGTAAGGATATCTGCAAGTTGATCCTTTGATAATACATGGTCAACACTTACTAGACCACTGTCTAGTTTTTATTTAATAAAATGTCTGTCCACTTCTATGTGCTTGGTCCTGTCGTGCTGGACTGGATTGTGGGCTATGCTGATTGCTGATTTGTTGTCACAATGTAGCTTCATGGGCTCATCCAACTTAACCTTTAAATCTTCTAAAATTATTTTGATCCATAGTAGCTCACATATTCCCAAGGCCATAGCTCGATATTCTGTTTCTGCACTGGATCTTGCCACCACATTCTGTTTCTTGCTTCTCCATGTAACTAGGTTACCTCCAAGAAATGTGCAATACCCAGAGGTAGATCTTCAATCAACCGGTGATCCTGCGTAGTCAGCATCCGTGTATACTTCTAGGGTTATTCCACGATCTCTCTTAAAGAGAATCCCTTTTCCTTGTCTTCCTTTAAGGTAGTGCAATATCCTATCTACCGCTTGCATGTGAATCTGCTTTGGATTATGCATAAACTGACTAACCATGCTTATAGCAAATGTTATATCTTGTCTAGTGTGGGAGAGGTAGATCAATTTCCCTACATGTCTCTGGTAGGCTCCTTTATCTACATCTGGATCTTCTTTAGCTTCTCCCAGTTTAAGATTAGATTCTACTGGTGTTTGTGCTGATTTACAGGCTAGTTTACCTGTTTCTCTTAGAAGATCTTTGATGTATTTTTGTTGTGAAATGAAGATTCCTTTGCTGGAGTGAGCTACTTCAATTCTGAGGAAATATTTTAGTCTACCAAGTTCTTTGATGTCAAATTCCTTAGTAAGACTTTTCCTTAAACTGGCTTTCTCCTCTTCATTATTTCCAGTCAAAATAATATCATCAACATACACTAATAATATTATGACTCCCCCTGAGTCTGAATGTTTAAAGAATAGTGTATGATCCCCTTGACTCTGTCGATACCCATTCAAGAGCATGAATTTAGAGAATCTTTCAAACCAGGCCCTTGGTGATTGTTTGAGCCCATATAGAGCTTTTTTCAGTTTGCACTTTGCACACCTTGTTACCTTCAGGTTTTTCTTTAAACCCTGGTGGTATTTTCATAAATATCTCTTCTTCTAAGTCTCCATGCAGGAATGCATTTTTCACATCCAATTATTCCAGGTGCCAATTGTACTTGGCTGCTAGTGAGAGTAGGATTCAGACAGTATTCATCTTGGCTACAGGCGCAAATGTTTCTTGGTAGTCAATGTCATACGTTTGAGTAAACCCTTTTGCCACTAGTTTTGCCTTATATCTCTCTTGTGTGCCATCAGCTTTGTATTTTATTGAGAACACCCATTTGCAGCCGACCGATTTTTTTCCTATCGGTAGGTTGACGATCTCCCATGTTTTGTTCTTCTCCAGGGCCTGCATTTCATCCTTCATGGCATTTTTCCAATTTTTATCAGATAAGGCCTCAGAAACATCTTTAGGAATATGGATATCTTCTAATGTAATTAGGAAATTTTTGTGTGACGATGAGAAGTTGTTGAAGGATATAGAGTTATTTATAGGGTATAAGGGAGGTGGTGAACTTACCTTATTTCCAGGAGATGGTTCAGATTCTTGGATCTGCTTTGGAGCACAGCTTGAGCATGTACGTCTGGAGTAAACCTTTCCAAATCTAATGATAGCGTTGTCATTTGTTTCCCTTTCTTGGGTTTTAGGTGGATTGTTCTGAGGTGGTGGAGGAAGGTCAAGAGGTGTTAGTTCATTTTCCTCATCTTCCTCAAGTTCAGTCTCCCTCTGAAGATGGGTTTTTGAAAAATAAAAATTTCGTTCAGCAAAGGTAACATCAATAGAGACAAAGGTTTTTTTGTGGGTGGATGATAACACTTATACCCTTTTTGGGTAGCAGAGTAGCCAACAAAGATGCATTTGAGTGCTCTTGGATCTAATTTTCCTCGCTCCTGGCTGTGGATATGAACATAGGCAGTGCATCCAAAGATTTTGGGTGCAAGATTATGATGGGTTCGAAACTCTGGGTAAAAAGAGGACAAGGTCTCCATTGGAGTTTTGAGGCCTAAGGCTGTTGAAGGTAGTCGGTTTATGAGATACGCTGCAGTTAAAAGAGCTTCCCCTCAATAGGATTTGGGTGTATTGTAGTGAAATAGGAAAGCTCGGGTAGAGGCTAGAAGGTGACCATTTTTCCTTTCTGCAACCCCATTTTGTTGTGGGGTGTGAACACAGGAGGATTCATGGATGATCCCTTCACTTTGGAAGTAGGAGGAAAGGGTTTGGTTGAAATAATCTTTGGCATTATCGGAGCGGAAACTCCTTATTTTTACCCCAAATTAATTTTTGATCATGGAATGAAAGATGAGAACAATGGTGCTAACATCAGATTTATGTTTAAGGAGATAGATCCAAGAGACTCTAGTGCAATCATCAATGAATGACACAAACCAGCGTGCCCCAGAGATATTGAGGATTTTAGAGGGTCCCCATATATCACTATGAATAAGGTAGAAAGGAGTAGCACGTCTCTCACTTTTTTTTTGGGAATGAGGTTCTTTTATGCTTAGCTAACTCACAGTTTTCACAATGAAAAATTTTATTGTCTAATTTATGAAAAAGTTGTGGATACATATGTTTTAGGACATCGAAAGATGGGTGTCCTAGTCTATAATGATGAAGCCAAATAGTAGAGTTCCTATCGACTAGGGATAACAAAGAGCAACTCCTTTTTGATTGGTTTGGTTCTTCCAGGTACTACAATCCTGCTCTCTCCTTAGCAAGTCCAATCTTCTTCCCTGATCTCTGGTCTTGAAATAAGCAATAAGTAGGGTTAAACAATGCTTGACAATTATGGTCATTGGTAAGTTTTTGTATTGATATCAGGTTTGTGGATAATTGTGGTACGTGGAGCACATTTTTTAGGGTGAGGGATGGGGATAATATGATGTCTCCTTGGCCAGCTACCGTGGTAAGAGAACCATCAGCAATGATGATTTTTTTTTGTTTGGGCAAGGAGTATAGTTTATGAGGTGGGTTGGTGAGTGGGTCATATGATCTGTGGCTCCTGAATCAATGATCCATAATTTCTTTAAATGATTTATGGAAGCACTTAAACTAATAGAAATTGGAGTCTTACCTGAGAGTGCAAGTGAAGAAGAAGCATTTCATTTGTCAAGAGATACCAGGAGTCGTTTCAATTTATCAATATCTTCTTTGTTGAATTCTCCATGGCTGGACTGAGCTTCTAGCTTACTTGTAATGTTGTTGGCATGCGATGTGCTCGTTATTTCACCCTTTTGATTCCACTCCTTGCTGGGGGGTTTTTCCATGTATCTTCCAGCATGTTTCTTTTGAGTGTCTTGACTTTTTGCAATAGCTGCACCAAAGTGAGTCTTTATCTTTGAATTTTGAAGAATCTTTACCTTTCTCCTTCCATGATGATTCTTTGTTCATCACCATTGCTGAGCTTTCAAAGACCTTTGGTTCTAACATTACTCCTTGTCGACTTTCTTCCACGCGGATGAGAGAAATGGTTTCGTTGAGTGATGGTGCCTCCTCTTTGTCGAGGATCTGAACTCTAACTTGGTCAAATTCTACATTTAGTCCTGCAAGAAAGTCATAAACTCTATCTTTTTCAATAAAGTTCTTTAGGACCGCAGCATCTTCCGGACATCTGGTTTCTATGCACCTATAGTGATCAAGTTCTTGCCACAGATTTTGTAGAATGGTGGCATACTCCTTCACGGTCTTACTCCCCTGCTTCGTGCTTCCTACTTTGACTTTAACTTCAAAGATTTGAGCTGCATCACGAGCTTTGGAGAAGGTTTGTCTGGCAGCATCCCATATGTCTTTTACAGTCGAAAGGAACATAAATGTATCACTAATTTCTGGAGTCATGGAATTCCACAATCATGACATAATCATGGAGTCTGCTTCATCCCATGCCCCAAATTTGGGATCTCCTTTTTGTCCTCCTCAAAAGAGGTGATGTATTTTACCTTTCCCCTTCAAGTAGGTTTTCACAAATTGAGACCACTTCAGGTAGTTCTTCCCATTTAGATGATAGGAAGGTTGCATGCTTTGAAGGTCACCACGTCCTTGGTGCGCCATAGAATCCTCAAGTTGGTCAATGTTTGAAGAAGAGTTAATTTCTGACATTTTTTAATCAAATAATAGTAATGAAGACTATCTATTTGATTTTTAGACAACAATGAAGGCTCAAAAAAATTTTCTATTCGACAATAAAGGTCGATTTTTTTATTTATTTATTTTTTAAATAAAACACACCAGCCGAGCCTTTAAAACAAAGGCTCGGATCGGGACAGATGCACGGGTTCGGGCTCCTCCACCGAGCTGGATCCAGAAAAGGGAAAGGGGAAGACGCTCGGCGATCGGGACTTCGTGCAGTTTCTGTCGATCGAGCGGAAGAGCAGGATCTCGTTCAGCTTCGTTGCTCCTCTCGTTCAGGGACAAACTTCCGATCAGCTTCGGAAGTGTCTTCCTCACGGATGGTTTCAGACGGGTATGACCGTTCCTTCGTCTCCTTCGTTTCCTTCGTGGTTGTCCGTCTAGGCTCCTTCGACGACCGCTCTGACGGAGTCGAGGCGTCCGTCTGCGGTAGCAACTGGCGGAAATGGCACTTCTGCATCGGCCTCTTGCAACGTCAAAAGGTTGGATCGTTCGACAATGAAAGCCTCCCGATCGGCTTTGATACCATGTTAAAACCGGAATTTGAGAGGGAAAAGCTTAAATTTTATTATTCAATCCACTCTCTATTTATAGATCTATACAAGGTGTATTGATAAGGAAACAAATAACTCTATAATAATGAGAATACAATTATTCCTAAATCAATAAATCAACTATGGAAGGAATTAATGTGATCCAGGTAGTCTTCCCACGGATTACTGTTCACAGCCATGGATTTCTTTTTGGATCGTGAGGTTGAGATTTAACAGAGCTCGTGACAGACAACCGTTCCATTTGTTTTAGTCTTCAGCTTTCTAGCAAGCTTCGCTACCGACGTTCCTCATTCTCTAAGAAAAATGCCTAGCAGCTCCAAAAATCTCTTCCCCGGTCTCTCTCTCATTCATAGCCTAGCTTCACTCCCTGTTCGTACCCATAGCCACAACACCCTTCAAATAGCTGTCCAACTCCCACTCTAACTGACCCCAACGACCTACAGCAGTCCATGTCTCCCTCTCATTCAGTCCCAACTCCTGTCGTTCAAATCACCAAACTCTCACAGGAAATTGCCACTTAATTACTGCCTAAATAAAATTTTAAGATTTTCGAGAAGACTTCTTGCGGATGAAAATTTTTTGCTGAAATTTCTGAATTTCAGCCACCGATGGTCCCAAGAAAACGCTCTGATACCAATTTGATATGAAGGACTTGAGTTCGCAAGTAACCACAAGGGTAATACTTGAGTTCGCAAGCAAACATAGCAAGAATCGGCAAAAACAACGAGTAAACGGGCTGATTTCAAAGATAAATCAGCAAGATCAAAGCAGAATTTTTAGTAGATTGGAGAAGAAAACATGAAGAAATTTCTTTGATTCAAAAAACAAACAAGAAACACAAAGCAAGATATAATTTTCTTCAATTTGAGAGGAAGATAGAGTCTCCATATCTCTAGCAAACCTAGAGCCCAAGAACACAAACCCTAGATCTCAAAATTGCATTCAATCTCAAGATAAACCTAACCTTAACTTCCAAAGGAGGACTAATTAAAGCCAAAGGAAGTTTACAAAATCCCTAAACAGACCCTAATTCAAACTTTCCCTCCTAATCGCTGTTTAAAATAGCAAGTGGGCTCTATTGAAGCCTCCGCCCCCTCCCTGTTTTTGCCCCCTGCTAGGCCGCCTGCTGTAAACATGAACCAGTCCATGTTGGACCGGTTCAGCCAGCCCCTCCTAGGCTGGCCCTGTAACAGGTACTTCATTAACAATGAGAGAATGGTGGGCGATGGGTGCAAAATCAAACAAAGAAGAAAAAATGAGAAAAACAAAGCAGCTTCTAGGAGAGCTAGAGAAAGAGATAAGTGAGAGAGGGAACTCAAGGAAAAGGGGGAAAACTTTGTCCTCCTTTTGTAATTGCCTGATCTCTTTCTATAATGAAACAATTGTTTCCTTGTCTACAATCAGTAATCCATATTAACCCTGATATGTCGAAGACCATAAATCTCCTGCTTGGCATGTTGATCGGATCACTTTTTATGGCATCCCATGGTGGTTCATGTCACCCTTCCCCTTCTCCTAATTTCTAGCAAGTTAAGATACGATTCCAATTGGTGAATGCTATAACTCTTTTTAATTATAATAGTTATGAGCTCTTACATCCTTTACTTATGTGACATTCTATGCACGGCATACTTTCTGAAATTTGAACAAAC
Source organism: Dendrobium catenatum (assembly GCF_001605985.2). NCBI lineage: Eukaryota > Viridiplantae > Streptophyta > Magnoliopsida > Asparagales > Orchidaceae > Dendrobium > Dendrobium catenatum. Next base: position 19,766,480 of record NW_021319083.1, on the reverse strand, counting down.
AGCATCATCCTATTTTATGTAACCTGCAGAGAAGCAGCTGTAGTTTCGGTGTGGCACTTCTATTGCACCACATATTATCATGTCGACCCCCTCTTTGCTGAATAGAATAAAAATATTTGTCGTCCCAAGTTTTTCTATATTAGAATTTTCAATCCCTGGACATGAAATTAGTGCTCTGACTAATTTTTCAATGAATAGTTTTATGATATGGGAGCATAAACGATTCTTATTATGCTGCCAACCTAAAGTTCATTCACTTTGTTCTATTGTAGCTCCACCAAACATCATTATTGTAATATGTTATGATCGATCCTGCAGCCGGCCCAACAGCCAAGGGGCGGGCCAACTGTAGGAGGCGAGACAGTTGGGGGATCGACCCCCCTTGTGGGGCCCACAAAACCAATCATTCCTTATGCATAGAGGAGGATTAAGGAAGGAGTTAATAGGGGGAATTTGAATTCAAAGTGAGGAGGGAATTTAATTAAGGAAAGGGTGTTCTTTTAGGGCTGTTTTTGAGGAAAAGAGGGGGATTAAATTGGGATGTTATTTTGTATTAGGGTTATATTTTTGGAGTTATTTTTCTGCTGTAGTTTTCTGTTAGGGCTTCCTAGCAGCGTCTAGGTTGATTGGGAGAGACGATCTGCCTCTCTAAGTGTACATCGATTGTATCTTCTGTTTCTTGTTAAGTTATCAAAAATCAATCATTATTTACCCTACATATGCCATAATTTGCTGTTTTTCTGTGTAATTTATGTTCTTGGTTGCTGATTCCTGCTCTCGGACATATCATAATGCTATCTACTTTTCAATCTTGACTGTTAATCTTTTTTTTTCCCCCTTCGTTAAACAATTCAGTTTTGTACTATGGTCGTTCGTTTAGCTCAGTTTGCATGTCGATTTCATATAATGCATTTTTGGTTTGGCAATTTCATGTTTTGTTGAACAAATTTCAGTTTTAGTTCCTGGAGATGGAGATGTGATGTCTACATATCTTTCTATCTGCAGGTGGGTTTCATCAAAGAACTCCAGAATAAACATCTTCCAATAATATTGGTATATTGACCACCATGATCTCGAGTCTGCATTCTTCCATGAAAAAACATATTTCTTTTGTTCATTTAGAATTTTTTTCTTTTTCATCAATATCTTAGTGGCAATCAATTTGTAGTTGAACCTCGAGCAAGACAGAGGATCTATTTTTGAAGCAATAATTCCATGGGTGGCAATAATGTCAACTTTTAGTTTTTTTCTTTTTATTTTTTATTTTTTTTATCAACAGTTTTTCTGTCCACCAACTTCTATTCCAACATTAATATATGTAAAATATTCATATTTGTTATCATCATCATCATCATTAGCCCTATCCCAACTATTTTGTGTTTACTTTAGGATCCACTTTCATCTTTGCTTAATGTGTGTTTGGGTTATTTGTCATAATTCCTTCAGTTGATTTGTATTCTTTGTTTTGTTTTGAAGATTGGACATTCTATTGGTTCGTATGTATGCATTGAAGTTCTCAAGAGATTCCCGGAACAGGTGATGTTCTCTCCTTGAGGCTTGTTAGATTTCCTTTTTCAGGAGCCAAAACCTTACTTTTTTTTTTTTTGTCTCTTGTTTGAAAAATAATTAGTTTTCTTCTTTTTTTTAGGAGATATTTTCCATTTTTCTGTACCCATTTTTGGCTTTAAACACAAGTTCGTCAACACAGTACATGATTGGGGTGCTTGCAAGGTATTTGATATGTCATCATGATTACATTTGTTTCATTCTCCAAATGTAGAATTATTTAGTGTAATTTTGTTTCCACTATCAGCTTTCTTAGAAATTTGTATTAACTAAATCGATATCTTGCAATTATTCCAAACAATTGAGATATATCATGTAGTAGAGGTGTGAGTGATGGATGTTTTCTTTTGAAAAAAAATAGAATAAAAAAGGCATTGTAGGCACGTCGAGCTTTCATTAAGTTTTTTTGTTGGTATACTCTAGGATAATATCTGAATTTTCACCATGAGCTAATATAATCTGGTTTTCTCTTTCCGATGATATGCATATGATTTCATGAAATAAACATATGAGGAGGTAATAATAAATCTTCTTTCCATGCAAGGATGGAACTGTGTAATGCTGAGGGGGCCTAAAAAAATTAGAACATTTAGTATAGTAAGGGTTATTTGAAATTTGCGCTCTCCCACTCCCCGAATTTTATTTTTTGCTCCCAACCGACCTTTTTCTCACGTAATTTGCCCCTCCAAAAATCAAAAAGCCTCTTAGCCTCCCGCTATTTTTCATCCGATTATGTTGAACTTTTCTAACACATAACAAACAAGTCTGCGAAAAACGATTATGTGCAAAATAAAATATTTTTGCACCCTTATATATATTTTTATTTTTTCTAAGTTTTTCACTTGTCCCCCTTGAGAAATAAGGCTAGTTCTGCCCCTGTTTCCATGTATTTTTTGGTATTATACTCAATAGTCCTTAGTAACTCCAGGCATATGCAAAATAAATAAATAAATAAAATGGCATATGTTTTGATACTAGACATTTAGGAGATGACAGATGCTGAGTACCTTAGCTGTTTCAGCTAACCTTTTGGTGTATGCCAATCTGTCTGAGATAAGCTGTTTTGTTTTTCTTTCTCCTTGGAGGTATAAATATGTGAAACTGTTACAATTCACTTATTTTGATCCATCATACTACCATTCGTGTGTAGTTAGGAGGGCAAGGATTTACTAGGGCATCATTGTTTGTGGCACAACAAAATTTAATCCAATTTTATTCAAAAGTAGACAAATATTGGTTAGGATTAGGGGTGTCAATTTCGGGTCACGGGTCGGGTTCGGGTCAAAACCGAAATTGACCCAACACTGTTCGGGTTCGGGTCGGGTCGACCCGTTTTTGCAAACGGATCGATTTTCTGGACCCGAACCCGACCCGCTTCGGGGGGTTCGGTGTCGGTGTTCGGGTCGGGTTCGGGTCAACCTGAACCCACTTGTTTCAGCCGCGGAAGCGAACAGCCAGCGAAGCCAGCAACGGGTTTCAGCCGCGGCAGCACCCCGTTAGGGCACGAGTGGAGACGGCGAGGTTTCAGCCGCAGCAGCGGGTTTCGGTCGCGCGCGGGAAGCCGGCAGCTATCTCGCACGATGCGAGGACAGCGGCCAACGGCTGTGCGGACGGCGGATCCGGTTCCGGAATGCCCTATGGGCTTGACCGCTTGAGCCGCTCGAGTCTTGACGCTGACAGATCGCAGACGACGCGGACGCGACGTCGACTCGACAAACTGCAGATGATGCGACAGACCGCAGACGCGATGGAATGGACGAATGATGCGAACCCGGGTCAAACCGGGTTGATTCCGGGTTTCCGGGTCAACCCGACCCGGTTTTACAAACGGGTTGAAATCTCCAACCCGAACCCGACACGATTCGGGTTCGGGTTGACCCGAACCCAAATTTTTCGTGTCGGGTTCGAGTCGGGTTTTCGGGTCATGTCCAATATTGACACCCCTAGTTAGGATGTCACCTGTAAGTTATTCACCAAAATTTTACCTAATTATGATGGAAATTGAGCAAGGATTTATTAGTTCTAAAACTAAGATTTGGTCTGCTAAATGGAATTGGTGACTTTAAATAGCTGTACAAGATGGACACAATTATAAAGAAAAAACAAAAAAAAGAATAAATAATGCTTGGTTGCAGGATACTAAATGAAAAAGGGAAAATCCAAGGGCATCGAGGAAGGTAAAATTTAATTGTATGTTGAAAAGCATTAAAAATAGAAATGAATCATTGTGGATACAGAGTTGAACAATGGAATTATTAAATAGAATTGTATAAATGATATTATGATTTCTATTAGCTTAGTCATCGATGAGGAGATTATAGATATGATTAGTGCTTGTGATGTTTATGTTGGATTAGAATATTGGTAGATCAATTTTGGAAAGAGATGAATGAACTATTACAACATATATTTGAGGGAGGATAAATATTTGGGGTGACTTACATGGACATTTTAGTTCTTGTTGGAGGGGCCATGAGAGAAAAGTAGTAGTTAATTTTATAGTTGAGCATATATCTACGTGCTGCTTGCCAAAAATAATGACCGTTACCATCACTATGTCTTGGGAGTCATATGATGAGCTGTCAGTGTGGGGTGTAAAAAGATAGGATATGTTGACAGCCAAAGAAGTCATAAGAAGGCCATTTCTAGTTAAGATGGTCAAATATTGCGTCGAACACATTACAGCTGCTTGAGTAGCAGAAAATTCATTGCCAGCTTGAGCCGTCTTTTTTTATGTATAAGTGGGAAATGGGGTTATCACTTGTTACCACAGCATTATTTTTCTTGATTTTATTGTTTAGAAATCTATTAGTATAGTCACAGACAGCAGACCAAAGGTCCTCTTTGGTCAAATGGGTTAAGCATATCATAGTTTACCATAATATGTTTAGTTTATTACTAAGTAGCCTCAGATTTGTCTTATAAAGTGCCATTTCATGGAGATGAATCGAATATTTGAGCAGTTAGTGATGTGATACAAACCAGTTCAGGAGTTACTTTATGGAAATTAAAGAGAGCAGATTTAACAAAATAATCCCAAAATAAATTTATTACTTATAACAATGATTGACCCTTAGAATTCTTAGTTTTTTAACTTGCTTAGGCAAAGAAGAGCGAAGTCGGTTAACCAAACAATTTAAAACGCAAATAGCAATTGCAAAACTACGACGATAAACAAGAATCTGCGATTTAATAAAGAGAACTTTCACCTTTGGAGCCCATACGCTCAACTAGTCTATGAAAGTTCGTTATGAATGTTAAGCCCTATAGAACTGGCCCAAGCTAACCAAGAGAGAGGTGAATTGGAAAACTTTAAAACCCATGATAAAACTCCAACTACAATCACCACAAACAAAGTGCGGAAGAAAAATAAATGCAGAAGCGATAATAAGAAAAGAACACACCGGATTTATAGTGGTTCGGTCAAACCTTGACCTACATCCACTCCTTGGAGGCACCCTCCAAGTATTGCACTAAAATCGTGACTCTCCTTTAGCCCCCACAGCTAGGTGGAGAAGCCCTTACAAAATCACTTAAAGAACGGTGATTGGAGGATGTCAACGTGATCTTGGTCGTCATGCACAAATCCAAAGTTCCATTCGGGCTCCGCCATGCATCCTCGCCAAGGGTTGAATGAGTACTCAGGATGGGAGAGGGAGGAGTCACGGTTTTGGAGGAGAGAGAGGGGGTGGGTGAGGTTATGAGGGGAAAAACTAAAATCTGAATTTTAGTTCAGATTTCCAAAAGTGAGGAGGGATTAATTTCATCTTTCAAAATTTGAAATTGAAATTAACTTATGAGGAAAGGGATTAAGGAAGTAATAAAAGATAATTAAAAGGGAAGAGAGAGAGGGGAGTGGCCGGCCATGTGGAGTGGGGAGAGGTTTGAGATTTAAGAGGGTGGGGACCACTAGAAATTAATCAAAATCTGATTTTAATTTCAAATTTTGATTGTTTCAAGTAACTCCCTAATTGAAATATAATTAAGAGGGAATTTGAATTTCAAAGATTGTAACTCCCCGTAATTAATATCCTAATTTAATTTGACTTAATTAGGAAATTCATTAGGTGCTGAGAATTCAAAATTCGAATGGGTGGGCTAGAAGGAACGCGCGGCCAGGCTTCACGGGTGGCCGGCGGCAAGGACTCCACGGTGGACGGCGGCCACTGGGTGGTTTTTTGGCTAGCGGGTGGCTAGTTTGCTGACCGGTGGGAGGTGGGGCTGCTGCTGGCCGACGGGTTGCTATGGGAAAGGGGCGGCGGCAAGGATCCAAGGAGGGAAGAAAAGTGCAATTCTTCTAGTGATTAATATGCCACGGCTTCACCTTGATTTCCCGCACCAATTGATCACAAAGATAATGGAGAAGAAGGTCTAGAACTCACAAAGAGATCTAGCTCTTCTCAAAACTCACTAAGAGATTTGAGAAAGAGATGCACTCACAAAGAGAACACAAAGTATATTTTCATTTCATTCCAAAAATTGAAATTACAATGCATGAGGCCTCATATAAATAGGTCAAAATGAAATAACAAGAAATGACACAAATGCCCTTCCGGGTTACATAAGCGACTCAATGCCCATAAGGGCAAAAGTGGAAAAACATAAAAATAAGATAAACTTCTACATAAAATGAAAAAATACAACTCATGATTGTTGACCTTCATGTTATACACAAAAGATCAAAAGAGAGGAGAAAACAAATAAAGTCCTCACAAAATGAGGGCGAAATCTCTGGGTAGTGTCTTATCTACAAACCCATCTGCCTTCCAAAATTTACCTTGGAACTTAGTTCGTTAAAACTCCCTCGCCGAATAAGAAGAGCGAGCGGAGGCCGGGGCTGAATTTTCGGAGCCCACAATGATCGAGGCCGTCGATCTCCGGCGTCTCATAATGGTACACGTGTCAAAAAATGTTGATGATGTCCTCATCAGTTAGTACTTTAAGAATGAAAGTTGCACCTAAAACAAAGATCAGCCAAATGGTTACTGTTATTGGCATTAGCTTATGTTGAATTATTGATTGAAAAGTCTAGCTGAACATTGCCAGCTTCTTGTTTGCTCTTATTCATCCTAATCTATTTCTGTTTGCTCCCTCTTCTAATTACTCGCTTGATTTCAGGTCTTCCCTTTTGAGTGCAACCTTCAGCTTTCTTGTGGCCTTGTTGGGGTCCTTTCCCACGAGAATTTCGGGAGCTCTTGTAAGTAGACTTCTTGGTCCATCATGTTCTACAACAGCAGTTGATGCTGCTTGCACTTGCCTCATGAAGGTTAGATTTCTTTTCTTGAATCTTTGGATATAAATTCTGTTGCTTTGTGAACCGCAAGCTTTAGTGATTGAACTCTGTTGTAGTACCACGTAATGTTTTCGGTCTTTTTATAAGAAATTGTAAAATCATCACTAACTGGATAAAAATTATTCAACAGAAGAAATCATTTTCATCATTAGCCTTATCTCAAATCTGTGCTGATAGCTTTGTGAATTCATGTTCTTAATTCGGTTTCTCTTTATTTCTATTTGAAGTGTTAAATATATTTTACTTTTTTTTTAGAATTTTAATTAATTTTACTTTTGGTCTATCCCTTTTGCTTAAGCATTACAAAATAATTTATTTTTCAATTTTATTATTTATCTTATACGCTTTGTTGGGCATGACCTTTATCTTCATTATATGCTTTCCGTATATTCATTGTCTATAATAATTTCTTATCAATAATTCCTAATTTTTTCACAAATTCATTTATCATTCTCATTTCTCCTGCACTTCAACTTGGTTGTCAATATTTTTTTGTCACTCAAAACTTAAATCCATATTACATAATTGTTGGTGGTTCTAGAGACCAACTTGGCAATCTGTGGGATCATGAAGCTAATGGTCCATCTTTGCTTGCAAGGTGATAATCTGTGAGTCTTTTAGCGAAAATCTCTCTTAAATTTCAAGAAAAATACATGCGTGCAAGGTGTGGAATATCTACCTTATTTTCAAAGATATAAATATAGAAACATAATTAATAACTTTTTTTCATATGACTTTTTTTTCATGTCATTACTAGGTAATTAATAGTTTTTCATAGGTATTAATTACCAAGAGTAATTTAAAATCATGTTGTATAAATAAAGGTACTACTTCCTTAATGAATTAAAAAAAAAAAAAACTAATCATTTCTCCAATCATCATGGTATCAAAGATGTAGGAACAAAAGAATCATGTGTATTACCTCTTTTTGCCTATAACATCCAGTCCCAAGGCTTGTCTGCCACTTCCTCTCTGACTCCTTGTTTTTGCTTTTCTACATGACTACTATTTACCGCCTGCACCCTCTTCTTCGAAAAATTATTCCGTCAGGTTACCTGACGTAGAGCTACATCAGGTAGCCTATAATATATCGCCACGTGCACTTACTCTTTACCGCGCGTCCCGACGACCCTACTCGGACCGAATCCGGGATTACTATGTTCGCGTATTGCTCAGTATTTGCTCGGTATTGCTTGGCAATAACGAGAAATACCGCTATGTGAAGACCAATACCGAGCAATACCGAGTAATACCTAAAAGAACTCGGTATTGCTCGGTATTGGTCTTCACATAATAGTATTTTTCATTTTTGTCGAGCAAAATCGACCAATACCTAGCAATACCGAGCTACGCAAACTCCCGGGTCCATTCCTGGTCTGATCGTCGGCCACGCGGTAAAGAGTAAGTGCACGTGACGACATATTATAGGCTACCTGATGTAGCTCTATGTCAGGTAACCTGACGGAATAATTTTTTCTCTTCTTCTTCTTATCTCCTCACTTGCACCCGGTGTCATCTCGAAAGGAGAAGACCTCAACCTGTGAATTCTATAAAGAAAAAGAGTGGAAGATCTTCTTTTCTATTAAAGGAAACATATTCTATATCTGGAGCCATTGACTAATCAAATGTTTTTTATCAAACCCTAGTGAGTAGCAAAACCTTAATTGTTCGTTCAAATTGAATGAATGAAATTATCTTATCTAGTCCCAAATTGTGAGAACCTTCCTTACATGAGAGGGAAAGTTAGACCATCTTATTACCCAGACCAAACAAAGATGATCTTGGTTTTACCACATGGGATGTAGAAGATTCATTGATTATGTCCTGATTGTGGAATTCAATGATTCTAGAAGTCATTGGAATCTATATGACCTTAACTATAGCCAAGAATATTGGGGATGCGGTGAACAAAACATATTGTAAGGGCCGTGATGCCACCTTAGCCTATAAATAAGACAAATTCATACCACCAAGCAAGGTACTCTTTCTGTTATTAAATATTATAACAAAATGAAAAATCAATGCCTCAAACTCAATAACTAGTAGTGTATTAAAATGAGATGCAATTAACATGTTGCAATGCTACAAACTTTTATAGGAGAAATAATTTATGAATTTTTATCTAGAGTAAATAATGAATATGGTCAAATGCACATTCAAATACTTGGAAAAATACTCCTTTTCCAGCCTAAATGAAATCTTATCTACTACTAGAATTGAAGAAAGGAGACATTGTGTTATATTAGAAACACGACCAATTGGTGTTAATATTGCTTTAATTCTTATCCTACAAAAAATGCATGCATAATTAAGCTACACAAGCCTAAATCGGGTCACCAAGGTCCAATAACCAAAATGTATGTTTCGCAATTATTGTAAAATTATAGAATATGCAAAAGACGTGTTGGAAACTTCAAAGGATGCCTCCATACAACAAAACCGAAGTCTCCATATAAAAAACAGTCCATACATCATTTAGCAAACAATGCTTCCATGGAAGAAAAAACTACCTTAGACATAGGACTAAGCAAGAAGAAATATAGAAACTCCATACCATTTTTATATCATTTGATAAACCAAAGAGTATGTGCTATGTGGCCCAATTAAGTGACTAGCTATTGAGAGTAGTTTAAATAAAATTTGGATAATAAACTCTCGAGCAACATATCACATGACTAGCTATTCAACTAAATTTCTTCCTATAAATCATATCCAGGTAAACATAAAATTAAAGTAACTAATAGAACCCTTGCCATTATTATTGGAAAGGGATCTATAAACTCACATATCCCCATCTACTATTATATGTGTTTTAAGTACCTAAATCATTTATAAACCTATTTTCTAGACCTGTCAATATTGGACCCGACCCGAAAACCCGACCCGAAAATTTCGGGTTTGGGTTTACCCGAACCCGAAGCGGGTTGAGTTCGGGTCCTGAAAACCAACCCGTTTGAAAAATCGGGTCGAGTTCGAGTTGACCTGGGAACCCGGGAATAACCCGAAATGACCAGGAATGCACACAAACCCGTCTGCCCGGAATGACACTGACCGCTTCCCGGCTGCCCCGCCTGCCCGGCGCCTGCTTGCCTACCCGGATGCGTCACGTTGCATTGCGTCCCGAGGCCAGGTCGCATCGCGTTCCGAACTCTAAAGCCATGTCGCGTTGCGTCCAGCGTCAGTCACCGCCTCGCTGGCGTCCGCGGCAGTTCCACGCCGCGTCCTGCGTCCGACGTCCGCGGCAATTCCGTGCCGCACCGCGTCCTGCATCCGGCATCCGTGGGTCGGGTCGGGTCGGGTTGACCCAAACCCGAAGCGGGGCGGGTTTGGGGCGAAGCGGGTCGGGTTTGGGTCCATAAAATTGACCCGTTTGCAAAAACGGGTCGGGTCGACCCGAATCCGAATAGTTTCGGGTTCGACCCGAACCTGACCCGTAACCCGAAATTGACACCTACTATTTTCTATTAAAAAATTAATATCTAACCTAAATTGTATTTTTGGTATGTTATCCTACTCCTTGTCCATTTTAGGATCGAACTATGAGAAAGATGATTGGGCATTCTAAAGAATGAGAAGGATTCCATTGTCTAGATACAAGTACTAATAATTACATATACCAATCTCATTTATCTCAAAATTCCGTTGCATGGAGGGGACAAATTTGATCATCCCATTTTCAAAAAATTCTTCTCGCGAGATGTTATTTTTACTAAACATTAAGAATTTTATGATTATAATTTTTTAGAGGAAGTTTTGAAAGAAATACATTTTTTATTTTCCCAAACTTGATCTCTAGACCACCCAACCAACCTAGAAAGTCTCCAATAACCTCGAAACTTCCTTGCATATCGATGTAGCCTCCTCATAAATACCCTATCTAATGAACTTGAATCATTACTGTATGTATACTCAATAAGGAAAGATGAATCCAACATTGAACCAAAGCATGCTCAACCATTTAATTAAATCCGTGCAAGATCATTCACCAGGAGTGAAGATGTGATCTCTATTCTCTACCTCTAAAATTCAAAGCTATCATGATAATAGCCTTCATATTGAATTAGGAATAGGAACATGAACATGCAGCCAATATCCAATATCCAACTTTATTTCACTTTGTAATATTTTTCCCTCCCACAAACCTTTTCTCTCTAAGATTAATAATATTATGATTCTAAGAACTATCTAAGAAGAATTTGAGAATAAAGAATAAAAAGTAGCCATGATTGAAAAAGATACATTCCTAAAAGAAAATCAAAACTCAGAAGATGGTAGAATTGCCAAATGGAAAGAAATTAATTGGATGTAAATGGAAAGACACTGTCAAATACATTACAAATAGGACATTTAAAACTTATAAAATATGGAAAGTGCTAAAGGATACATTCAAACCTAAGGAATTGATTATGGAGAAAATTTTGTACTAGCCACAAAGCTAAACAACATTTGGATACTTTTATCCCCAACATCCAACCTCACTGGTTCTTACAACATTTATATATATAAAAAAATGCATTCTTATGTGGCAAACTAGAAGAAGCCTACGAAACCTCTATCATATTCTAATCAAGATTCTAATACTTACCATATACAAGTAAAATCTTATATATCATACTTTATTAAAAAAGAAGTTGAATGATGCAAACTTATAATTCTTAAAGTGTTTTTGAATGATGTGTTTGTAATATGAGATGATTTCTAATAAATAAGTGTGAAAAAAGCCTCCTATAGTCAACCCAAGATTTTGCCTCCCATACTTGCACTTTGTTGCACTTCTCTTGGCTTTCACGCCTTGCAGCCCACCTCTGACCATCATCTTTCCTTCATATTCCTACTCTACCTCGGCAAGTTCTCCTTCTTTATTCTTATTATCAACTCATTGATCCATGTTATCATTGTTGCCAACTCACTAATTCATGGGCAACCCTATTATAATTAATTATGTATTTATTTGTTCAATTATTAATCTTGTATATTTCCTATAAGAAGATATAGGTTTGTATAAATTCATTACAAATATTGGAATGAAGCACATAATAAATTCTCTTCAATTCTTATCATGATATTAGAGCCTTAGGCTCTTCATCACTATGTTGCCTAAAAGTTGCAAGCCTTCATTGTCGTAGTTCTATTTCTTCCTTCCTCCAAATTTTTTCATTTATGCTTTTCATCATTGCAATCTTATTTCTACCCTTCATTCTTTTTGTAATAAATTTAAACAACATTTTTTCTTCCCATGAATCACAACTATACCTATGTTCCACTGATCTAAGATATATGTTATGAAACTCTACGGTTCCTATCATTTAGCAAATGAAATATAGAATACGATGAATCTAAATGTATTATAAATCTGATGCGGCCTAAATCTATGCAGCCAAAATCAAGATATTATCTACAAATTAAGGATGATGATTCATCACAAAACACAATGGATTGAATCAAATAAAGATAGTTAATAGATATTTGTTATGGTGTACATATTGTAAAAAGGCAAGACATACAAAGAAAAGATGTTGAAAGCTTCTAAACAAACCACAAAGCAAAAACTAGATGATGCAAAAGAATAAAGACACACACATATATATATATAAGTATGTGGAGAGAGTTATACATTAAAGAAAGAATTGCATTGCATATTGATTTCCACATAGAATAAAAGAAAAGTTGAAAAATTTTGTTTGGTTTTATCTAAAGGCTCCTACATAAGCATTTTTTTCTCATACTATGTTCTATGTATTACCTCGTTTACTCTTACTTCTAAGCTCAGAGCTGCCAAATAAAGTTTATGGATATTGATTCAAGAGCCACCAATCCATATTTTTATTTAGTTATTTACAATATTTTTAAGAAAAATAGTTTATTCTTGATTGATTCAGTATATAGATCCATTGGGTCGTGACATCACAAATATTTTTGGATTTCTCTTTCTTTAAAGAAAAAATTATTTGCATTCTATGTTTCACAAAACTATATTGTTGTTCATTTTGGACATTTTTTATTAGTACCCTTCATAAATTTGTGGCAAGATCATAATTCATGGACAAGTTAAACAATTTCATCCTCTAAATATTTGAAAACAATGCTTTCTTACAATATTTTAAGGTTCACTAATCATGCAAATGAGAATACAAGATCCATTCTAGAATTATTTTATGTTTACAAAAGATCAAATGTACAAACCTCAAATTGTCTTCATTGTATAATAGTTAGGAGCACTTGCATTTAAACTGGTGAAAATAAAATGTTCTCTGATTTTTAATCTTTATTTAAACCTGCAGTACCACACAATGCGCAATGTCTTATTCATGGCAAAGACAGAGTTTGAGAAGGTACAAATCCTTGTGCTAATTCACTCAATTACTAGAAAAGAGTAGTTATATTGTTCAATCGTGCTTCTTTTTTTTCTGAAAGAGAATATTGTTCGCTTGTTCCTATCACCTTCAGCTGAGGTTAATGATAACCTTTTTATCTTGATAACTACCTCGATTAGTAAATGCCAAATATAAAAGATTTAAGGATGTATTATCAAATATTAAGTTTGAAGTGAATGCTAACGGTAAAGATACCAAGATCTCCATATATGCTTACCAATGAATCATTCCATGAGGATAAAGAGATTTCCCCAACTTTTTCATTAAAAAAAAAATTGTATTGATAAAACGACACAAAAAGACTATTAACTAATATTAAGAAGGAAGACGACTTCATTTCCCACTAACATAATAACATATATGGATAAACCAGCTATATAAGCTGAAATTTGAGTATTTTTTAGAAAATGGAGTTATGAATAAAACAATAAGGCTAGTTGATGGGGGTTCATCACAGTTGAATGAATCTCGATCATTAAATTCTTATCCAAATTGAACTTTTGCCCGTTGTCCATTTGGTTTTTGCATAATTTTTTTTTTTTAGTTATTTTTTGTAAGCATTGATGATTATATTCTATATAAAGGGTACCAAAGAATGGTTAGCTGGTCATTTGATCTTTGAGAGGAATAAATATTCTATATAAATGCTTTATTTTTTTGGCTTTCATTTTGGTGGTAAACCGGTGGTTGTTCTTCACAACACTCTGTATGTCAAATTCCTTTCTTCAAAAATCTTTTTGATAGGGTTCAATGATACTCTTAGAGTTATAGTATATGAGCATTTTTGTCGCAGTTCTTTTGCAATATAATATTTACTAATTTAACCAAACACTTTGTGTATTACTATATTGATTGTGTTATGGATTTATCCTTATTGTACTTGTCTAGCTTTCAGAGGAGCCAGATTGGAGCTTCATGAAAGAAAAAAAGAAACAAATTGCTTTTTTGTTCGGCGTTGATGATCACTGGGGTCCATTGTCATTGTTTGAAGAGGTGAGTACTGCCCTTATTTCCTTCCTTTTATACAAATATCCATTTAATTGCTAAACTAGTATGGTTTTAATGTACCTTTTAAGCTTCAAAATGTTTAATTAGGGAGACCAATCTGTATATTATAAACATTAATGTGGGATTACTTATTTACTGGCCAAATAACCATGTAATATTAGAGAAATTTGACTTTATATGCTTCACAATAGTATAAATTGGAGAATATATATGCTATTTATTTTCTTGAAGAAATATTCCACATATTTTGATTCAAACGAAACTACCCCTAATAAGGGACAACTTCTTGTATGTTGAAGTCTGCCGTGAGCAAAGGTAGTTTGAATTCGAAACTTTGTTTGAATCTGACTCGAATCTAATTTGAATCCTGGTTCGAACCAAGGTTCGTTCACTGCAAGTGCGAGAAAGAGAAGAAAAGTTTAGGGTTTATGCTCATTGAAATGGCTTCGACAGCACATACGGTATATGAAGAGAAGTCACAGGCGGAGCTCATTGGGGAAAATATGATGAAGGCATGTGAAGGAGAAGAGAAGTTCACAATGGGAGCTTGCTGAGAGCATATTGATGAGAGCAATGGTGCGTGAAGGAGAAAAGGATTTTAGGACTACAGCTCGTTCAAGGCATCAACAGGAGCAAGGGTTTGTAAAGGATAAATGGATTTTATTGTAGGATTTCTTCAAGGGCGTCAACATGAGTAGTGGCATGCAAATGAGAAGAGGATTTTGTGATGAGAGCTCATGAAGGGATTGACGGAAACTACAACATGTGAAGGAGAAGAGGATTTTACGATGGGAGTGGCATTGTGTGGGGGAGGATAGAATTTTGCTATGGGAGCTCGCAAACATATCTATGGGATCAGTATTGTGTGAAGGAGAAAGAGACATTCGAACTAATTTTGGTCGCAACAAACTTCAATTATCTGTCCTCAGAAGATGAGAAATTTTGGTCTTAAACAAACTTACAAACACCTTTCTAAAAAAAAATAATAAACAATGGACATGTTTCTCTAATTTATGAATCATATAAAGTCAATTTTTTATTACATCGTTGCGTGAATACAACAAATATAATTGTAGCACAATATAAGCAATTCTAAGTACAGCAACCAAATTATGTTAACATCATTTCATATATTCCTTATGCTGAAAACCTTTACAATTGAATAATATGACTAAACTTTATGTAAAGGAACATACAAAATTTCCCCAACTGAGTATTCAAGTTTATCACTCCATACATACTCTGCTCTTTGAACTGTAGATTTCAAGACAGGTGCCTGGTGCTCCATTGTCAATAGAAAGGGAAGGACATACTCATTCCTTTTCGTGCTCCAAGGCCGGTTCCATCTGGGTTGCACATCATGTAGCGAACTTGATCAAATCTCGAGTTTCAAGTCAAGAATAGTCGCGATAAGGCTAAGGATTATGATAATGATGGTGATGGCGGTGATGATAAGCCTGCCAATTATTTGCATCATACTTCCATGCTTCCATTGATTCCACTAATAATTGGAGAATGAGGATTTGTTTGGAATAGCTTTCTTACTGTTTTCTAAAGTAGCCTTCTAGAAAGCTATCACAAACTAAACCTATGTTAAGCTTTGAGAAATATTTATACTGGAATTGGTGACTGTTTGTTTTGCAAGTGATTTCCTTCACATTACATATGTTTAGCCATATTGCTTTTTCATATATGATAGTCAGAGACAATGTTCTTCTTGTTTTTAGGTAATGAATGAAGAATTCCTCACCTTCACAATCTAAATTACAAGTAATTTCAAAATATCTAATCCCCCAACTTTCAAAATCATAATTTTACAACTAATTTTATAAATTATTGCAATCAATCAAGAGGGGTTTAATGGAATTTTATTAAGTTTGGGATGGGGGATTGTTAGAAGATTATTGTAAGCATTGTAATTTGTTTTTTAAAAGTCAGATAACAGAATTTTATAATTATTATATTTTATAAATTTATTTATGAAAAGTTTCTAATCATGGAAAGCTCCTACACATAAAATTTTCTTAGAAATAATTTAAAATAAATTATTACAAATAAAAATACAGCAATAAAGTAAAATAAGTTGTCAAAAAATTGTATCCAACAGATCATAAATCTTAACTTTGATTTTGTATATTTTGTATTTTCAGTTATTGTAATACTAATTGTGAAATTGTTGTTGAAAATACAATTTTTTAAAAAATATTATATATATTATTAATTATTTCTCTTAAAAAAAATCAAACTATAATTTCATATGATTATCATACTCTGTAGAAAATTCCTTTGCATCATAACAAAAATTTAAAGCTCATAATAATCATTAATAACTTTAAAAAGTTGTAACAAATATATCTTATTGTGTTAGAAAATTAGCGATTAGAGAGAGTTTTATATCTTAGTTTTACATGAATATTCAACACATATAAAAAAGAACGATGCAATAGACACAAGAATGTAGGAAAAAAATCACAAGTTATGGCCCAATTGAAATAATCAATTATATTTTTGAAGTTATAGAAACTTGCTCTTTCCCATGTTTAGAGAAGATTGGAAGAGTTTCTTGGTCTTTCGGAGTTTTAGGAGAGATTATGAGAGTAATGGAGGGATAATGATGGTAGATGGATGATGTCAGGGGAGCAACAATGGTTGTCAGACAATAGTAGTCATATGACGAAGAATGGGTCATGACAGTCAAATCAAATAGTCGGGGTGCCTTGTGGCGATTATCAACATCGAATGTCTGGTAGAGTTTTAGAGCTCTTCAGATCTCCAAGCCCTCTCTAATCTCAAGTCTAAGTACCCTTCGTATGAAGAATATGGTCTATTTATTATATTTGGGATTGACATTTTGATAAATCTCGCTAAAATTCCATAACACATTCTATTGGACATTCCATATTAATCTATTTGATCATATATTATTTATTCAGTATTTAATTATCTTAATGACATAAAAATTGAATAATTTTGAGCTTGTTGGATTCGTGACATTCGTCTAATCAAGATGCTTATATGATCATTCAATTAATATATTGAAGTTTTGAATCATATTTCATGTGCATGATTCAGAC
This sequence comes from Dendrobium catenatum, assembly GCF_001605985.2. Classification (NCBI taxonomy): domain Eukaryota; kingdom Viridiplantae; phylum Streptophyta; class Magnoliopsida; order Asparagales; family Orchidaceae; genus Dendrobium; species Dendrobium catenatum. The sequence continues at coordinate 19,749,165 of NW_021319083.1, read as the reverse complement.
TCATTTGAACCCAAATCAGATTGCTTTTAGTGTTGTTAGATTTGTCTTATTAAAACATTTAATTCGACCATAAATTTATTGAAATCGGAGAATAGATTGTTCTAAATTTAATTCAAATAATTTTCTAAGTAATGCATCAAAAGTGAATTTCTTGGAGAGATGTCACACCTTAAGACTTAATATATGTATATCATAGGGCTGCCTTGATTTTTTTGTAAATAAGAAATTTATTTTTTGCAATGAGAATTTAATTGGCAATTTACAATAGTACCATAGTGATATATAAGAAAGACAAGCAATTTATAATTGCTTTTATTAAAAATATAAGTTTTTTTTGCAATAAAAACCTATTACGTAATAAAGGAAAATTATAATAAAATAATGTTTATAAACAAAATACCTTCAATTTTGAAATATGGAATTAAAAAAAGAAAATGATTTTATAAACTCTACTCAAATATTTGAGATAAGAATTAATAAATAATTATGAAGAAAGGTGACTAACATCATTTATTTAACAATGTAATTAGTTATGAATGAGATTAGGTTAGACCTAACTAATGATCCTAATAATAAGACAATCTTCTATCTTAAAAGATATCAATAAATAACCAAAACATCATACATCAAATAATAAAAACCCTTTAACTTATGTTAATAAGGTATTATATTAATTAGCTAAACCTTATTAAAAACTACTAATTCTATCCTTTTTGCTTTATAGCTTATTATAAATAATATTATTGCTCTCCTTCTTTGTTTTCTCATGGAGCAACTTTGTTCTTGTTTTGAATCATGAATGAGAGCTGTTGAGAAGTAGTTTTCAATCACCTTCTCCCAAAGTTATCATTATTTTTTAAATTCTTAATAGGTTTTAATCTATAGAATTATTTAGGTTTATTTGAAACGGCTTTCTTAGGGCATCTCCAACCGAAAATCTCATTTTTCACTCCAAAATGCAGGAAAATCAAAAAATGCCGTGTTTCATCTCCAATCCAACGTCATTTTGCCGCTAAAACCGTTCGTTTTCTTTCACGCCTTTCTTCCCAACCTATTCGGTAGAGAGGAAAAAAATGGCGCACATGAACAGTGTGACGCCAATATTTGTGTCGCACTGTTCATCCGCGATCAAATGGCGTCAAAAATGGCGATCGGTTGGAGCAAAGCAAGAAAGGCAAACAAGTGTTTGCTGTTCGGTTGGAGATGCCCTTACTGCTTCTTAAAGCACCGTTCTAGCATAAAATTTTTTTATTTTTTACTAAAAATTTACTTTTAAATGCAGTACGAAAGTCATCCCAAATAAAATCTTGGTGTATATATGTCATTTTAGTTTAATTGTGCAAAAATAAAATTGATTAGTCAAAACTATTCATTTATTTGAACAAATTTGAATATGGGAAGTTTTATCACATGTGATGATCAATTTGATTTCTTCTTTAAATAGCAAGTGATTCTCTACTACATTAATTATATATAATTAGAGGAATAGAAGGAAGATTATCTTAATATAAAGCATAATTATAACCTAAGAACCTTATCAAATGCATGTGTCACTTGCAAACCAACTTTTTTATATAATGAAATTCTGAATTGTCCGTAAATTATACCAAATTATTCAGAGAATATTAGATGAAAAGACAAGAGAGAACTAGAGAGCGAAAAATTCTAGAATAAGTGTATTTTTATAAAATAAGATTAAATACCAAAAAAATATGTAAAAAGTGTCATTTCTTGACCCCCTATTTATAGATTTGGTTTGGGACTTGAGTGTTATAGAATTGTCGATATACTAAACTATATAGAAAATAAAAGAAAAATAAGACACTTAGAATGTTTGACTTGTAGAAGTCATCCGCTAAGTAAGAAGAAATCACTGGTTGACATCTATAAATGAATATATAGTCGAATAATCAAGCAATAGTTTCCATATAAAGAAAGTCGTTCACTTAAGTAGTCAGTAGGGCATACTTCATAGGTTGTACTTGTTATGGCTGATTTCATAGGTCGTACTTGCTTGCTTGGAACAATCTATTCATATATCATAGTTATCTGCTTGGGTCGAGTTCATTTATAGTATGGCGAGTTCCTTTTAAGCTGAGAGATTTGATCACTAGATTGGTTTAACTTGAGACTGGCTTGTCAGAAGAGCCGAGCTCCAAATCTTAGCCCGTATTCTAATTGATATATCAAAAATTTGAATCCTTTTGAAGTCTTTAATGAGGCAACTTCAAAATATGCCGAATATAATGGCGCAATGAATCCAATAATGTGGCGATAGTTCAATGATGTGTTGAGTTTGATAATAAACTTCAACTTATAAATAAATTCAAGCTGATTTTGAATTAATTTTAAAACCTTAGACATCATATTATATTTTTAATCCAATACTTATTGGATAATTAATCTATAAAACCTGCTTAATTAGGTTTAACAATGAGATCTCATTAATAAAAAAAACAAATTACTCCAACCTCACCCTAACAACTAAGAAAAAAGCATCACTATCAAAAGTGCATCATGCGATGAGTTAATTCAACATGGAAGCATTCACACGTGCATGGGACAATAACTCCTATTGACTTTTTTTTTTAATTGCTGAAAAAACTTAGCATATAAGTAACTATAAAAATGACCCAATTGATAATATAATTATATTTGTTAGTATGACATTTTAGAAAGTCTTAGCAAGTAATCAATATTTCTACTATTACATACTTTAGAAATATTAAGTAAGATTTCGTTTGAGACGACTTCCTTAGTGCTTTTTAAAATAAATTTTTAATAAAAAAATAAAAATTTTATGCTAGAAAACTGTTTCAAGAAGCAGTAAGAAAGTCGTCCTAAATGAGGCTTTCTTACTGCTTCTTAAAGCAGCTTTCTAGTATAAAAATTTTAATATTTAAACTATATATGATGTTGTGACACGAAGTATATAATATTGATCTCAAATCAAATCGAGAGAGCCGAATTAATATTGAATTTCACTACAATTTTTTTTAAGATTTTTCACATTAAAATCATAAGCATTACTCATTTTAATTTACTTATCTTGTTATTTATGGAGTGCCATTAAAAATTAAGATGATTAAAATATTTCTCTCTACTACTTGACTTGTAGCACTCAACAAAGAGTAATGTAAAAGGAGAATAAAGTTAGACACTTTTGACTTACATTACTGATTATTATATTCAAACTACATTAACTAAAATTTTCTTGAATTTATAGTCTACTCAAAATAAAAAAGAAAATAATTATTTCTTATGATTTATGATTAATAATATGTATAGACAATTTGCTTTACATTCACATTACAATGAATAAAAAAGAAAAAAAATTTAAATATTATGAGTAATTTTTTCAAATAAAAATGAATTTTCTTAGACATGTTTGGAGCATTTTATAAAGATGATTGTGAAGCTGTTGTGAAAAAATAATAATTTTTTAAAAGCTTCTATGAATATTTTAAATAAATATATATATATATAATTTTTTAAAGCTATAATATATTGAGCAAATACTGAGTTGTACCGAGTTGTAAAAAAATCGGTACAACTCGGTATTTGCATGGTATTGGTCTTCACATAGCGGTATTTCTCATTTTTGCAAAGCAATACCTAGCAAATACCTAGCAAATACCGAGCAAATACCGAGCAATACCGAGAAAATCGAGAACATAGCATTCCCGGGTTCCGCTCCGGGTCAAGTTGTCGGGACGCGCGGTTTAGAGTAAGAACACGTGGCGACATGTTATTGGCGGCCGAACGTAGCTCTACGTCAGGTCAGATGACGTAATAATTGTTCCACAAATAGCCCCTTAAGCTTCACAGCTTAAAATTAATTTTATTAAACTTTAAACTAACTCATATAATATTCACATATCCGGTGATCACCGAATCGCATTCCCGATTGGTAGGCACCAGCCGAGTCAAAATCCCTCCCTCAAAGCCCCCACCTTTCCATTTAATAACGCCAGCAAATCAGATAAATCTTCTGAACTGGGTGGGAACTCAGTCTCTCCCCTTTCTCTGTTATCTCGCCACATCATCGTCTGTTCTTCTCCTTCTCTCTCTGATCAATCCATTTAAACCTTTATAAACCTTACCCCCACGCGACTCCGCTGCTCCAAAGTCTCTCTACCTCATTAATCGGCCAAAAATCTGATATTTCTGTTACCAGAACCAACTAATTTTACTTCAAATCTGCAAGTTATCCCCTTCTTCTTTCTTAATTTCTAATCACAACGAATCAATCTGCACCAACCTCCATGTCTTCTTCAAGCAAAAGATTCTTACTACGCCACCCTACAGTCGTCGACACCGGCTGTAGCTGCCGGAGTTCAAAGCTCTCGTCTTTCTTCTCTTTATCCTCCTCCTCACAGAAACACATGTCCCTCAAAACGCCATTTTTCTCCCCCTCTTCTGCCACCACAACGACCTCTCAATCCGATTTCAGCCACGACGCTCCCACCACACATCGATCCTCTTCCTTCGATGACTCTCAGTCATCCTCTCCGTCGCCGACGAACTTTCCGGCGGACTATCTTAGAGAGAAGAAACGGGGATTGAAGAAGAAGGGCGTGATGGAGCAGAGCGTGGCGGTTGTCAAAGAGTCCTGGAATCCTTATCTTGATTTCCGTGCATCTATGATGGTGATGATTGTGGAGAATGAGATTTACGCTTGGGATAATCTCTGTGACCTCCTCAACCAATTTCTCTCACTTAATTCTCCTGATCAGCACCGTCACATCCTCCGCGCCTTCGCCGAGATCTGGAATGAAGTTTTTTCTCCGTCAGCCGCCGGCGGCGGGAGCGGGCCATCTGCCTAGCCGGTGGGAATGAGGATTACCGGAAGGAAGGGTGCAGAGAGTTAGAGCCGTTAACGGAACTGTCGTTTGATCCGAATGACGTCAGCAGGTAAAATAGATGGATTCCTGATGGAGAATTTCTATTATTGCGCGAATCTCTCTCAAGAAATTTTATTTCTTTTTAGGGAAATTGGAGAACTTGATTTTCTTTTTATAAATTTATTTTACCAAATAGGTCTTGAGAATATACATTTTTATAATTTTTTTGGCTCGTTTAATTTCTTGCAAATAAATTTTTTTTTTAGAAATGTTAATTTAATAAGTAATTCTTCAATTTTTGAAAATATATTTTCTATCTTTTAATAGACAAACGAGCCTTTTTTTTTAACAAATATGATAGATAAATAGGGAATCATCTATATGAATAGCCTGGCTTATTAGGTTTGTTATTTTTATTTTAGGTGTTATTTGATCTCAAAAATAATAGCCCCTAGTGCGTGTTGTTTATGATGAAGAAAAATTATTGCTTGCGATGTCCGGGAGGCCAATCCAAACGTGCCACATCACCCAATGCACAGTGCATTGGATGATGTGGTGCATCCGGATTGACCTCCGGACGGACTCTGCACATAATAATATCTCATAATGAGTTACTATATGAACCTGGGAGAATCACCTTGAACCTAGAAAAAATCTATAAAATGTTAAGGGAAAGCCAAGATACCAACAAACTTAGGAGGAAATTTCAACTAGTTGGTGAATCAATACATGTTCAACATGAAATATTTGTGATGATGTAAGTGTTGACCGAGTAGATCAAATACATAATTTCAACCAAGATGTTATGAAAGATCATTCTTATAGAAGGGTATTATGGTCATGAAAATGAGAAATTTATGAGAATTTTTGTAGGATAGAAGAAGACTTGGAAGATGAGGATATTTAGCATTCTTTCCAAGATATATTAACCCTTCGAAGTAGAGGCAACAATTGATTCCTCTATCATCAATGGAACCATAATTGTAGAAAAATTGGATTCATATGTGGATTATCTAGAAACCTATTTTAACATTCATGATTACACACCCTAAGAGATAGTCGCATTTACAATACTAGATCTTTCCAAGTACAACTGGGCTTATAAAATGAGCATATAAGATATAGGATGAAGATATCTCTCAGGGTTAATTCAAGAAATTAGTCCTTCAAGAATTCTACTCAATGGTGTATGAAAAGAAAGATGAAAGAAGAGATATGGGTTGCACCAATGACAAGATTAAAATGTATAGGCTTGCACCACAGAGTTCATGAGATAACCCTGAAGATTGGTGCATGATTTGAACTTGTGTCCATGTTGATGAAGTATATGGAAAGGATGTATGAAAACATCTTTAATGAGCTCATTCTCTGCCTTACTAAAGATCTTAGTCTAGCTATTATATTTGTTATTATAATCTAGATAGATTAAGAACACAAAATCTTATACTGAGAAAAAAGAAAATGAGATCAAGATTATCAAGAAGAAGTGAAACAAAGAGGATTATAATAGATGTAACACTGCATATTCTTCATTTAGATATAACATTTACTATGCTCATTATTAGATCTCCGTACATTGTAAAGAGAAGTACAATAAACTTCATCCCAAACTATTTTTAGAGAACCATTAAAAAGATGTGAAAGGAAACATTTGTCTATTTTTTTTAAGCATCATCATTGCTTGGCTCTAGCCTTCCCTTTATGAAATTTTCAAAATGGAATGAACCAAGAATAAAGAACTTGACATGAGTGAGCATGAGAAACTATTTTTCTCATAGAGCAAAGTGAAATAAGAGCTCGTGAATGTCATTTCAAATAAGGAAGTCAAAAGACTTTAATATATGTTATTTTATTCAAGCAATATGGACTCTAGATGACACCTCATCAGCATTCATATCATTTGAAATGGATTCAAATAAATTAGAAATATGGATTAATATATGATTTCATGTTCACTTTGAAGTGTCTTGAGTATATTTGTTAAAGCTTTTTTTACTTGGAGTATAGCGGGTAATCTCAAGAGTCAATATAAAGGACACTGAAGAGCATAAAATTTTCTAAAGAGATCCAAAAGCTCACTCTAATGTAAATACACCTTAAAAAGATAGAATAGCTCTACAAGAGTGGGCATGCTCGACATTGAGAATAGTAGTTGAAAAAAGTAGATATTGTGTAACTCTACATCAATAAAGATTGAAAGATAATGAACAAAAAATAAATAAATCTGTAAGGTATAGCACATTCAAAATCATGAAGATGATAAGTCATGTAAGTTGGACTTGCCTATTTGCATGAAGATCTACTCAACACGCAACAATGAATGTGTAAAATCTGAAAGCGTTCAAATGTTTTCTATTGGATGATGTGGTGCAAGAAGTTAGGTCAAAAGGACCACCTCATGGAGGAACAAATATTGGGGAAATGAATCACAATTTCACATTAAGACATCAAAGACATGTACATAATCGATAGGAGAGGGGATGTAGCGTCCAAGGCAAAGAGGTACACTCAAGAGTGATGAGATGTTTTTCTTTACTCTAGCGTGATTCATATGAGTGAATTGTCTTCTAAGAGGGAGTATATGATTAGTAGATTAATAAATCAATGATGTGGCCTGAGTCTAGCCAAAATTCATGGAAGTTATGAAGGGGCTATTTAGATTAAAGAGCATTGTTGAGGTTAAGGAGCGTTGTTGTTGAGAGAATTTCAGGAGAATAAGATATATTAAGATGTGTCTTGGGTGAATTCCTGAGAGCCATATGCATGATGCCAAGAAGAGAACTCGATGGCCAAATAGCCCGAGGAAGCATGAGTATTTGAGAGACATAACAACTTTTGAACTTGAAAAGGCCATCCACCATAGAATAATGATGGTAGACTAACAATATCAATCTATATTTATAGCATTAATAGTGGATCCCATAATTTATAAAATTTATATGTAGAGTCATAATTTCATGTAATAAATAAATAGCATGGATTGCATGATCCACTATTTTATTAAACAAAAAAATGAGATCCAACACTTTTGTAAATGTCAATATTTGAGTAAGAATTTAACAAATAAAAAAAAAAATGATATTACTTTTGTAAATATTTAAGATTTGAGAATTGCATATAAAGTTGTCTAACATAGTTTCCAACCACCACACTATTTAATTTTACAAAAATTTTAACTTTTAACAATTAATCTAACTAAGGCTTCTTTTGGGATAACTTTTTTTCTACTTTATATAATTATTTTTAGTACAAAAATTTCTAATTCAAGAATTATTTGTATTATAAAGTTATTTTAAAAAGCAGCAAAGAAGTTGTCTCAAACGAAACCTAAGTGTCCAACAATTACAATTATTAGGAAAACATTGAATTGAAAATAAATCTTCAAAATTCATATTGACAGATTTTGATCAATGAACATACACTCTGTGAGCTAAAGAAAATGACTCTATCGGACAATAACCTAAACTTTAGACCCAAATTAAGAATTCTTTAAGTTCAAGATACATATGTCTAATCTAACAGGGAAAAATTATCATAATATCCTTATATAAACTACATTAAATATACTTACAAATCATTGAATTTGTTTTAAAATTATTGCCGTGAATAAAGAGTTCATCGTGCGTATTTCAAACCTATTATGATAAAATTTATTTGAGGATATGTATCCCAACAAAAATTTTATTATTGATTCTTTCATTCCTCTATCAAATCTAATTTGCTTAATTAACTAAGAACTCATAGTCTTATTTAACTGTTTTTTTCTAGGATAATAAACAAGTATTTATGTCATACTAAAAATATTAGCCCAAATGAGCAAACCCTTTAGCAAGGAAACCTGCTCTCCAAAAAGCCCAAATCATGACATCCACAAGGCCCATATTCTTTATAATAATTGTACTTATAAAGAACTTTCTAACATTAAATGTGTATGGCTTAAAATAGGGGTGTAACTGATTCAAGCCCATTTATGAGTCGGCTTAGGCTCGAGTCAATAAATGGTTGATGAGCCGAATTTGATAAGCTAACAATGCAAGCCTGATTAGCCCCCAACTCGAGTCATCAGACAAAGGGCTTCTTAGGATAATTTTTTTATTTTAATTTAACAAAATTTGATGTATATATTTAACATTTTTTTTTTAAATTTTAAATTTTATTTTATATATTTTAATCAAAATACTTTTTAGTTATTTTTTACTTTTTAAAAAAATTAAAAATGTTCCTAAATAATTTGTTGTTTTTAGCCATCGTTGTTGATCACCATTACCATTAGCCATTAGTGGCTTATACAATATGCAATAAAAATATATCTTATTTAGAATATCAAATATATTTTAATATTAAAATAAAAATAAAATAAATTCAAATATGAAAAAAAAAATCATGAAGATAACCCTAAAAAAGTATCCAAAATTGATCTCCAATAACTATAGTAAAACTCGCTAGAGAGGTAATGAAAAGTGATGTTAACGGTAAGATGATGCCAATTGGACTTTGTTGGCAGAGTGGTGGGGGTTGAAGTATTATAGTTGATTGATAAAACTTCAACGATGGTCGTAAAAAATTACAAACAAGACATAACGTTTGGGCGATGTCAGTCAAATAATGACAATTAAATGATAACGAATGAACTATGATAGTCAGGCGGCGATGATCAGGCAAAGACAAGAAGGTAATGTGGTCAAGCAACAACTGCGAGTGCAATGACTGTTGTTGTAGAACATCATATAGAACTCTAGAATATTTAAAATATCATATTTTTCTCTAATTTACGGTCCAATTTCATTCGTATGGAGAATGGAGCTTTATTTTAATTTTTTATAGTAACATTTTAATAAATTTAGCTAAAATTCAAAAAACATTCTATTAAACAATCTATATTGACTCATTTTATCATAGATTGCTCTTTCTACACTTAAATGTCTTAATGACCTCAAAATTTAGTGATTCTAATATAGTTGGATTTTACTCATGGATTCACTCATTTTGATTGTATGCATGCAAAGATTATTAAGTCCATAATAATTTAATTGTTTCATTTTCAAATAAACAAAATTGATATTAATTTTAAAATTTTATAAAAAAATTAATAAATAAAATCAATTGTAATGATATATAAATAAGTCTAAAATTTATTAATAATTATAATGGTTAATTTATTATTGGATTAACAAATCATTGTGGATGATAATAGTCCATAAAAATAGTAATTATTAGATAATTAATATATAAAAATATATTCTTAAAATTCATACTCTATTATAAAATGTATTTGTAAATTAATACATTTGTAAATATAAATTATATATAGAGAGAGAGAATAAGGCTCTAATAATAAATATTAAAGTAGGGAACTTTTGGGGGGAAAAGGTTGGATAGATAAAAAGAAATATGATAAGGTTCAAATAGTAATAAAAATATTAGTTAATGACAAAAATAATTGCAGCAGCAGCAGCAGGTTTCAAGGCTAAGCGACACTATGGGTAGTTGAGTTGAGAAGCTTAGCTTTGCATCAAAACAAGCAAGAATCTTCCACAACTCCCTATGGACTAACTAATTTGCAGTAAATTACATTTATAAATTTAATTTTTATGTCAATAAGACATTTATTTATCTATAGAATGATCTATGATCAAATATTTGATATAGCATTCATGAATTTTTATTTAAGTCATCAAAATTTATTCCAAAAAATATAACTAAGCCTGTGACCTAAAATTGGAGATAGTTTAAGGATCTGTGGATCTCTAAAGTTATTTCAGATGATCAATTATGTCGATCGATCATTGCACAAACTATTTTCGTCGAATCGTTATCGCACTACTGTCATCATTTGATCGTCATCACCTTACTGATCTCGTCTAACTCTTGATTTTTGTCATCACACTTATTTGTCTCTATACTTTTATCCATCACAATCACCACAGGTCAAGCTAGTAATTCGTACTCCGTAATCGTATTTTCTCCAATTGAGAGGAAGTGTGAGCTTCTATAATCTTACATAGTTGATTATTTCAACTCGACGAAACTTTCTGATATTTTTCTCCTGTTCGAATATTTCAGATAAGAACTTTAGTGTCTCTTACGAACTTCTCCATCTATATACGAATCTGATAAAAATAACTCTCATTCTACCTTCACAAAATTTTTAGCTCCCAACAAACATAATTTTTTAATGAATTAATTACATGTGAGCAGATTCACAAGAACAGAAACAAACAAAATCCTGTTTGAAGAATCTAATGATTATATGCTAACTGCTAAGCTTAGATCACTTAAGTCAAAATAAAATTGCTTATAAAAATCTCATTAATAAGATAAACCAGTCATAATGCCAGAAAAGACAGCCACTCTTATTCTATTTTCCAGGCATCTTACATGCCCATGTTCTCAATAGAAATGGCTAATCCCTCTTTTTTTTTCTCTCTTTTTCAATTAATTGGTGCATTCACCGACCAGAATTACTAAGGCGTTCGGACGACTTTTTGAATGCTTCTTAAAGCAGTTTTTTTAGTAAAAAAATTAATTTTTTTATAAAAAAACTGCTTTAGGAAGTAGTAAAAAAGTCGTCCCAAATCAAATCTGAATGGGCATTTAAAACTGTGGTCGGAAAAGGAGCTTTAAAAAATAAATACATAAAGATTATGCTGCCCCTAACAAATCACTACTTGAAATGTCCATTTAAAAGCTAATTTATTTACAAAAAAATTATTAAAAATCAACATTTTGATAATAAAATTATTAAAAAACTTGAGGTTGAGCTTTAATGCTCATGAATTTACACTGATATTAGTACATACATATGATATAATGAATTGCACTAATCTCAATGCAAATCCAGTAGCATTCAAGCTCATTCTAAACCAATTCTTTTTCTACTTTTTGTATCGACAAACAAACACGGATATAGATGCATACATTATTCTCAATTCATAATTTCCAAATTAGAGACAGCTCGAGCCCAACGGAATTTACCTACCCTTTTATCACTGTCATCTGTATCAAGTCCTACTTTATTTTTATTTTCTTAAGAATCATATTATCATATTTAAATTTTTTTTATTATTAGAATAATTTCCTCAAGTGTGCATGCATTACTACCTACTCTTATCATAAGTAGTTAAGTACAACATAAACAATAAAATAATTTTAATTAATTAGAGTTTGTTATCAAAGTAGTAAACCAATAGCACATGCTATAGCTTAGATTATAAGAATGTGGCATTATTGAGTCTTTGACACTTCCCAACACAAATATTCCAATTAGGCAAATTCCTCCCTATTTATTATTTAAATGTATAAAATATCTACATGAGCACATTAAAAGAAAAATAAAATATTATATATAAGAAGAGAGAAAATAAATATATCAAAATATATTAGCTACATCTATGATGCACTGATATTTTATATTAAGAGGAACTGTAACGTCCAATAAATATTTGACCTGAACACGCAACCTACATATATTTGACACATGTCATAACTGAACATGCAATAAAAAAATAATGAACACCATTAAAACTCTGTAAGGCTATTCTATTTATTTCGTTTAATTTATATATTTTTATTTTTAATTTAAATATATAAAAAATTATAATATTGCAACCAATGTGTTTTATTATTCTATATTTTCAATAATAGACATGTCGCGTGTTATATTAAAAAGAAGTTGGCCTGAAAAAAATTATTAATTTATCCAATAAGCAAACCTTATTTAATAATGGATTGATCTAATTTGAGTTTGATCCAAATTATGTTTTTAAATTTGCATAAATTTTTCATCATTCAATTTAATTTTGATAAATTATAAAAAAATTGGGCTTCTAATATATAATTTTGATGAATTATATATGCATTTGCCATAAAATGAATTAAATTAATTCAAATCAATTAAAATTTGAAGGTATCATTTTCGAATAGAAAAGATAATTAAATCTTAAATGAATTGAACGGCTTTTTTTATTTAAATTTTTTACTCAATAAAAATTTGTTTCTTATTTTTAATGATCGTTATGAATCCCTAATATACGATTAGTTTGAAATTAAGGGAGCTTAACAATAACCAAAATTGATAAGTAAACGTCGGACTCAAAAAAATAGCCGTTAGGTTCATGGCCATGTAATCCATCTAATTAATTGACCGTTAATTTAAAATAATTTAAATATAAATGCCACACAGCCTTATCCACTGCTAAAAAAAATTATAGGGTGAAAACTGTGATGCAATAAATATTAAATATAATACAAAATTATGCATTTTATATTTTTCTCATTAATTCATTACTTACATTATATAAGAAAACAATATCATGTGGCATAATTAAAAAGCTATATAAAATGGAAATTAAGGAGCGAATGAATTGATCTAAAATGATCATATTATAAAAATTAAGGCTAATTTAGCTAATTAACTCAAAATAAAAAATTAAAAAATTTTAGTCCTTCAATTGAAAGAATAACTTGAAAAAAATAAGATCATGTAATTTTGTTATTGCGTTATGTGTGTGAATTTGCCTTAAATGACCTAAATGTTCCAAAAAAAAAGTTTTAAAAATGAAAGATTTTTCTCTCATTATAACTTGATATATTAAACTTTTATTGGAAGAGATGAGTGTAATACCAATATCTCCGAAAATTAACATGCGTGTGTGTTCGAGTTGAGTACAAGGAGCGAAAGCACACAATCATTCGATCATGCATATATTCGTTCTATAATAGATTTATGTGAATTATCAATTTGATATAATAAATACTAACTTGATAAATTTTAAAATTTGAGATAACTACATCCTAAAATGGGTGAAATTATTACGTGCGGTTACTTAATGCCGTCTGGAGGTCAATCAGGACGCGCTACATCACCAATATGTTGTGCGTCGTTATTGTGCACAGCTATGTATCAGGTGATGTGGTGCATCCTGACTAGCCTCCAGACAGTCCAGTGATCACACGTAATAATCTCTCCTAAAATAGAGCTCTCTTATTGATATAGTGTTTTGGAAGAAATGTTTTTTTTACTGTGATATGATGCATATAATGTAGGAGATTCACATGCATGTCATGAAAAATTTTTATAGTTATAAAACTAGCCAGTTGTATTTAAAATGAACTAGAGAACTCATTATTATTGTGCCTATTGCAATCAAATCATTCAAAAGTTATTTAATGTGAAATATTAAGATTGAGATTTTATTGTATTATTGGATATAAAAATTATGTTATTATAAATGAAAATTCTTAGCATTAGTTTTGTAAATTAATAAAAATTAGATGGTATATATGTAATTGCTCCATATAACTATTTCTAAGCGCTCGAGCTTCTTTAATTGTTTAAATTATAATTATTTTTCCATTAAATTTTTTTATTAATAAATAATTTTAAAATAAGAAAATTTATTCTAGCTAATTAATAAAAAAGTTGCCCAAAATACTCTCATCAAATTTAAAGTAAATCTTTATTTTAAAATAAATATAATATAAATTATTATTATTTTTATCTCAAAATAAATTTAATAATTTAAAATTAAATATTTTAATTCAAAAAATTGCCACTAATTATAGTGAATAGTGATTCATCATATTGAATCATTAATACTGATCTGCCTATTTTGTTCTGCAGAAATTTTGCATTTCAAAAAAAAAAATTTACAAACAGAAGAAAATTTCCCCTCTAAGCCAAAGTAACCTTCAGATGATTCAGCAGAACTCGCTTTCCTCCTGCAATTCCTCAATCTCCAGAGACCTGGAAACGAAGGAGGAAGAAGAAGTGGAAGAAGAAGAGGAAGAAGAAGAAGAAGCCGAAAGACCAACAAGCAATTCCAGAAAAGCCCCAAATATGAAGCCGTGATTCTCCTTCCCATTGGCCCTCAAAAACCAAACAACAAGTTCAACAAGTTTCTCCCAATCTTTGACCCCATTAGCCGCCACCATCTCCTCCATCGAAACCCTAAAATCCCTGCCAGGATCCTCTGAATCCACCGTCATGGCAATGCTCTGTTTGAACAGAACCCCGCCGGATGCTTTGGCTTTCACCATGATCGACGCACTGGCTTCCCCCGGCTCGAAGAAAAGCCGATCGGATGTCAGCTTTCGTACGACGGAGGTATAGTAGTCGCCCGAGAAGTCGCCGGAAACGGAAGTGGCCGTGAAGCTCTGCATTTCGTCTTCGGAGACTGTGAGGAATGAGTCCTGCGAGTCGAAGTAGATGGAGTTCACTGTCTTGAAGATGTCATCGGCGGCGGCGCTAGCGCGAAAAGACTGGGTTTTGGGGAGGATGCAGCAAGGCCGGCCTCGAGAAGAAGAGAAAGTTGAAAGGGTTTTTGGAGCGTCTCTGATTCTGAAGAAGAAGAGAGAGGAGAGGCAAAGCTTCCTGCCCATGTTTGATGGCCTTTTGGCTCTCTGTGAGGCCATTAATATAGCGTGTGGGATTAGGTTGGAAACAAAGCAGGCTCGGATATCCCGAGCAAAAATTTATTTGAAATGTAGGCTACTGTTGAATATTTTATAAGATGGATTTTAACGATTAAAATTTATTATTCTTTTATTTTAATTTAATTAAATATATTAAAAAATTCATATTATAATTATTTCACAAATTTTATACTTTATTATTGATCATCTAATGTTGCCTTACACTTTTCACATCTAGATCTTAAAACATAACTTATAGATATTATAGCATTATTTATATACAAATAAAAAATTTTAAATAATATTATAATAACTTAATTTAAATTGTAATATGATGGACATAAAAATTATTAAATTTGCTTTAAGATTAGTGCAATGTATACTAATTTCAAAGCAAATTAATAATTATAATATAAATTATATTAAATATTTTTGACATGATATATATATATATATATATATAATATATATATATTATATATATTTAAATATTTTTTATACGCATATATGAATAAATCAATATTTCAAATAAGAGAGGATAAGAATATATATCTGAATGGAGAGTACAATTTTATAATTACATAATAATAATTAGATCTATAGGTAAAAATTTTATATCACACATAATTATACATAAAATTTATTATATTATATTAATAATAATAAATATTATATAAAGATATAAAAGAGAGAGAGAGGAGAGGAGAAGTTTCATCTCTTTTTTTTATTCTACCATTATGTGAAGTCAAAATGATGATTCTATATGTTTATATATTTTTTATTAAATATAAAAATGGAATAGTTAATAAAAAAGAAGAAGTTAACATTCTTAAAATAATTTTAAATTTATATTAATTATCTTTAAATACAACAATAAATACAATTTTGAAAATATTATATATATATATATATATTATCTTGAGAAGTTGAAGTGGTATGTTTGTGCATGAGAGAGAGAGAGAGAGAGAGAGAGAGAGAGAGAGAGAGAGAGAGAGAGAGAGGGTGTGCATGAATGGGGTGACCCATTAGAACATTCAATTAGATCATTGGATGCTTGCAATTATATTGAATGGAACATTGAATAGTGTTGCAAAATAGATAAGAGAGGCCATTCTTTCTATGATTTATTTCATTTGTTTATGAATTTGTTTGTTTTGTTTTCTAGTGGTTATGTTGGTGGTTGGAACATGGAAGTGAAGTATTTTATAAGTCATGTCCCTCTCTCCTCTCTTCCTATCCTATGTGAAGGAATATTATTATTAGATGAAGCATTCAGCCATGTTAAGCTCTATGAATTGGAATCATTATAATATTGGTGCAAGATAATTCCCATAACTCCCAGGAAGTATCCTCCTTATAGATTTGAGCTTTAATTAAAGGCCTCAATTATATGAGCCAACAATAATGATGTTGGAGCATAAAAAATAACTTTTAGATCAAGTAGATTTTTTGACTTGAAGCACGAGTTTCATGAAACTTATGAATGGTTAAATTGGAGTTTGATTTAACTAAATTTGACTAAACTACTATTGGTTGAGCGAGCTTGTGTTGCTTGATAGACCACAATGTCTACTTAATGATCTCTCCCTGATAGCATAGCGAGTTTGGGAAACTTGCTACTTTTTTAGGTAGTCATTATGTATAGTTTAACCTCTTCAACAACTCTCTCTCCAATCATCAAGTTCTTCAAATTGACTTAGTAGGTGATTATGTCAAGCCAATTCTTTCAAGAGCTTGACCTCTTTGATAACTCGACCTCCTTTTAACGTATTTCTTAAATTACTAAGCTATTCAGTTGACCTCATCCTGAATGAATTCACTTAGTCAGTCTTTTTGACTTCATGAATTTTTTTCTTGATAAATCATTATATTAGGTGATTTTCCCAACTTGGCTTCTCAGGAGACTTACACAAGCTATCCCTTCTCGGCCTACTCAACCCCATACATGAATCCTTTTTAAGCTAGACTCCTCCATAAAAAGTTATTTGAACTTAATCAAGTCAACACGAGATTTAAAATTATGCTTATGATATCATGTCGCCAAATCCGACCACTGAAGATAAGCTAGTTGAATAGTAGCTTTATATATATCCTATATGTCATTAGGGAGAGATGATCCTTAATGTGCACATCGCCTCTCCATATCTTAAACATTGCTTAAGGATCCAATACGTCGACGACCATGCAACAGCTCATTTCCTAACTAATGACTCTTAAGATGTCAAGCTTGACTGCTTATTTGCTATTATCGACTTAGAGAAAATGAATGAGGAGATTTGTAAAGAGATGGAAGGATGATCAACATTTGATGGAGTCATCTTGAAGGAGAAAAACATAGAGTCCCTAAAATCATGAGGCGCCTCACTTCATCTAGATCATCACTAATCTCTTGTCCAAGCCGAACTAAAGAAGCAAAATTAGATTAGGTTTCACAAAATAAAATTAGGATTAAGTCAAATCAATTAACTAAAACAACTTTAATCTACAATCACAAATCTAATCATAAAATATCACTCCTGACAAAAAAAATAATTAGTATTTTCTTAATGAGCTAATCAACCCATTTGGTTTCTTAATGTGATAACAATAGCATCTTTAGAGCACAATGCCCGATGATGACTTTCAGACTAATATTTGTTTATTATAAATTTTTGTTCTCACATCCCTCTGTTTGTTAGCCTAAGACAAAACTAGTACTTATATTTTATTAATAACAAAATTTTATCTCAGCTGAATCTGTGCCATTTTTTTACTGGTAGATTAGTCCTATTCTCTCTTATTTATTTGCCCTCATCCTTCAGAAATTAAAGCTTAGATAACGAATTTTTGTTCTTATGCATTGAGATCATCGTAAACTAAGAAGTTCAACATTAGCGTTGGTGTCGACGACATGTGTCAAAGTTGATCTTGATGGTGGCGTCGAAGTTGTTGGCGATGATTAGTGGCGGAGCGAAAATATATATTTATGGGGCTAATTTTTTTTTAAAAAATTTTTCTTCAACCTTTTACATCTTGGTTTGGGACCTACATAGGCAATTTTATTTTATTTTTCAAATTATTATTTAAGAATGTAAAATATTAAATATAAAATAATAAACAACTTACAATAAAAAAAATGGTAGCATAGAACTGAAATCGGAGTTCAAATGGTCTCCGATTTAATTTTTGAAGTTTCCTACTTAATTTTGCCTTGAGATTAAAAAAAAATTACAATTTTTTTTAGGGGGGGCACGTGCCCCCCCTCCCTCCACCAATGGCTATGATCGGAGTTAAGGTTGTTGTTGGTAGCATGTGCCAACCTCGTTGGTGATTGCGGTGGGTCATTATTAATATTGATTATGGATAAGAATGTTAGTTATGATGGCGGGCATTACCATTTTTAGTGATGGAGTATGTTGATTTCGTTGTCGACTTGCACTAATAATATCGACATTAGGCATATCGGCTTTTGTGTCTACATCATACATATGAATTATTAGCAATGGTGAGCTTTTGGTGCTGGTGTTTACGCCAAACACTATTGTTATCTACATCGTCAACATTGGTGTTTCTTGACATTAATTAAGGGTGTCAAAATAGGATTTCAGGACTGGTTTGGGTCTAACCCGAAACTAACCACCTTCAGTTGACCTTACCAAAAGCCGACCCAAACTCGACCATATTAGCAAAACAAGTCACAAATCTAGACTCGAACCCAACCCACTAATCCAATTAAATGGAGAGGGTGAACGAGCGTGGGCATTTAAGCAGGGTCAACAAATGAGCAAGCGCATTCGGAGGGCAAGTACATGTTGCTTTCGGGTTGACCTAAACCTGACCCGAATTTACAATTCGTTCAAATTTTAAAACTCAAACTTGACTCGTTTTCCAAACGGGTTAAGCCGAACCCGGAATTTCAGGTTGAGTCAAATATTGCCATTCCTAACATTAATATTGGTGTCGATATTGAGTGTTGACATAACCGATGTCAGATATTTGTATTGATTATGATGATGTGTATCAACTTTGTTGAGGATGACATGCTTTGTTGTTATTAATAGTGAGTATTGAAGCAACGAGTTCGGATTTCACTTTCTAGACAATAATTATAAGGGAGATTTACATACATACCACTATATTTTTGTTATTTTACATATCTAATATCTCAAATATTAATATTCCAGCTATACCACCAAAATTCTAAATTTACCTCAAATCTACCACTCTGTCTCTCGCACAGCTCACGATGTCAACGGCACCACCGTCAGCTCCGGCCTCGCCTCCATCGTCCTATTTGATACCAACATCCTCGCCAAAGGAGGTGAAAGCAACAAAAAATGTACTTTTGAATGGCTCGTTGGCGATTGAGAATAGGATCAAGGATTGTAGGTCTTATCCTCTTTACAGGTTTGTGAAGAACATTGGTGCTGATTTTCTAAGTGGTGAGAAGACTGTTTCATCGGGAGAAGATTTTGATAAGTTTTTTGACGCAATTTGCAAGGGGAAGATGATCGATCCAATGCTTGAGTGCATGAAGGAGTGGAATTAATCTCCTCTACCATTATGTTAATGATTTTAAGTGTGTGGAAGAAGAAACGTTTCTAAAAATAAAAATTTGCTCTTTCACATATTCCTTCTTGTTTATGTGATTATATTAAAAGTCTTTGTTGTTTTGTAGCAAAATTTGAAGGTATGAATGATGGAGGCAAGGTCGAAGATGATAGTGGTGTCGTTGACGTCGTGAGCTATCTGGGAGACGGAGTGATAGATTTAGGTAAACTTAAGATTTTATTTATATAATTGTAATATTATTATTTAAGTTGTTAGATATGTAAAATAATAATAACATAGTGGTATATATATGTAAATCTCTCTAATTATAAATACCATTGCCTAAATTTGATGTGGAATAAGGGCCCAAAGACTGAAAATCCTTCCTTTGTCCGAACAAACCCTCGCGCTCCTCCCTCGCTTTCAAACCCTCTCTTGGTTAAGCGGCAGGAGCTGCTCTAGCTCTTGGGACTTAGAAGATTACAGAATGGTTAGGCCCTGGAATCGGTTATTCTTAAGCAAGGTTGGTGTTTTTGCTCCTAAACTCTCCATGGCTTGAGATATTTACTGTGCCGCCTGCCACTTGTGAGCTCTCTTCTTCTTGTTCTTATTGAGTTTGTTTATTACTTGCTATTTTCTATTCATTCTTCGTCAACTGGTTCCTCAGATATTAGATGTACCTTGCGAGTTGTATGCTAATTTCATGAAGGAATATTAATCGACATATTGAATCTGCTTTGCACCTCTTAGATTATTAAAAAAAAAAAGAATATTTTTTTTGGCAGCGTTGCATAATGCTGTAATAGGTGCTCATAAATGCTAGGAAGCTTTTGCAAATTTTTCATGGAAGAAAAGAAAAGGTTTGGCAATGAACAAATATTATGAAGTTTGAAGTTTGAGCTACTGAGCAGGTTTTGGATTCTTTAGGTTGTGGTTGAACTTTTTGTACGTGCTATTGCAACAATTATTAAATCCAGGTTTAGGGGCTATTAGCTATTTGGTATCCTATTTTAGGCAAGGAATTAGTTAGTATTTAGCTGAAGTTCTGCCAAATAGAATTTTGGGAACTTTATTCTATTGTTTTGATAAATTACAGATAAGCTGTTATGGTTAAATCTAGGATTTTTTTTCTCAATCCGATCATTCAGAGGGTTTAGAGGATTTAAAGATTTCTCCCATCACAAAATTTAAATTCTAAAACAAATAGCCAAACAATTTATTCAAATTTAGCAAGATTTTAAAATTGTTATCCTAATCAATTTTCAAGTTTTAATCCTCTCTCAAGAATTACTGAATTTGGATTTTCAGGATTGACTAAATTGTACTTTTAGCTAAGCAATTCCTTAAAGCCTTACATTTTATGGTGCATTAGTGTAATGCCTTTTTGATGTACAATTAGTTCAGAAGCCTATATGGTCCAATTTTATTTCTCTTTGTTTTATGTAATTACTGGCTCTGTCAAGAAACTGTTCTTTAATTCTTGGCATACTAGACTTTCATCAGGTTAGGCATAATCAGATTGCATGATTTCTAAAATTAGAGGAATAAGGCTTCGTTTGGGACCGCTTTCTTACAGCTTTTTGAAGCAACTTTCTAGTACAAAATCTTATAGTTTAAAGAATTTTTGTACTAAAAAGCTATTTTAGAAAGTAATTAAAAAGCCATCTCATATGAAGCCCTATGATGCACAGATACGGATACGGCGACGCGGATATGACACGACACCGACACGGGACACGTCAGTTATTGAAAATATAGGACACGGACACGGGTTGGACACGGTATTATAGTATTTATATTTAAAAAACAGTGTATAAAAATTAAATAAATATAATTTTAAAAATAATTTGAAAATAATAAGTTATTTAACTAGAAGTTGTGCTTAAAATGATTAGTATTAGGATGTCGAGAGTCAGACGTCGATGCCGTCTATCAGTCACCGAAAGAGGAGATGAAAATACCGGCACTGTCAAAAAGAAATGAAAATGAGAATATTCGATGATTGGGTATTAAGTGCGGATATTGATTTGGTGTTGTGGATAGGAAATAAGAAATTAAGTTTAAATCCCGCCAAATACAAGAAATTATATTTAAAAAAATTCATAAAATATTTAAGATATGCATGTTCAATTTATATTTTATTTTTTTAATCGTACACGTTTTCAGCGTGTTCGACACGTGTCGGAGGAGTGTCGGACGAGTGTCGTGTCGGATGCGGTGTCGGATACTGCATGCCTCTTTGAGGAGAAGTGTCGGTGCATCATAGATGCCTAAGTTAATTTTGTGCATTGGTGCGTTAAATACTGCTCATTGCAGGCCCTTTTGCGCATTAGAAAATCAGAGTAGGGATGTCCTCCCTTAGTCCCTTCCTTTCTCTCTCAACTCTGAATTATATTTTCTTGAAGAAAATATTCATCTGTCAGGTAATAGTTGAGTTTTGTACTACTGAAATTTGCAGAAACGTCTTCTTGAGGAAATGGCGACTAGTAAATCCATCTGTTATTGTGTTTTGCATCAATCAGAATTGACATATTTGTATCAATGCTGCATTCAGAAGTAGATATTCTCTTCCTATCAATGCTTTATTGGGATTATTTTTTTTTGCAAAATTTTTTAATCTCTCCTTCATACTTGGATTTTCAGATGTCAAGTATTGTAATAATTTGAGTTCACAATGTTGAAGGCCTGCATATTCTTTATTCATTTATCTTTTTATTGTCTCCTTCATACTTACATGACTAGAATATTTTACATCTTCACATGTCAAGTATTGTAATAATTTGAGTTCACAATGTTGAAGAACTGGACATTCTTTATTCATTTTTCTCATGTTTATTTATTTATTTTTTTTGCTGCTAGCTTCTCCAAAATGGATTTAATCGAGCTTCAGTCGGTGCTGTGCAACCTAAGGCAGTCCATTGCCCTGAAACTGCATCTCAATTCTTTTCAAATGAGTCACTTTCCAGAACTATGGGGAACTATGAAAAGCGATTTCCTTCCCTTTTCCATCCTATTCCTGGGATCAAACTCTCTCCCTGTCTTCCTGACTTTGTTGAACCCCATCCAACCATGATCACAACACTTCCAAATGGTTTAAAGATTGCTTCGGAGGATTCTCCGGTAAGAAATATCTTAACATTTTACAATTTCATACATTTTTGCTTTGGGGAATGATTGTACTAACTTGATTGTTCACACACAATTTTTAGGGAAGCTTTTTTATCCTACTTTCCTGTTTTGGATTTCCATTCCTATAGCTTTTGCCATTAATCTGAATTATTTGGATAATATTAGTCCTTGTCTGTCATAACATAAATCAACGCAGTTGGAATTCAGTGCTTGCAAGGCACATTTCAAGTTTATTTTTTTGATGTGCGTTGATGTCTTTCCCTTGGAATTCTTGTTTTGCAAAAACCAGTATCTTATTATTTTAGTGTAATAATGGTGTATTTCTTTGTGACAGGGACCTGCTGCTTCTATAGGGATATATGTCGACTGCGGTTCTGTGTACGAGAAGGGGGACTCTGCTGGTGCAACCCACCTTTTAGAAAGGTTGGCTTTCAAAAGCACAAAAAATCGAACTCGCATGCACGTTGTGCGTGACATTGAAGGAACTGGGGGTAATGCAGGTGCTACTGGTTCACGTGAACAAATGGCATATATTTATGACACATTGAAGGCTTACATCCCCGAGGCAGTTGAGTTGCTTGTTGATTCCATCAGGAACCCCCTTTTTCTTGACTTTGAGGTGGAAGAACAGGTTAGGAAGCTAGTATAATCTGCTAAAACTGTTAGTACTTTGGGTTTTCATCATTTACAGTTGCTATTGAGAAATTAAGTAATGCAGGTGATGAATGTGAAAAGAGAAATCGACGAAATTGTGGCTAAGGATCCACAACAGTTTCTTCTGGAATCACTTCATGTTGCTGGCTACTCTGGTGCATTGGGGAATCCAATGATGGCATCTGAGACTGCATTACAAAGACTTGATGGATCTGTTATAGGAGAATTTTATTTTGTAAGATCATATTTGATTTTCACTTCCTGAAATTGCAATTGGTAAAATAGTTTTTGGCAATGGCTATGGTACATGTTTATGAAAATCTATTAATGTTAAATGCTATTGTTCAAATATTAATTTTTCAGGAAAATTACACAGCAGATCGCATTGTTTTGGCAGCATTTGGGGTGGACCACGAACATTTATTAGGCATTGCTGAACCTCTGTTATATGACTTAATGGGTGGCCGTCCTGTTTCTGTGCCGAATTCTGCTTATAATGGTGGAGAGGCTAGATTTAAAATTGATTCTGAGGTACTATGGAATTATGGATGCCTGGTTTAAGTTTTTCTTCTTTGTGAAACCTTGTCATACCTACCATTCTTTTGGTAGTGGATTCTTACCTATCTTTCTTTGGAGTCTTATTTATCTTTCTTTGGTAGCGAACTCATGTCGCATTGGCATTTGAAGTTCCCGGTGGCTGGCGTGATGACAAAAATGCAACGGCACTAACTGTTCTGCAGGTATCAAAGCAATTGAGTTTTATTGTTCTTTCCCTGAAAAAATCTTCAGTTCATTTTTTGATTTATCTAGATGTTCACCAAGCCATATCACCACCCTGCACCTAAGCTCTAATGCTGAGAAATGCAAACTTAGAATAGCAAAAAGCATTATTGCTGAATGATCCTAGCATGGATTCATTGCATCCAGTGGTTTGTTAGAGTAGAAGCTTGTTGTATAGTGCCGTGCAAAGTACCCAAAATCTGAGCTCCAATATGGAGCATTTTTTTTATCCTTCTGTTTTCTATATGAGATTATCTTAGTTTCTTTCTTTTGTCATTTCAAGATGAATCTTTTTCCTATTTCCTTTCTTAGTTGTTCCATTATAGTGTCCATAATGCTTTATTTAAATTAGAAATAATTTAAAAATACTAATTTTATCTCAAATACAATGATTTGAATTTGATTGAGTCGAGGCGAATCGATTTAGGTCGATTTAAAAGCTCGAGTCCGTGCTATGTCTGTGGGCGACCACCTAAGGGAAATCCTATGGGCGACGTCTACACTAGGCTTCGAAGACCTAGATACTAGAGTCGATTTCGGGAAAATTGACCTCGAATAATGAGGTCAACAATAGCTTGTAGATTAAATGTTGTGGAACTGGACTTATCCTGTTGACTGGTTTTTGGTATAAAGAGTCCACCATTTCATATAGTTAATTGATTTTTGTTGTATTGTGTTTCAGGTATACTTAAACTTTTTTTCCTCCTCATCTTGTAGGCATTATATATCTCACAACATTATCTAGACGTTGTAGATTTAGCGTTTAGTGCAACTAGCTTTCTATTATATATTCATTTTGATGGGGACATCAGATCGTGGAAGGTTTATCAGAGACGTGGCCGTCGATCTGCGGCTATGATTGAGTCATTGTATTTTTTATTTGTTTTATGTATTTTCTTATTATGATGTTATATTGTATTTGTTTCTTTTAGTTTCCTGTTGTACCCTTTTATTAAGAGAGGTCGTATGTATGCCCTAGGAGCATTGTCATCCTTTTATGTTTTGAGTCTTTGTAAGAGGCTATTTATAGCCCCATTGTTCTTCTTTTGAAATTAATGAATAAATGAATGATAAGCTTTCTTCCCTTTTGATTTCTTTATGAGATCGTATGAGCGTTGAGAGAGAAATCTATAGGAGAGGGAGATCGGATCACCCACCAACCTTGGAGACGGCCGGGTTCGTGGTTCCTTATCTTTTGTTTGTTTCTCATTGACCCCTTCTTACATCTCCTAGCCGCCAGCCAAGGTTCTCCCAAACCTTGTCGCCGGCCACTTAACACCCCTCCACCACCGCCACTTAAGTTCCTCTCCATTGATTAAACCCAAACCCTTTTCCCCCTTTCTCACCCGACCTCTTCTCGCACATCCCCACCCACGGTTTCCTCCCAAAACCGCCGGCCCTAGCCTCCTTAGCCGCCGGCCCCATCACCTCTCACGCCTTCCTTGGATTTCCTAATTTGGTTGGAGTTAATTTAGGAATCAATTTGAAATTCAAATCAATTAAATTTGAAATTCAAATTCTTTCCTAATTTAATTAATCTATCTTAGGAAAGTTCTTAATTCAAATCTATTTGAATTTCAAATTCAAATTGGATTTGATTAATTACTTTCCTAATTCCTAAACCCAAATTAAGAAGCCTTAATCTCTCACATTAATTGCTCCCCCCTAGCCCTTAATGTCGTCGACCTCTATAGGGGAAATCTAGGAATTGTTTCCTAAAACCTAATCCCTACTTTGGAAACAATTCAAACTCTTCCCTCTCCCTTTTGGCCGAACCCTCCCCTAGCCCCACCTATTTAATTTACTTCCAATAAAGGAACTCCTCCACTTGGAAGTAAATCCACCCCACCCAATCCCTCTTGCCTCCGCCCCCTCCCCTCTTGCTGTTTTCTCCTCCTTTAATTATTTTCAGTTAGGAAGATAATTAGGGAGTGTTGAATTAAATTTCCATTCATCTTCTCTCCCCAAAATCTGAACCAAATTTCCCACCCTCGCCCTCATCCTTGGCCGGCCACCTATTCTCCTTTTCCCTCTTGATTTCTTTAGATTAGCTCCTCCATCTCAAGAGGAGTCTTCAAGGGAAATCGCAACGATTGTCATCAACACCTCAACCTCAAAAGACATGCATTGCCGATCCGGATCTTGATTACGGTCTCTCTTACGACGAACACGGACTTGTTTGCATCTTGCACTCGACCTTCTTCGATGTCAATCCCCGCTTCGATCACACCGTAGAAGAATACGTAGAGCGCATCTTGAACACCTTGGTTGAGGTTATTGAAGAGCAACTTGAGATCGTTGAGTGGAGGGTTGCAACCGATCCTTGATGAAGGTTTTCTAATCTCCCTCTTCTTGTATTTCTTAAGTCTAACCCTCTCTTTGTGATATTGATTTTAGTCACGAAGGTCGCATTTGCCTAATTCTACCAAGCTTAATAAACATAGGGAATTGTGTGCACTTCATTATTTTCTAATCTTATTGTTAGATTAGGGATTTTTGTTGAAAGCTACCACTTTGCATGATGTTATTTTCCTACATTATTTTGATGATTCATATCTCTTGATGTGCAACTTTGCCTAAACGAAAGTGACCGCTCTTACGTTTTGATTAATCGTTTTATTTGCTAATAGTTCTATTTGTTACTTCTCTAATTAAAAGTTGTGCAAGCTCTTAATAAATTCATTGCAAGCATCGTAGTCATACATCACATTTTCTAGTGTTGATACAAAATATTATGTTGTTATTTGAGAATTTTTTGTGATCATTATTTGAAAAAAAAAAAGTTAAGGGTTGTCTCCATTTTACTTGATTGTTAATGATACGTTGGGCTATATGAATAGAGCGATTGCTATTCCCACAACTGGAAAAAAGGTATATCTCCACAAGTGTGCTCTCCTCGCTTGTGAAGCCTAGGTTGTGTGAGTGCAAGTTTTTTATATGTTTCACATGTTAATCTTGGTGTGACATTTTATGTAAAGAGCCATGGTAGTAGCGGTATGCTTTACAAGTTTAGTTGAAGCACTATTTTGCTTTATTGGTGAAGCAAAATCAATTGGGATTTATGCCATGTAGGTCTACTGTGGAAGCTATACATTTATTGAGAGATTTGATTGAGAAGTATAGAGAGAATAAGAAGGATATACATGTGATTTTTATTGCACTTCTAGAACAACTCTCCAAGCCAGTTGCTGTCCCGCACAGGAAAACAGTTAAAAACAGCGGAAAATCTGAGAAAAACTGAGAGTAAGCGTAGGAAAACAATTGCAAACGATTGTATTCCACTAGTAGATGCAAAAGACAAGCAAGATACAATTTTCCTTCGATTCGAGAGGAAGGAAAAAAACTCTCCAAATCTCTAGCCGTAGTCTAGAGCCCAAGAACAAGAAAACCTAGATCTCCAAAATACATTCAAATTCAAGATACCCCCAAATCCCTACAAAACTCCTAATTAAAGACAAATGAATATTACAAAATACCTAAACAGCCCTTAGTTCAAATTATTTCCCTCCTAATCTTGCATTAAGCCCATAATGGGCTCCACAAGGCTTCCGCCCAACCCAGGCCATCTGCTGGGTCTATTCCGTCGCCTGGAATAGACCCGGACCGGTCCAGTCGGCCCCTCCTGGGCCGGCGTAACAGTTGGCTATTAAAAGAGAAGCATAATATTAAGTTAAGAGTTGCAAAGATGAGGATGCTCAGGTGGATGAGTGGCTTTACTATTAGAGACATGATACGAAATGAACATATACGTGAAAAGGTTGGAGTGGCTCCAATAGAAGATAAGATTAGAGAGAGTCACCTTAGATGGTTTGGTACATAAAATGGCGGCCTTCCAATGACCCGGTTAGGAAAGTAGATGTATTAGATTTGACTTATGTTAAGAAAGGAAGAAGTAGACCTGAAAAGATTTGGTTAGAAAATATTATAAATGACATATCTTTATTAGATTTAGATGAGAATTTGACTTAGTAGGGCACAATGATGAAAAAAGGATTCATGTTGCCGACCCCGTGTAGTGGGGTAAAGGCTTGTTGTTGTTGTTGTTGGTGGTGGTGTTGAAGCAAAAAAAGAGGCCTATTTTCCTTTGATTTTCAATTAAAAAAATCTGTTAATAAGAAATGTTGATGAAAAGATGGCTTTTTATGCATTTTATGATTTAATTTTGTTCTTTGCATTGGTGAAATTCCAGTGCATGTCTCAGCTGACAACAATCAACACCATTTTTCCTACTCCCTATTTGTAGTTTTACTTTTTTGGACTTTCTATGGCTTTTGTCTTATGTTGCTTATGTCTGACAGACTTTGATGGGTGGCGGCGGCTCATTCTCTGCTGGTGGCCCTGGAAAAGGGATGCATTCTCGGTTATGTATGACCTTCATCCCCTTGTATGAATTTATTTATTTTTGCTGCCCCATGTAATTTTTCTTTATGCTATGATTTTCTTGGTTGAACTTCTTGGGAAAGAAAATTATGCTATTTTCTTCAAAAATATGTCAACTTTATGCTATGTTCTCTTTGGTTGAATTATTAGGGCAAATTATATGTTGATCTTTAGCTTGATTTACGTTTGGATAAAAAATAATTAGTCAGGCTTGGCCTGAACTGAGATTTGGTTGAGGCAAATAATGGCTATGCTCAACTTGATAATGGATTGTTTAGCTTTGAATTGGGCGCAAAACCACTCGAGTACAAAACATGCACAACTTTATGAAACTCGAGGTTTTCTATTGGAGATGTAAAACTATAATATTGGCTTTGCATAAAAAAATTTCGTTACTAAATCGAAATATCAGAACCATTTTATAATTGATAATGAATGGGAAATTAGATTTCCTAATGGAGATGTAAAACTATGATATTGTTGATTCACGTTCTAGGTTTTTTATTACAAATTTATTATTACATGCATGAAATAATGCAGTACAAACATAAATTCTATAAGTCATAAATTATTAATTTTATCAATGATTCATTATTTCTGATTGACAATAAAAAATTGAATAAGTTGAATGCGGATGAGACTTAGAAAATTAGAAACATAAAAACCATCTGATCTAGTTGTGGAATCATGTATTTCGAGACAAATATTATTTCCAACTTGCATAAATTCAATCTCTTATGCAAACCAATAATATGATTTATAAAAATAAAATAAAGTAGGAAAGAAACCACTAAGTCAGAAGAATTGAGCTTCATACATGGAATAGTGTTTTCTACAAATCTTCAAGGCTCCAATTTGATCAATGAGTTAATTTTCGAAGTTAGAAGGAATATCAAACCCTTTAGAATTTTATTTAGAAAAACTTATTTATTTTGTACAAGTCTAAGCCACCCTAGTTATATAAAAAAAGGTTTCCTTGCATTACCGTATCTTCCAAGCAAACTGGCCCAAAAAGGCACAACAACAACAACAACAAGCCTTTATCCACTATGCGGGGTTGGCTACATGAATGATTTTTCTCCATTGTGTCCTATTAAGAGTCAAATTTTAATCTAAATCTAATAAAGAAAGGTCATTTCTTAACATAAGTCAAATCTAATACATCTACATTCCTAATCGGGTCATCGGAAGGCTGCCGTTTTATGTGACCAAATCATTTAAGTCGGCTCTCTATAATCTTATCTTCATTGGAGCTACTCCAACCTCTTCACGTATATGCTCATTTCGTATTATGTCTCTAATAGTAAAACCACTTATCCACCTGAGCATCCTCATCTCTGCAACACTTAATTTAATATTATGTTTCTCTTTTGATGGCCAACATGCTGCACCATAAAGCATTGCAGGTCTCACTACCATCTTATAGAATTTTCCCTAAGTTTGAGAGGGACTTTTCTATCACAAAACAAGCACAATCCATTTTTCCACTTCATCCATCTAACTTGAATTCCACTAATAATATCCCTATCTATTTCACCATCACTCTGAACAATAGACCCAAGATATCTAAAATGTATACTCTTATTAATGACTTGATCGCTCAAAGTCACAATCACCCCAAAAAGTCACAACAAAAATATAAAATCTTAGAGTCACTTTAGCCACAAATGACTCCCTTGTTATTAAGTCTTGTTGCAGAACTTATCGAGAAGATGGTCATTGGAGGTCTTTGGATGAATTTCCTTCGTATGGAAAAAATGGCATTATTAAATTGAAATCTTATAACCAATTCCGAGTCCATAAATTTGGGCCAGTCTTTTTGAAAATATTATTGTTTTGGTGGCATTAATGAATACTAGAGTTAACCATTGGTTTTCAAAATCATTATAACAGTTCAATTGCTGTCTCTTAAACACTTCTTATTAAAACAAGTAAAAGAAAAAATTACTAAAAATGTGTCAGTCAGATATGTTTCCTTTGCTTAGGGCCTTTTAGATGCTAGGCAATGGATTAGGTTATCCGACGTAAGGTGCAACTAACATTCATATTCTTCATGATTATTTTGTTTTGTGCTAAATAAATTTACACAGACCATGTAATATAAATAAATTGTAATAATACAAGAACTTGCAGAAAGGCATTGTAAATAATAGTTTTTGCGCTTTGAAGTCTTAAATGGGGAAGAATGATGTGAGCAAGAAGGAAAAGATAAAACTATTAAATATTATCCTTTTATGACCCAAATAGTCATATTTATCAGGTCAGCATTTGAGATGGAATGTTATTTACGAGCTGGGATATTAGTTCTTTTTAAAGAGAAGTTTGCTTGATTTCCTTAAAATGAGAAACTATTTGATTTTTATTATAGCTTTGAGCCATTAAACTGAAACAATTGCTGAATGAAGTTATTATACTATATTTGAACATCCTATAGATGAACTTTGCTTTTCGATGTTGCTTATATGGCTTCCACAAATTCTTTAAACCTATATCCTCAAGGGTTGTTACTCTCATGTGTGATAAGTAAGTTTGATTACTAGTTTAGATGTAGTAAAAATAAGAAACGACAAAATTTGGAAGTTTTGATTGAACAATGATTGTATGGGAGGGTCTATAAGAGTACTCCCCATGGAGAATAATGAATTGAAGTATTGACTTTGTTTGTTTGGGCATGTATAACAAATGTTAGGAGATACACTAATAAGATGAATGCTAAAACTAATCCGGAAGAATTATAAGGAAAATGGATAAGCCAAAAATAGCATGGATAGAATTTCGGCAAAAATATTTATATAATATAGATTTAACTCTTCAAATAGTACTTTATAGGTATGACCGTATGAATGACGGATGTTGATTCATAATGTGAAACCCAAAATTATTGGGATAAGGCTGATAATGATGAAGTTTAGTGGGTTTGAAGTTTATTGTTATGGCTAATAACTTAATGATAAGCCATTTATACCCCTACCTATTCAAAATGCGTGAGGTAGTTTTTTTTTTTTTAAATAAAAATGCTAAAAATTATGCAATCTTGTTAAAATTGTCAAATATCCTTAAAACTTCATATAAATTTTTTTCATTTGGCCATTAAGTGGTACTGTGCTAATGGTTTTTAACTTCACTATGATATCTGATATCTCCCTATTTCCTTCTGCAAGTCTTCCTTTTATTTTGTATGGAGTTCTCTTTTTGTTCTTTTGATTATCTTATATTTACTATTTGTCATCTTATGTGCCCACTTGTTAAAAAAATAGCTCGTCCTCATTTTCCCCTATGAAAATTGGACATTTACTTGAATTTTTCACACAGTAGTCAATTGTTCATTTTAAAGGCTAAATATATTCCTTGTTGTCTTAACAATAACTTAATATCAAGATTAATCACAACTTAATTAATTAGGCACTAGCATCGATTTGTGGGTTAAATAGGGTCAAACATTCACCTAAATCAGTCTTTTAATTTCTCAACACCGTGGTACAAAACATTTCCAAAATTGCATAAATAGAGTTAGTTGATAGATTGAGATAGTTAACCGGTTGAACATGTGAGTTGGAACTGACATACTACTGCCCTTTTTGCTCTTTTCTCTTTATAAAAATTAGGCATTCGGTTGGATTGTTCAAACATTAGTCAATTGTTTATTTAAATACTAATATTATTCCTTATTGATGTTATAATGTAGCCTGATATTAAGACTAATTAAAATTAATTAATTTGGCACTAACATGGCCTAGTGGGTTAATTAGGGTCCAACAACCCTCTATTTCAACTATTTAATTTCTCATCATAATTGTTTAGATCATCTACAAAATTCTATAGAAATGTTAATTTTGAAATGAATTTTAGTGAGAGCTAATGGTTGGATCTATGAGTTGAAATACATGTTATTGCCTTTCTTCCGCATGCACTAATCATTTACGAAGAGACAAATTAGCAGGAGTGTGAGATTGTTAGAACATTTTGGAGCTTAACCATTTACAATCAAACCAATCCCCCCCCTCCCCCCCCACACACACGCGCGTGCGCGCCAAATTCGAGTATTTATAATGCAAGAAAGCAAGGTGAATCTCCAAACACCAGTAATTTTCATCCCAGATAACGTATATTGCCTTCACATCGATAATCCATGTAAGCATCTTGAAATAATTGCCCATTTTACCTTATGGAACTGCCTGCACCTGCATGAGCCCTTCTTGCTTTATTTGAGTCCATCATAAGCTATCATTAAGGATTAATTCTCAACTAATGATGTAAGAGTTGACTCGGTGTGAGTGTGAATGTGCATGGAAGTTGACTATGCCGATGATAGTCGAGCAATGATCCACATTGGCCATTGCCAACTATCCTATTTTTTACAAAAAATAAAACATACTAAAATAGATTGAGATATCATCATAACTGCAGTTCTATTAATGAAGATCACTACTCATATATCACCAAAGAATAATTGGTGGATATTTTAATAAGAGCTTCGGGATCACCATGTTCCCCAGTCTTTGCAGCTTGATGAATCTCCTTGGCAATATTCTCCGGCTTGAGGAGGGGGAGGGGGTTATCATATAGATTTTATCAGGTTGAAATTTGAAAATTATTTAAAATTTAATTTTATGTAATATATCTTCATTATTAAGCATATTCTCTTATTTATTTATTTTTATTTTCTTCTAGTTTTATCTCTTATATTTGAACACATGTAAGATAGTAGAATCAATCAAGAACTTTCTGTTGTCTCAACAAGCACCATTTAAAAAAAAAATTGAATTGCCTGTTGGACAGGTAGCTTTAGAAGGTGCTTGCTCAATGGGTTGCTTCTAATGGCACCCATGGACAAAGTACAATCCACAGACGTGCTCCCTGCCCTAAATACTTTTTGTTTTGAATTCTGGTTGCTGACTGATTTTGGGAACTTTCTCCTTGTTAAAATTTGTCCAACTTGAACATGGATATCATTTTTGCTTCTCTTTCAACTTTGAACTTCTCTCCATGGTACACCTTTAACTAGAGATAATGAAAATATGGTTAGTCTTCTGAATTAAATGTATTTATTTTGTACATGGACATAAAATGTATACTTTATTAAGTACCTAAAATATATTTATAAGTTATTAATATCTTAAACTACATGTATTGAAACATGAAATTGGGTAAAAAATGCTGATGAAACACTAGTACTGTTGAAACTAGTTTTCTTGGGTGGTTCTCAGCTAAAACGGAGATATTGCTGATGAAATTCTTGTCATCAACAAACATGACCCGATCAGGAGATTCAAAATTAACGAGGCCGGAACAGATGGTCGGGATGGTTAGTACAATTATTTCAATAATATAAAATACTTAACAAACTAGCATCCCACATATAATTGAAGAGTCACTAAAACAAAATTTTCTAATTTAAACATATAATAAACCAATTTACCTATTACCATTTGATCATCGTCTTATGTACACGAATTCTTTTCTTTCAGCCATTTAATTCACAGGAGATTTACTTGGCATTTAAATTTAATATTTTGAATTTTCATAATGAACTCAATGGATAATTATAACTTATAATATAATATTTAAGCATACATAAAAGCAATTATGTTTCTTTGCCAGAATTTTCATTTAGCATATATGTAAACATTCAATATAAATGTGGATTCTTATTATATTCTTTTCATTTAACTTTATTCCTTTTTCTATTTTATTTATTCATTTCTCTTTTTAATTTATTACAGAAGGATTATAAAAATCTTGTACCAATGATTGTGCAATATTTTTTCTTTTTCATTTAACGTGCACGAGCACGTTGCGCGTCCACAGCTAATATCATAATAGAGTGAACTCTTGTATTTGCATGCGTGTATATTTTCCTTCTTTTTATACTTTTATTTACATATTATGATTCGTTTATTTATTTCATTATATATATATATATTATATATTATATATATATATATATATATATTATATATATATATATATAATATATATATATATATATTATTATATATATATTGTCACTTTAATTGCTTACTATTTCTCAATTGATGCATAATAAACATATAAACCATATCAATGTACATATATGATACAATGTCCAATAATTGCATGAAGAAAAAAAAAGTGAAATTGCTATAAAAAAACGAACAACTGCTTTGATTTTCCTTAATTTGATTCATCTTATACATTAAACATTTTGTTTATATATATCTACAATATTAAATAATTTCAATAACATGAATGAGAATTGTGTGTATCATAAAATAATTGTGATTATCCATTTTAATTATTTTCGTGTGTATAGATCTTTTCAAATCCTCGAATTTTTGAAATATTCTTAATGCAACCCAAACTTCCTCCAGAATTTTTGCAAAATTTTGTATTCTTTGAGCTCAATTATTTATTTCTTAATGTTCAAAATAATATTAATTGGCATTAAATATTTTAGATCAAATTCTGAAGATTAAATATTGTCAAAACAATAATAAATATCAAATTCCTCTAATTTAACAAACTATATTTCTAATCACATTGCATATAAAATTTTCTAAATTGATTAAAATTTCACTTATATAGCTTGCATCTTTTACCTCAATTTTACTTCTTCCTTGTCGAACCGAAACTTCCACCAACTCATTTCTTTAATGATCGTATGCTATTTTTTCAACTAAAACTACAAGTTATACATATATATTATATTTAAATTTGAATTGGAAAAACAAAATTAAAATACTTATTATTTCCCCATCATCAGAAATGGAAACCCAAGAACTCTCTCATCCAATTTCCTTCCTTTTGACTTTAATTAAAACAATGATCTCTTCTTAGGCTAAAATCAATAATAATTTCATAAAATGAAATTTTGACAAACAAACCTTTCTTCTCCTTCTTCTCTTGATCAGCATATCCAATTCCCTAAAACTTCAATGTTCTCTTGTTTGGCTTAACTGGACCAGAGCGATGGATTTACTCTTCGTGAGGAGTCTATTTCGCTTATTGATCACATTGATTCGCTCTCTCAGCAATTCGGTGTTTGTCTACTCGCCCGTGCTACTTGCACTCGTCTGCTCGGTCATCTGCTTCGCCGTTCAATGCTCGATCACCTACTTAATTTGGAGGGTCCGTTTTGGTTGAACCAGACTAGCCAGTTCTTAAATATGTTCTTTATTTTTAGACTAGTTTGAGCAACTTATTGTCAATTTTTTGAATAATATCTTTTGTTAAGAATTTATTTTTTTCCTACCATTGAAGCTAAAGATAGCTGATCGACTGCAGATCTTCGTGTCTCAACAAGTATCAACAGGTGCATTCTTTTTCGGCCTTTAGTAGCATGTATAATGACACAGGTCTATTTGGATCTTTTTAACCACGGTAAGAGATTTCTACATACGTATAATCTATTTATTAATGAAAAATGAACTTTTTCTCCATTATAAGTAATTTGAGATATGATTCCAAGTATTCGAAGTTTTATTTTTCTGAAAAATAGCTGCAATTGATTACCAGTTGGTTATTAACTGGAAGAAAATTATTTCTATTACGAAAAGTGCCATGTTGGAAATGGGAGATGAACAGATTCTGAACAAAGATATATAAATGTATCTTTTTCCATTCTTACAATTTATCTAATATTTTTTCTTGTATGTATTCATATTTGAGCTAAAAATTCTTTTACGTGATTGTAATTTCTGCTATACAAGAAATTTTCATTCCAGATGAATATATTGGGTTCAGTTTCGATGGGCTATGCCTACATGTTCTTGTGACTATGTTTGCTTACCAACCTTGATGTCTTGGAATGGTAGTTGCAGAGAAGGTTATCCTTTCTAACATGACAACAACAACAACAAAATAAGGTTTTATCCGACTACGTAGGTGTCGGCTACAATTGCAATCCTTTTTCTACATTGTGTCTTATTAAAGTCAAAATTTCTCGTTTAAATCTAATATAAGTGAAAGGTCATTCCTAATATTTCTAACCAATTGTCTTTTTTAGGTCTTACCCCTACCTTTCTATCATAAGTCAAATCTATATACCTCTACTCTCCTAACTCGGGTCACTGAAGGCTCGACGCGTTTTATGTGACCCAAACCATCTAAGGCAACTCTCTCGTAATTCATTTATCTTTCTACTGGAGCTCCATCCAACCTTTTACAGTATATGCTCACTTTCGTTATCCTATCTCTTAAGGGTAAAAGTCCACTCATTCCACCTGAGGCATCCTCATCTCTGCCACAATTAACTTAGTTTATTATGGCTTCCTTCTTTTATGGCCACATTCGGCAACCATTAAAGCACTTTGGCAGGCTCACTACCAATCTTATTAGAAATTTCCCTTAAGTTTTGAGGGGTACAATTTTACTCAACATAACACAGCTTCGATGCATTCCTCCACTCAACTACTTAACTTGAATTATGCTGTGATATATCCTCTATTTCACCATCACTTCTGACCAATAGATCAATGATATCTAAAATGTGTCACTCTTTATTTAATGGACTTTATCGCCCAAATTCACTAATTCCCCTCACTAAGGTCTATATACTTACTAAAATTACATTCCATATATTTCGTTTTAGATCTACTCAGCGAATAAATCCTTTTAGATCTCTAAGGTTTGACCTCCATAATTTAAGTTTTTACCGTCAACTCCCTCTCTAGTCCTTATCAACAAGAAGAATATTCATCAGCAAAAAGCATACACCAAGGTTCACATCCTCTGTGCAAAAATGTCTAGTTGAGAACATTCATGACTAAAGCAATGAAATAATGGCTTAAGGCTGATTTGATGTTATACCAACCGATAATTAGGGTAATACTTGGTCAGTCCCCTTGGTGTTTGAACACATGTAATAGCTCCTGCATACATATCTTTAATGATTTGAATATAAGCATTATTGACTCCTTTCTTTTTAAGAACTCTCCATAGCACTTCTCTTGGAACTTTATCATATGCTTTTTCTAAATCAATAAATATCATATGTAGATCCTCCTTATTTTCTCTATATTTCTCCATCAAACCTCTTAATAAATGTATGGCTTCCATAGTCGACCTACCCGGCATGAATCCAAATTGATTTTGAGAAACATTAGTATCACGCCGCAACCTATGCTCCATAACTCGCTCCCATAGTTTTAAAGTATGACACATTAACTTAATACCTCTATAATTCGCACAATCTTGTGCATCACCTTTATTCTTAAAAATAGGAATTAACATACTCATTCTCCACTCATCTGGCATCTTTTTAGTCTTCAAAATAGTATTAAAAAGTTTAGTAAGCCATGAAATTCCTTCATCTCCTAAGCATTTCCACACCTCTATTGGGATATCATCAGGTCCAACAGCTTTTCCACCCTTCATTTTCTTTAAAGCCTCTCTAATTTCAGTTTTACTAATATGCCGATAAAAACATAAATCTTTATTTTCATCTAGGGTGCTAAGGTCACTATAGTCAATCTTATTTTCACAATCTTCATTAAAAAGTTTAGCAAAATATCTCATCCATCTTTGTTGAATATCATCTTCTAAGAAAAGTATTTTTTGATCTTCATCTTTAATACACTTCACTTGAACTAAATCCTTACTACTCCTATCTCTTTGTTTGGCTAACTTATACATATATCTTTCTCCCTCTTTAGTATCTAATCTATTATATAAATCACTAAAAGCTAATGCCTTTGCATCGCATATTGCTTTCTTAGCATCCTTACGAGCCACTTTATATATTTCCCAATTATCAGAATTTTTAAAATTAAACCAATTTTTATAACAAAGCTTCTTATTTTTAATTTTTTCTTGCACATTAGGATTCCACCACCAACTATTTTTACTATTGGGAGCTTTTCCCTTTGATACTCCAAGGACATCTTTTGCAATATTCTTAATATCAGTAGCCACTTTTTCCCACATAATATTAGCATCCTCATGCACAGACAAAATCTTAAGATCTAAAATCTTATTTCCAAAAATATTTTTGTTAATATTCTTTAAATGCCCCCATTTAATCCTAGAAAATTGTTTTACTTTATTTTTTATTTTATGCCCCTTTATCTTAAAGTCCAAAACTAATAATCGATGTTGGGTACATAAATTTTCACTCGGAATAACTTTACAATCTTTGCAATCTAAACGATTTAATTTTCTAATAAGAAAATAGTCAATCTGGGTTGTATTATATCCATTTTTATAAGTGATGAGATGCTCATTTCTTTTCTTAAATAAGGTATTAGCAATTGAAAAATCATAAGCTAAACAAAAATCCAATATGGTCTTGCCACCTTCATTCGTCGTTCCAAATCCATGGCCACCATGAATGCTTTTAAAATCATCTACCTCTCTACCAACATGTCCATTTAAATCTCCTCCAATAAAAACTCTTTCTTCAAGAGGTATCTTTTGTATTAATTCTTCTAAGTCATTCCAAAATTTTAATTTAGAACTCATATCCAAACCCACTTGAGGAGCATAAGCACTTATAATATTAAAAATATTATCATAAACAACAATCTTTAAAGCTATAATTATATCTCCAATCCTATTAATTTTTATAATATTATCCTTTAAACTCTTATCTATAATAACACCTACACCATTTCTAGTACGACTCCTACCCGAATACCAAAGTTTAAATCCTAAACTATCAATTTCCTTAGCCTTCTCTCCAACCCATTTAGTTTCCTGAATGTACAAAATATTTAACTTCCTATGAATCATAATATCTATTAATTCCATTAATTTTCCTGTAAGGGAACCTATATTCCAAGTTCCTATCCTAATTTTAGTTTCATGGATTAGCTTCTTTGCCCACATCCGTCCTTTATGTGGGAACCCTTGCCTATTTAACACTGCACCCGGGCGCCGGTGCAGCGGCCCTTGCACACTTGTCACTGTATTCAGGCCATACAGCGCGTCGCGGAGGAGGGTAGCTTCAGACGATACGCTACTGCTCCAATCTTCCCCAAGATCTCATAGGGACCAAAGTATCTTGGGGCCATTTTCTCGTTCCTCCTGCTAGCCACCGATTTCTGTCTGAAGGGCCTCAGCTTCAAGAACACTTTCTCCCCCACCTCATATTTTATCTCTTCTGTGCGTATCCGCTCGCTTTTTCATTATTTGTTGTGCCCTCGCTAGATGTTTCTTTAACTCTTCCAACACTCGGTCCCTCTCCTCTAAGTACTGTTCGAATGAAGAGACAGATGTGTTTCCCTTCCCATAATGTACTAAGTGTGGGGGGTCTCTTCCATAGAGCACCTTGAAAGGAGTCATTTGGGATGCCGAATGGTACAAAGTGTTATACCAATACTCCGCCCAAGGCAACCATTTAGCCCATTTACGTGGTGTTTCAGAAGCAAAACACCTCAAATATGTCTCCACGCTCCAGTTAACCACTTCTGTATGCCCGTCTGTCTGTGGGTGGTAGGTGGTGCTCCTCTTGAGAATTGTGCCTTGCATTCTGAAAAGTTCTCTCCAAAACTGGCTGAGGAACACCTTGTCTCTATCCGACACAATTGATTCTGGAATCCCGTGTGATCGAACCACTTCCCTGATAAATGCTGCCGTCACTGATACTGCGGTGTAAGGTTGTCATAGGAGGATAAAATGTGCATACTTACTGAGTCGATCCACCACGACTAAGATGACGGTGAATCCTTCTGAACGGGGTAGGCCGTCGATGAACTCCATAGACACTTCCTCCTACACTCTGTTCGGAAGTGCTAACGGTTGGAGTAATCCACCAGGCGCCATTGTCATGTACTTATTCCTCTGGCACACCTCACATTTTGCCACCATCTCCTCAACATCCTTAAACATCCCCTTCCAGTACAGCTCCGATGCCAACCTTCTATATGTCTTATGTACTCCTGAATGACCCCCAACTGTACTGCCGTGGAATTCCTGTAATAGGTGAGGAATGTGTACTGATGTTCGTGGCATCACAAACATTCCTTGGTATAGCAGCCTCTCTCCCTCCAGGTAGTACCCTGACTTGCCGCTACTGTCCTTCTTTAATCCTTCCCTGATCTTCTTCAACTCTTCGTTCTGCATGCTCTCTTCCTTGATGGCCCCCCAATCAACCATCAGGGGTACTGAAACTGCCACTTCCTGAAGTTCCCCCACACACCTAGATAAGGCGTCAGCTGCATTATTTTCCACCCTAGGCCGATATTGGATCTCAAAATCATATTACCAGCTTTGACAACCACCTATGATGCTCCTCAGTCACCATCCTTTGCTCTAACAGGTATTTCAGACTCCTCTGATATGTACGAACAATGAAATGCCGGCCTAAAAGATAGGGGCGCCACTTCTAAATGGCCAAGACTATGGCCATCAACTCTCTCTCGTATACTGACTTCAATCGTGCCCTGGTCGATGGCACCTGGCTGAAATAAGCTATAGGCCTATGATTCTGCATCAACATTGCTCCCAAGCCATACCCTGAAGCATCGGTCTCCACCACGAATACCTGGCTAAAATCTGGGAGCGCTAGAACTGGAGTAGTGGTCATGGCTTTCTTTAACCTTTCGAAGGACTGGGTCGCTGCATCACCCCAGGAGAAGTTGTCTTTCTTCAGTTGCTCCGTCAATGGCCAAGCAATGGAACTGTACCCCTTCACAAACCTCCTATAATATCCCTTCAGTCCCAAGAAACCCCTCAACCCCCTGATGTTCTTGGGCATGGGCCATTTCTACATTGCTTCAATTTTTGACTGGTCAGCTGCCACTCCCTCTTGAGACACTACATGTCTCAAATATTCCACCCTTGACTAGGCAAAACTGCACTTCTTTAAGTTAGCTCTCAGCTGATGTGTCTGTAGGATCCCCAAAACCTCCTTTAGGTGCTTCAAATGTTCCTCCTCGGTTTGGCTGTACACCAAAATATCATCGAAGAAGACTAGCACAAACTTCCTCAAGTGTTGTCTGAACACCCTGTTCATCAAGGACTGAAAGGTAGCGGGGGCATTAGTGAGCCCAAATGGCATCACTAAGAACTCATAGTGCCCCTCGTGTGTTCTGAACGCAGTCTTCTGAATGTCCCCTTCATTCTGATTTGGTGTTAGCTCGACTTCAGGTCCATATTTGAAAACACCACCGCTCCCTGCAGCTCATCTAATAACTCATCAATCACTGGAATGGGGAATTTGTCCGGTACTGTCTCCTTGTTCAGGGCTCTGTAATCCACACAAAACCTCCAGCTCCCATCATTCTTTTTGACCAGTAAGACTGGACTGGAGAAAGGACTCACACTGGGTCTGACGATTCCTGCCTCCAACATCTCCTTGATCAGCTTCTCAATTTCATCTTTCTGAATCTGGGGGTAGCGATATGGTCGAACACTGATCGATGACACTCCCTCTTTTAGAAGGATGGCGTGCTCCTGCTCTCTAGGGGGTAGCAATCCCTGGGGTGGCTGGAACACCTCCCTGTATTGCTATATGAGCAGTTGCACCACCTGTGGAATGTCTCATTCTTCCCCCACACTGACCCTCTCCAAACGTTGCAGCTCCACCAAAAATCCCCCTCCCACCTCTTGTATGGATCTGATCATAGATTTGAGAGATACGACTGCCCTTGTTAGCCCTGCATCCCCCTGGATCACCTTCCTCTGCCCTTCTATCATTATTTCCATCCTCAAAGCACCCCAGTTGACCTTGGTCTCCCCCAAAGTCTGTAGCCATTTCATCCCCAGGATGACATCTGTACTTCCCAATTCTAAGGGAAGAAAATCCTCCCTTACCTGTAGCCCTTGGATGGTCAAGATCACTCCCCTGCAAACTCCTCTCCCCATCCCGTGCCCATCATCACCCCATAGCCTCCTGTATCGACTAGCTCCATCCCTAACTGATCCACGATCTGAGCAAAAATGAAATTGTGGGTTGCACCACTATCGATCAGCACCAACACTTCGCGGTCAGCTATCTCTCCTCTTACTTTCATAGTGTGACACGGAGTGAATCCCACTACTGAGTTCAGAGATACTTCTGCCACATCCAGATGCAGCTTCTCCTCTCCTTCTGACCCGCTCCCACCTCCCTCCTCGTCTTCCTCGTCTTCGCAAATGAGGAGAACCTGAAGAGTTTGATCCTTGCACCGGTGTCCGGGCATGTACTTCTCATCACATCGAAAACATAACCCATTTGCCCTCTTCTCCTTCATCTCCTTCTCGGTCAGCCGTTTGAACTGTCCACCGTTTCCCCCTCCTCCAGTTCTCTCCTTTGGTGCCTCCTTCAGATTCCCTGAGTATCCCACCTTTGAAGGCAAGATGGTAGTCGTCATCCTGTGCGACCCTCCCGAATAGTTTCCCCGAGCTCCTCTTTCAGATTTCTTCTGATCCTCCACCAACTGGGCTAACTCCATAGCCTTCCCTAGGTTCCTCGACTCCAAAACTCTGACCGTTGTTCGTATCTCGGGCTTAAGCCCCTTCATGAAGTTCCCCTCTAGGGCGACTCTGAGATGTGATCCAATCGGCTAGCCAAGTACTCAAATCTGTCCCGATAATCTGCCACCGTCCCCTCCTGAGTCAGGGCGAAGAACTGCTCATAGAAATCTCCTCCCCCATCGGCTCGGAAACGTTCTAATAGGCAGTCCTTAAACTCCCTCCAACTCCGGATGGGCTCCCTCCTGTCACGCCACTGGTACCATGCCAAAGCCTTTCCTTCCAGACACAATCGTGCCGTCGTCAGATTCTCATCCTCTGTCAACCCATTGACAGCAAAGTAACGATTCACCTTGTAGATCCAGCCATAGCCGTCTTCCCCCTCGAAAATGGGCATCTTCAATTTCCTCACCTTGGGATCTCCCCGGTATCCTCCATACCTCCCATTCCCCTCAGAGGAGGCGTTCCCCAATTGTCCCGATCGTCCCTCCGACGAATATATTCTAACTCCTCTTTATACTCACCTCTCCTCCCTTCAACATCATCACCTCGACGCTGAATACCTTCAAATTCAGCACCTCGACGATGATGTTGCTCCCTTCTTCCTTCGAAATCCCCCCCTCGACGCTGAATTCTTTCGAATTCAGCACCTCGGCGATGAGATCCCTCTCTCCTCCCACCAAAATCAGCCCCCCTTCTATCATGTCCCATACTCATCTCTTCCCTCGAAAGAGGCTGTAGAGGAGGCATGTTGTTCTCTTCCTCTAGGATCTCCACCTCCGAATTTCTCCTCCCCCGCGAGGGGTTCGGATTTCCTCCCATGCCATGGCCGTCGGCGGTCTCTCTTACTTCCGATGTCGCCGGATTGGTTTTCATCTCAAGTAGTTTCTTCAACATTTCCTCCATTGCGGTGAACTTCCCCTCCAACCTTTCATTGTTGGAGGTGATTTGATTTTGAAGGTTGAAGAATCTTTTCTCCAAGTCGGCTTTCAATTGGCCGACTTCGCCTTCCAAGACGTCAACCTTCTTTTCCGCCCATAGTTCTTCTCAAGATTTCACTGGAAGATCTTCTTTCCGAACAAGA
Organism: Dendrobium catenatum; assembly: GCF_001605985.2. Taxonomy (NCBI): domain Eukaryota; kingdom Viridiplantae; phylum Streptophyta; class Magnoliopsida; order Asparagales; family Orchidaceae; genus Dendrobium; species Dendrobium catenatum. The sequence continues at coordinate 19,704,981 of NW_021319083.1, read as the reverse complement.
ATAAATCTCGCTTGTAAATCTTCAGGAAATCAGCCCAACCGCCTGTCCCAAAAATAATGAGGCTCTAGAATACCAATTTGATAGGACATGCTTATATTCTACAAGCAAACCTAACCCAAATTCAAGTATCAAAACAAAGAAAACTGCTGTTCCACTCCGCAAGAAACACAGCCCACATACAATGAAAATCTGTATGGAGGAACTTAAGGCAGGAAAATCTGTATGGGAAAATCGTTAGTTGAAAGCAATTGCACCAACATCTTGTATCCCACTTAGCTTAGATGGAAACAAGCCAGTTTGCAACGATACGAAATTTTTCCTTCTCAATTTTTCGAGAGAGTCAGGAAAATTACTCTCCAACAATCTCCGGCAACACCAATGAGCCCAAAACAATACCCTAGATCTTCCCAATAACAAGATTCCCATAAGAATAATCCCCCTTTCCCCTAACCTCCTAATTAACCATAAAAGAGTTTTACAAAATGTCTAAACAACCCCTCTCATTCAAAATTCCCTCCACAAACTCCTCCTTGGCCCCCCACGGGTTCCGCCTGTGCCTGCTCGATTCCGCCTGGAGTATAGTGGGGACCGGTCCGGGCTGGACCGGTCCAGCCGGCCCCTCCTGGGCGGCTTAACACCCTCCCATGCCAAGTTGATTCATACAACATTGATTTGCTGTTATTTAATGAGAAGAGATGAGATGCTTGTGAGATTGATGTGATATATAGGTTAGAAATGCTATGTTGCTGGGAGCAAACTCAAGCTAAATATTTAGCTCTTGCTTACTAAGCTTTCATCCTTGGAAAGAATGTCAATTTGAAATCAATTTTGTCAACAAACAAGGAAGTTATAAATGATATAACAACAAGAAGATTGCTCCTTTATCCTACTTGGGGTCAGCTATGTGAATCTTTTGTCTCCATTATGCTCTATTAAAAATCGAATTCTTATTTAAATCTAATAAAAAAGGGTCATTTCTAATACTTTTAACTAATTCTTTTTAGGTCTACTTTTACTTTTCTTAATATAGACTAGATCTAATATATCTACTCTCCTAACCGGGTCATCGGATGACTGATGTTTTATGTGACCAAACCATCTAATGCGACTTCCTCTAATCTTATCTGCCACTGGAGCTACTCCAACCTTGTCACGTATAAACTTGTTTCACATTCTGAAGCTATAAGTGATGCGACTATGAATTTTATGGAGAGTTAAATCCTAATTTGGGATGAATGCTTGCATCATGTTTATCAAATGTAAGACATTTTTTAAGCTGGCTTTCCTGTAGTGGGCTGATGAATAAATCAATCCTTGGGAGTGGAAGGAGAACTATCCAAAGCAGCTTTCATTCAAGACAAATGGTTTGTTGTTGGGAAAAGACGGGGGATATGAGGTGGGGTTATATGAATGATTTGGTTCATTCTCACTAGAAATTGCATGTAAAGAATATCGCGAGTTTAACTTGCAAATGATAATTGCTAACGGAGTTCTTGAAGGATTGAAGGAAAAAACCTTAGTTTTTTTTCTAAGAGTTTAGCTTCATTAGTTCATTAAGTTTTAGCTTCACTCATTTGAGACTCCCCTCATAGGATAAGGCTGGTCTTTGAGCAGAATGCAAGAAAGGCCTCAGATACTGTAGGAAAGCCTTGATAGCATCTTTTTTCTATTGAAGGTAACATCCCCTGATCTTATTGTCTTGATGTTTGTTATTCTTTATTTGCTTGAAGTTTTGCGGATACCTCTCCATCTAGTTGTTTGATCTTTTTAATAAATTCACAGTCATTAATGAATTGGCATTGAGCATTAATGGTGCAAGATTTAATGGTATCAATTATTTGCCATTTTGCCATAAACAATTTCAAAAGGAATCTTTCCTGGTAGGTTGGTTGATTGAGTTCACCATCATTAGCATCATTATTTTTATGCAACTAGCATAGTCGAGTTGTTACTAGCAGATTCGAGCAAAAGATAATAGGATTCCATTTTCCCGAAGATAATTAGATTCCCTTTTCGAACGTGTTTTCTCACAATACTCGGAAACCTTATATCCTAACGCTTAATTAGTATGCCCCTCCAAGTCCAAGAAGGAATGAAAATTAAAATAAGAGACTAAATTTCATGGAGAGTTAAATACTACTTTGTGATGAATGCTTGTCTCATGTTTAATACACGCAAGACAGGCTGTAAGTTGATTTTATGGTGGCGGCTGATGCGTAACTCAACCAACCCTTGGGCAGGGAATGAGAACTAGCAAAAAAATACTTTCATTAATCAAGACACACTTACAAAGGTTTGTTGTGGGGAAACAAATGTGGGAGAGGGAGTGGGTTTATGTGAGTTCTTTGTTTCATTAAGTCATAGAAGTTGTGTGTTAAGAATACCTTGAGTTAAACTTGTGAATGCTAATTGCTAATGAAGTTCTTAAAGCAATGAAGGAAAAAAAACCCATAGTTCTATGTAGGAATTCAGCTTCATTAGTTCATCAAATTTTAGCTTCACATTCCCCCTTCTAGAGATGCTCCTTTTATTGGTGAAGACATATCTTAACAATATGCAATAAAAGTTGCAGATACAGTAGGATAGTCTTGATAGCATATCCTATTTTGAAGTTAACATCACCCTGACGTTATTTTATGGATGTTTGTTATTCTTTTTTTGCTTTAAAGTTTTGTGGATACCTCTCCATGTAGTTGCTTGATCTTCCTAACACGTTCATTATAGTCATTACTGAATTGGCATTGAGCTGTAAGTGTGCAAGATTTAATGGTCTTAATTATTTTCCATAAACAACTTCAAAAGGAATGTTTCTAGTAGGTTGTTTAACTGAATTCATCATCATTAATATCATTATTTTTATCCCAATTAGGATAGCCAGCTTGTTATTTGCAAATTCAATTAAAATATAATAGGATTCATCCTAAAAGATAATAAGATTCCATTTCTCTCATAAAACATTCCCTTTATAAACAATGTGAAAATGAATCTTGAACTTGACATCCTAGTCTAAAATAATTATTTATTTATATCATGGAGGCATATAATTTCATTTAATTAGTGTCGACAATTAGAAATTAAGCTTGTCTTTGCTACATTGTGGAAAAGTAATGTTTCTAGGTGTTAGAGAGAAGCATTTTATCACGAACATCATTAATCATTTGAGCATTGAATTCTAGTAAGCTAACGATAAAATACATGTGTTGTGCTTTTTTCAAGGTTTTGGAGAGGTTGAAGTTCCAAGTTAATATTCTTTTTGTTAGCTTTCGTAATGTGGCAAGTTTGGCACTGAACATGTAAAAGTCATCCTCACAGTTTTTGACCAATAAAGGTTATTTTGGAAAATAATTACCATTAAATTGAAGTATTTTTCTGTGTTTTTTTGTTTGTTATTTTATCGTTTTGTTCCTAGCATGACAAACAAAGCTCTATTCTAAGAGATTTGATTTGTAGCTTTCATCTTAGATATGATTGCTCAGACTTAAAAACTAAGATCCACCCTTTAGGCTGAAGTTACCAAGGCATGTTGGCTTGCAGTTGAATTTAATATTATAAAGTTTTCATGCTAATGCGAATCAGAGCTTTGTGAAAAGCAGATTATACATTTTTTCTTTTGATGTATTAGCTTTTAATGTATAGAAGAATTTGATAGCCTATGATCATGTTGAAGCAGGGATCAGATTTTGTGGCAAAAGCTGTTGATGTAGCGGCAGCTGAATTACATGCAATTGCAACCCCCGGCCAAGGTATGTGCTTTGTTTTCTGATAAACATTATGGTTTTTTTTTTCTAAAATAGGTTTTGAGAAATATACGAGTAATGTAATTGCCACTGGTCACAGTTACTCAGGTTGAACTGGATCGAGCAAAAAATGCTACAAGATCAGCCATTTTGATGAACCTGGAGTCCAGAGTATTTAAGGATTTGGATAACCTTCTTAACTATTAACTAAGTTTTTTTGTAAGGCCTTTATGATGATCCTTTTTTGCCATTCAGGCTATTGTTGCTGAGGACATTGGAAGGCAAATATTGACTTACGGATCCAGGTAACCTAAAGTTTCCTAATCTTCAATCTCATCCCTTGTTTTGAGTGCTTGATTTTCTATTGCTGTTTTTTAGGAAGCCAGTGGAGCATTTTCTAAGATGTTTAGATGAACTTAATCTAGATGATTTAACCGTTTTGGCTCAGAAGATAATATCTTCACCCCTTACTATGGGTTGCTTGGGAGATGGTTAGTCTTTTACTTTGCTTTGCCATATTTTGGTTCTTTCCGTTGAATTTTTATACTATTACTGTTTTGAGTTCATAAGGCGATTCCAACTTCGGTCTCTTTCCTTCAGTTTACTGCGTTCCAAGTTATGAAACTATCAAGTTAAGATTCCAAGCGGCAAATTGAAGATTAGCTGAGCTACTCAATTTATCAAGGTATTCTTGACATTTGCAATTATTACATACACGCCTGTCTAGGAGTGCATCTAAATCTGTATAAAGTGATGCATGATCACTCTGTATTAGTTTTTTTTTTTATTGCCATTAACGCATCCTTAATATAATTTCATGCAAAGAAAATTGAGGATTCATAGATCTCAAGTCATCTAAAATTTATTTTATTTAAATGTAAATGGATAAATATCAAAATTAGAATCCAAATGATAATGAAATGATCTTAATTATCTGAGAAATTCAATGAGGAATTAGACACTCATAAAATCAATTAGCAGTTGAATTACATTTCCACAAATAATCTTTTGATTTGTCAAATTTTTATCAAAATCAAGAGCACTATATAAGTCAATATCAAATAATGTAGTTGAGATAGAATAAGTGTTAAGAATTATTATGTTGCCACATCAATGTTATTGCAGATGATTTGTATTTATTAGTAGGAATTTATATTATTTGTAATTATAATATATACTTATTATTGAAGTTTTTTCTATCCTTTTTTTATTGCTTCCTTCTGTAGTAAAATTATAATTGATTAAAGTAGTGTTTAATATTTTCTAACATGATATCAGACCAAAGAGAAAAAGGTTTTGTCTGTCTGATCTTTCTGGTGGTATTATTTCTATCCTATTTCTCCCTTCTCTTCCCCCGTCTTTTTCTCTCTTTTCCTTCTGTCCTATCTGCAGAGGACTTTGCATTCCTTTTGAGCAATTCGGGTCAGTAAAGGCGACAACATTTTTTAGTATACTTGATTTTTACCTTGCAATTGCTGCTAGTAAAGGATTTTCTTGGCTTGGAGCGGTGGTCTCTGTATCTTGCTGCACTCGTGCAAGTGAGTGGTTTCTTGCTTTAATTTCTGATCTTGCTTTCGTTGTTTTGTTGCTTTGGGCTGAGAAAGCTTGAAACTTGGGGCATTCCTCTGTTGATTTGGAGTCATTTGTTTTACATTTTTCAGTTGCGACTTAGGTTTTAATGTTTTTGCTGTTTCTGTTTCTTGTTTTAGTCAGATTAAATTATCGGGAAATTTATATGTCGAGTGGTTCGTGTGTGTTTACTAAGTGCATTGGCTCAGAATGGAATATAGAAGTAGGCCATGAAAATGATTGATATAATGCCGCAAAAGGCAATTGTTGTGGATCCTGGAAATCTTGATGTGTTTGTGTTGCATTTGTAGTGTAGAGCCAATGTAGGAAATTGATGCAGTGATAAAGAACCTTATAAAAAATGGTTTCTTCCCAAACCCCAAATCTTCCTATTTGTCAAGTTATGTAACTGAGGGAGGTGGAAGGAGGCTACTAAGCTATTTGGATAAATTTATGCTGGTGAATGCTTCTTGTTGTTGCTTGCTGATGAAGCAATTCAGGAAGGGTGAGTTTTTGGATTTGTCTATTGGTTTGCGTGAGAAGAAGGATTTGATGGATCCTTGAATGTGGATTCTTATAATGCATTATTAGAAGAGTTTGAAAGAAGGTTGGTATATAAGGTGTTGTAGTTGGCTTCAAGTGCATTGGCAAATGCAAAAAAAAAAAAAAGAAGATCAAATGTTTGAATTATGAATCGTTGCGTACATATTTATCAAGTTACATTTGTTTCTACTCTACTTTCGTATTTTGGTTGGCAAACCCTCGATGTTTTTTGCCGCCATATTGTGATTTTGTAGGTTGGAGGGGGGTCATTTTAGAATTATTAGAATTATGTCATTGTCATATTAATATTATCACATGTGATTTGAATTTATTATATTTTTCTTATTGTTCTCTTCTATTATTTTTATATGGGCATGCTTGCACTAGTGCCATAATTGAATTTAAGTAAAAATGCAGCCTTTAATGTTTTCTAACAATAAGGTATGAAAATACCAAAATAAGAAAAATTATGCCTCACACTAGTGCAACAAAGAGATGAATTTGAAAATAAATTTTTTAAGCCATAAGATATTCATTACATTTCTTAAAACAACCATTGACAGATTCCTTATATCATATGCTATTAGATATAGTTGGCACAAGATCTAGCTTAATCCAAGTTTAAATTAAAATCTCAAAAGATAATAAAAACTCCAACTTTTTAATTTCAAATACAATGTCATCTTGTCAATTTTTCAATTTAAAAATTCTCAAAACTAACTGGCTGTTCGCAATAATTCCGCACAAGCAAATGCCAAAGCTAATATAAGGCAGATAAAAAATGCACCTGTAAAGGAAACCTCAAAACCTGCCTTATCAAATACCATGAAAACAGAGAAAGAAAGAAACCACCTAAAGAAACACATAAAAGTTAAAATCTGACAAAATGGCAAGTGGAAAAGAAAAAATCAATAACAATAACCAATGCCTATTCCAATTTTCACAGCCAAAGAAAACCACATCAATTTGCCTGGCTTGAAATTTTATGACTTAGATGAATTGAGCTTTTTATTCAAATTGAATTAAAATTGAAATCATGTCATGAACTAAATTAAAGTTGGGAAATAAAAATAGTTCCCTCTCTCAACCATCATCAGTGGTGTGTTCTTAATTATAGAATGGTAAATAAAAATAAACTAACAAATAAAGAAATAAACAAATAAGCTATGCTTAGATTAGTGTTTGATGTGATGCTTCCAATGAGAATAAGCACATATATCTTCGTCAATTTTGCATGACTAGGACAAATTCAGCTTAAACATTTTTATTTGAGAATTTGACTCTTAACATGACACAGTGGAGAAAAAAGATTCATGTAGCCGATCCCACGCAGTGGGATAAAGGCTTGATGTTGTTGTTATTGTTGTACTCGTTAAGTAAATAAATTATGAGGTAGATTTTATGTATGTTGTAAAGCAGTCTCTGAATTATTACAATTAGGGGTGTCAATAAATGATCTGACACTACAATATGACATGAGCCCGACTCGAAAAATTCAAGTTCAAGTTGAGCCAATTAAATTTTTGGTTGGGTTCAAGTTTGAAATATTGACCTGCTAAAATTTTGGGTTGGCCAGCAAAACCCAAAATTGACTTGAAATCAAATGAAATACTATTCAAGTTTGGGTTAAATGGGTCGAGTTGCACGAGTTTTGTTGATAAAAAAAAATTTACATGTGCTTTGCTAAATCTCTCTTTGACTTCAATAAAAGCAATATCAACATATTTAGTACATTTGAATTCTTCTTTATGAGGATAAATTTTAATTAAAACCCTAATATTACTGATAAACCCTTTAATGATCATTTGTAAAAAATGAGCAAACTTTGAAAACTTTGAATATCGTGAATATTAGTAGGTTCTGATTGATAGTAAATCACTTTAACCTTATAAGAATCAATAGCTTGTCAATCACCAAACATAACAAAATCTATGATCATGGATGGAGTCACAAATAGTTTGGTTTTTTCATGTTAAGTTAAAAATTGTATCATGTAAATTCTCTTGGACTTTCCTAAGATACACCAAATGATTATCATTAAAACATCATTAAAATAAACAACAAGAAAATTTTCAGTGAAAGGTCACATGATATGATTCGTTATTCTTATTGTAGTAGGTGCATTGTTTGAGCCAAATGACACACTAATCATTCATATAATCCATCTGTGATTTTAAAAGTGATTTTTCATTCATCTTCTCTTATTCTGACTTGATGATAGCTAGTTTGCAAATCAATTTAGAAAATATTACAACACAATTCATTGTTACTATTATATCATCTAATTGAAGTGCTGAAAATCTATATTTGATGATGATTTTGCTAATGATTCTATTTTACTGATTATTCTATTATGCACCCACACATTCAATTTTAGATATACTCAAACGAGAACTTTTAGACTCTAGGTTAACCTTCATAATTCAAGTTTTCCTTGAACTACCTCTTTAGTCTTTAAACTGCAGTTGCTAGGTTCTAAGTCAGGAATGAGAAAAGTGAAAGGGTTGCATTAGATAGTCAACACTCAGTATAAAACTTTTAGAATATTCATGACATGAAGCTTTTTTGGTTAGCACAAAATACAACTTAATTCTTGTTCAAATTAAAACCCAAATCACAAGTACCAGTCCAACTTGTTTTTAATTTCAAATCAAATCTTGTCCAGTCAACCTTTCAATTTAAAAATTCCGACAGCTATGATTAAAACAGAAATTCCGCACTAGTCAGAGCCGAAGATAACATAAGTTGCATAAAACTTGCACCTTTAACAAAAACCCAATAACCCACCACATCAACAGCTGTTATACAGTACCAGAAGCTTCAACGCCTGTTTTGTTTATTTATTTATTTATTTCTTTATCATCTCTGAAACAGATAAAGCCAAGAACCCACAGCATAAAGCAACGCATGGAAGTAAAAAAGCTTTTTATGTCGTTGTTTCTATCGTAATGTAGCTGCTGGAAAGCATTTTTTGTTAGAACTTGGAAGGTTGAGGAAGAAAGGAAAGCTGGAGGAATATCTTCAAGTCAACCTTAGCTCTTGATCCTCTTCAGAGAAGCCTTCATCTGGCGCTGCAATTGAGTTCAGCAGTGCAAATAACATCAAGTGGATATCTTTCTTTCTTATTACTATGGATAGTTATTTTTATTGATCTGATGAGGTTTTTTAGACAGCTTTGATTATCATTCCAATCTTTTTGTATATACACACACAATAGCCCCACATATTATTATGATATTTATTGATCATAATTTAGTCCCTTGACGACAATTGGATGCGATGGACTATCTTTATGTTTCATATGAAATGCTATGGCATGTTTGGATGGTCTGGAGTTTCTCAGGCAACCGCAGCTGCAATTACCATGGGATTCATGTGTGGTTATTATTAGTGAATTGACTCCGGAAAATTTTTATATGATATGCTCAAATCTTGAGACAATCCTTGTATTTGAAATTATGGAAATAAATATCAAATATCAATGATTAGTGCTTAACTTGCTCAAATATTATTTATAATAACACCTACATCATTGGTGGAGCGTGAACAGTGCGACGTCAATATTGACGTTGCACTATTCACATACGTGATTTTTTTATCTCAATCGGATTTGTTGAAGAAATGCGCGAAAGAGGAGAAAGATGGTTACCTTTGCAGAAGCGCGCAAAATGGAGTTCGATTGGAGATGAATCACGGAATTTTGAGTTTCACTGCATTTTGGAGTGAAAAATGGGATTTTTGGTTGGAGATGTCCTAGCGCCTAGCGGTGTCTAGATGCTATTTGTTTATCAAATTTTATAACTTGTATGTTAAATTACTTTTTTATTCACTACAATGAATTATTCTATTTGTAAGTTAGCTGGTGACTTTTAATAAATTTTTAACTAATAATTTCTAAACAAATTTAAATTAGCTATTTAAATAAGAACATAAGCTGTATTCATTAAAAAATAATCCATAAATGTTAGTTTGATGGTAATTTTATTTAAACATAAGAAATAATTGAAATTTTAATTTAGAAAAAAAACTGTTCATTTTAATGTGATTTATTATAGAAATTAACTTAAAAAATTAATTGAATAAATACGAATAAATATTAATAATCTATAAATATGTAAAATGATATTTTATATGCGTTCATATGTTTACTCTATGTTATTTAATTAATTCAAAGTTACTAATATTATTATTTAATTTAAAGATTGGAATGTTATGTTAATTGATATTAATAATACTTATCATATAATTTAAATTGATATGAAAATTATATCTTTATAATTACAATATTTATTTTTTATATTTAGTTTCTAAAATTATCATTAAATAAATAAGATGAAATTGAAGAAATATTAAAAATTTATGGATTTATTGTTTCTGTAAACGGAAAGGGTGATCATACTGATTGGGCTTGGCTTAATTTTTCTATAATTTTACCCTCTTTGGTTTTTCTCTCTGGCGTTCCGAGAACCTTAGGCCTGTCAAGGGTTTTGAGCGTTCTTGCGTGAATGAGCGCTTTGTAGGTCTCCTGAAGCTTTTTTACCTTCCTCAACGATGTCTGATAGGAAACGTTGATGGAAGGCAACAATCTGTCTCTTTTTGCGCGCTCTTCTCGTAAACCTGAGAGACGTCTAGGGTTAACTTTTCATCTTCTTTTTTTTGTCCTTGCGGTTTGGCTTCCTTGCTTCGCAGGAAGTTTGACATTGCACGGGTGGCTTACTCGGCTCCTTTGTTTTTGTTCGATTTCGCTACGTCGACGACGTTCCCTTTTCCTGTTGGATCGGAAGTTACTACATTTTGATCTGAAGTAAGGACGGGAGTTCGCTAGCTGTGAAGGTAACTTTCTCCCTTTCGCGCGCTTCTTCGGCAAAATCCCGTAAATCCGCCCAACTATAGGATTTTGTAGATCCGGGATTTACGGTAACAAGAGGGAAAAGGAGGATTTAGATCTTCCTTATTTGCGCACTTATTTTGGAACTTTATTATATGCTTTTTAATGCCCTTGTTTTGTACGAAGAGCCATCACACGTACAAATAACAGAGAGATGCAACATTCTTATGACTTCAGAGGCACCCGAATTTTTTATGTGGTAACCTCTGAAAGGTGAAAAAATAAGGGGCTTGACCAGTTAAAATGATTCCACTAGTGTTTGTTGCTGATTACAAATAATTCCTCTCCTCGGGGGAAGGCCTCGGCTTAATATAGCAAATATACATCATATAGAGCGCATTACATGTTGGAGTTTGGAGCATCCAGTGATGTGAAAATTGTTCTCAAAAGAACAATGACTTGTTCATTTGGTTGGTAAGAACATAATCGAGTGCTAGAGGTCGGAGGGACAATAGTAGGCATTGACCAAAGAGGGATGTTACACAAAGTTTTGATATCGTTGATTACCAAATATGAATGATCAAAGCTCTTTTTTTTTTTTTGACAAAGCTATGATCTATGCATGATCATTTGGCATTGAGGCAACAAGGAGGGCTTAAAAATCCTCAACCATGGTGCATCCTTGTTTTCTTCCATAGCGCTTGACTTGAGAGGGTAGGGAGAAAGCTTTGTTTCTTTATATATGCTAAATTTCAAAAGTTTCTTGAGAGTGTATCTCATGAAGTACTGTGCAAAAACCATGGAAAAAAATGCTGATTTCTATTTTGAGACAAATTTACTTGGGATACCATCTCTCTCTCTCTCTCTATTATATATATATGAGCAAGATTATACAAATGTGGATTTATTTTATTGAATAGCCTAGTGGAAAAAAGGCCTGTTAGGTGTTACAATGAGAAACATGATATGAATTGTGAGGTATTATGGTGAAATTCAAGGGCCAATTTTCTTCATTTTATATTTTTCTTGGAAAAGAATATTTAAATCTATCTTGAATTCAAAATTTTTTATGAGCGATAGATAGAAATCCTGTCATTTGCTTCAGCTTTACAGTGAAAATCAACAAGGTACTATATGTGTGCTTATGTTAAGATTAGTGCTGTACACAACATGGAGAGCTATGTTGATGGTGGATGTTAAACATCACTAAGTTTCCTTGGTAAAATTTGGTTTGTTATGGTGATGGTGTGACAACTTAGATATAACCTAGAGCTTCTAAACATCTGCAGTTGTTACTATAAGTATTTAAGCAAAATAATTTGTTGAACCAAAGTTTATCTGTTACTCTTGAGTATTCATGCTCCCAACAAATTTTTTCAAATGGTATTGTGTTTCTGTATGTGGAAGCCTTTCATCTCAAGTTCTGACTGCATGCATTCAATGATGCAAATTTGGTTAGGATATGATGAATGATTTAATACTATTGAATGCATTGCAATCATTAAATTTGACTTATGTTAAGAAAGGTAGGGGTAGACCTAAAAATATTTGGTTAGAGAATATTAGAAATGATATTTCCTTATTAGATTTAAATAAGAGTTTGACTTTTAATACAATGGAGAAAAGGTTTCATGTAGCTGAACCCACGTAGTGGGACAAAGGCTTCATGTTGTTGTTGTTGTTGTTGCTGTTGCATTGCAATCATGCCTCATCTCCATCATACAATAGAGTTAGGACTTAGGAGGTCCCATTTATCAAGATTTGTGCCATTTACTACATTCAATAATTTGATATTCTATCTTTCGAGTAAGAATTTGTGAGGGTGATGATGAGGATGATTTAGATTTTTTCTATAGATTGCTCAAGGCTGCCATAATCTCTATATTTTCTATGGTAATGATGTGGTGTGTTTGGATGATCTGGAGCTTCTCTGGCAATCGCACTGCTGCAATTACCATGGGGATTCCTGCATAGCTATTAGTAGAATGTTTCTGCACGTTTCTTATTCTGTAACATCCGCAATCATATGTGCCCTCTTATTTTTCGTGTGTAAGTCCCTAATTCTTCTTTACTTTTCGAAATGTTCATTTTGAGTTATGGGTACCACTACTCAATGTGCAATATAATAGGCAAAGCATCTTTGCTTTTCTTGTTTTATGAATTCCTCTATCATATGTTTCTTCTTATTCTTGTTTTGTTCTTCATGTTCTCTTGACCTTTTGGGAATGCCTCTCTTTTGGCTATGATTTGGTTGGAGGAATTAAGCGGAAATGAAATATTATTTACCTAATAGTTACATCTTGAACGTTTGTTTTAGGTGGTGTTGATAAAGAATTGGTTTGACCAAGTAAATTAGAGTGTGTATATTTCTCTTCATGATTTTATACCTAAAATTGAAGTGTGTAGAATATTAACTTTGGTTTATTCTTCTTTTTTTGAGATATTCCTTCAAGCTAAAAATAAAAGATATTGCTTTTTTACTCGGAGTTCTCCACAATCAAATTAATGGGCAAGTTTTTTTTTTTGTTTAAGTTCTATTAATATTTCAATTTACAATTCATTGTCATTTCTGCACGCAACATGTGCACTGCAATATGCTTGACTTTCTTTTAATTTCCATTTACATTCCTTATTAGGCAGTTGCAGATGTATATTTGTAGCTGAAGAAATTGTTGAGTAAGCCACATGGATTTTTGAGTTATTCAGTTAGTTTTTTGTTTTAGTGTCCATTTCGAATCGCCAATGTTGAGTGCTTAGTTTGTTTAGAAGGTGAGGTTTTGGGTACTGATTGTGAATACTCTTATTTCTCATTGTTTTAAAAGAGCATGGTTTCTTATCCTTTTATTTATTGTATCTTTGAACTGCTTTTTTTTTACCTGATTGAGGTTTGAATTGAATTCAACTAAAAAATTTTGATATTGGCAAGTTGGATGGGACAATGAGTTATAAATATCAAACATTGCAAGAAGTGGGTGAATAGTATAAGATGTGTGAGGATAAGAGTTGCTATTCTTGTAAAATGAATAATAGTCTACTTGTCTCTCTTGATAAGAGTTGCTGTTATTCTGAAATAGATAATAGCCTATCACCTATGTAAGTTTGAGGGCTTTGTCTTCATTATAATTTTTATGCATGTAGGTGAAATCTTGGAATCTTTCTTGATGAGAAGGGAAAAAGGAAATTGCATTATGAGGCTTAATCTTAATGAGTGAGCTGCAGATAAATTTCTATTTTTTTTCTCTTCTACATGATGAAACTCATCTAATTGGGCTTGCTAACATGAGAGATACCAAGACTAATGCTATAAACATATCATAAGGTTGCATGTTGTTGTTTTTTTTGTTTATGATTAAAGAATACTTGTGGGCAATGATGATGATTTTTAGGCCAGACATTGTCTGAGTAGGACTACCTTGTAATACTTTTGTATTTTCTATGATGTTTATGTTGAATTTCAGAATTGCCAGAAACTTCAAGGAACCATGTCTGTGATCACTAGGGGGATTCATGTACTATGATATGAAGAATATTACTCTACTTGTCTTTGTTCATGGATCCCGTTGTCAATTGAGCTACTTGTTATTTGCTCTTTTTTTTTTTGGATCACCTTCTTTCCTTTTGATTATTGTCTTTCTTTGTTTTTGGGTGTTATACAGTGTTGTGCAGTGTGGTAACCTGGTAGGTATTAGTGTCTTTGAAATTATAATGCTGTGTCAGATGTATATTTGTGGTGGATGGGCTTGTTGTGGAAGAATCATGGCTCTTTAGGTTGTTGCACCAAGTTCTTCTGCTTCAAATAAAAGTGATCAGTGCCTATGTTTTTATACCTGTGTCTATGCAGCTACTGTTTGGCATCTATCATTGGATCTTCCTTGGTTGAGTTTTCCTTGTCCTTAGTCTTTTTTTTTTCTTATACTTGAAATTTTATACTAGAAAGCTGATTTAGAAAATAATAAGAAAATTGTCTCAAACGAAGCCTTACTCATTTTTTTTTTACGAGACTGGGAATTATATTGAGGACATAATTCATCAGGTAGCATATATATATATATATATATGTATGTATATATCATATTAAGACATCTCTCATATATATATATAATATATATATATATATATATAAGTGCGTCTCTCTATTTTATTTGGCCACTGTCACTATTCACTTGCTCGCATATAAACTTTTTTTTTTGTATTTTTTGTTTCTAAGTGGTTGTTTGGCAACGTGATTTATTGCAGGATTTATGCTAAATTCTCCCAACGGGATTTGAGACACCCATAAATGTCACGGGCGGATATAATCTCCGTTTCTCGCTTTTTTGCTGTAAATCCTGGATTTCTAAAATCATGTAGTTCTGCGGATTACTGGATTTGGCCGAGAAAGCGCGTGAAAGGGAGAAAGTTACCTTTACAGCGAGCGAGTGCCCATCACTGCTTCCGATTAAAATGTTGTAACTTCCAATAACGTAGTTGAAGGGGCAAACTGAACTGGCAATGAGAAGAAGAGAAGATAAAAAAGCAAACCCTAGACGCCTCTAAGCTATTACTCGTTAACTTAATTTAATTTAAAAATTAATTAATTAATTAATTAATAGTATAATTAGAGCATAAACTAATTATCTAATTTAACTTATGGGCCTTCCAATTGAGCACTCTGAATTTGCCTGTAGTGTAAGAATTTGTGAGGCTAATGGTGATGATGACATAGAATGCATCCATCTTCTACACTTCTGCTATATATATCTTTATGTTTCCTTGGGTAAAAATGTGGCATGTTTGGATGGTTTGGAGCTTCTCAGGCAAGAGCAGCCTCAATTGCCAAGGGGTTTCATGTTCAGCTATTAATAGGTTGCTTTGGCAGTTGTCTTATTTCATGACTTCCACTATAATATGAGCATATATGTGAAAAGGTTTGAGTAGCTCCAGTGGAAGATAAGATTAGAGAGAGTCACCTTAGATGGTTTGGTCACATAAAATGACAGTCTTTCGATGACCCGGTTAGGAAAGTAGAGGTATTATATTTCACTTATGTTAAGAAAGGTAGAGGATGCTAATATTATGTGGGAGAAAGTGGCTAGTG
>NW_021319083.1:19677144-19689127 GCF_001605985.2 Dendrobium catenatum | reverse complement strand
AAATTAAATAAAAATATATTAAAATAAATTAAATAATTCAATATAAATTTTCTTTAAAATAATAAATTCCTTGTAGGATTTATGCTCTGTACCCCTACCCCACGTTTAACAAACAACACGGCGCGAAGCAGCAGAATCAACGATATTACTTTTTGGCTCAAACTTCTACTCTATAACCTCTTCCGACCTTCCCCTTCCGCTCCTCCTCCTCCTCCCCCGTTCAGCTCGGTACCCAATTCTCTTCTTTCCTCCCATTTCCTCCTCCGAATAAGCCATCTTCAGCTCCTCGCCGGGTTCATTGTCGGCGTCTATCTACGATTACGATGAAGGAGTGCGGCGACCACGGATACTGCAGGCGCCGCCGCATAATCCGGCGAACCGTCTTCTGCATTATCTTATTTATAATCCTCGTTCTCCTCGCAATCCTAATCGTCTGGCTCGTCCTCCGTCCCACCAAACCCCAATTCTACCTACAAGACGCTCGGGTTCTCGGCTTCAACCTCTCTGCCCCAAATCTCCTCTCCTCCACCAACCATCCAAATCACATCTCTCCGAACCCTAACGAACTGCGTCGGCATCTCTACGCCCCGTCTCGAGTCTAACGCCTACAGGAACCAGCAGATTCTCCCGGCCTGACGCATGCCCAGTCTCCTACCAGGGCATAAGGACTGCGACGTCTGGTCCCCTTACTCTCGGCTCCTTCGTCCCATCGCCCCTATCTCTGCACCTCCCTCCACCCCCAGCATGACGAGAATACGGATTCCTCTTCCTCTACGTCAAGATCGCGGCCGCACTCCGGTGGCAGGTAGGCTAGCTGGACCTCTGATCGCTACCATATCTTTCGGGTCGATTGTCCCGTCTTTTCTCACCTTCGCAATCATGCCAGTGGAGTAACCGGTTATCCGGTTCCAGCAATGGTCGACTGCAGCGTCGACGTGGTGAGCATCCATTCCAATTTCCCGATCTCGCCGCCGGCGGTGCTCGTCGTCTCTTTGGATCTCTGTTTTGGTTTCATTGATTTCGTGGTTTTATGGGCCGTGGTTTGGCTATAGGGAATAATAAGGCGGCAGTGACTGATGTGAAAGTGTAATGATTAATTACTGTCATTAAGAAGAAAAATTAATTAATAATTTGTGGTTAAGAGGTCACTTTCGATCGTTTACGGATGTGTGGTGGGAGTGAGTGAGCTTTGGATGGCTTCCGCTTGCCTTGCTTTCTGGTTTACGTCTCTTTCGCCTCAGCTGGAAGCAGGTGGCGGAGGATTAGCTCTTAATTAAGAACTTCATTATTTGCTTATAATAATTTTTAATTTTTTCAGGAATTTATATTTTTCAATATTTTGTGTAAAATTTCTTTATCAAAAGAGGGTACCTATCGAATAATTTCAAAAGTGATTAAAAAAAAAAAAAAACAAAGGATAGAGAGACATTTGGAATAAAGAAATTTATCCATGAAAAGGGCCTCAAAGTTGAGTATTCTAAATGAAAAGTTGGGTAGTCGATAGAAGTGTCGGCCCAAAGCCTATTTAGATTACTATGAGCTTAATAATTGAAAGTTGTTTATTATACGGGTCAAAATGCTTGATATTAAATCGGTTTGACTCAAACATGTCTAGCATGAACTCGAAACATTTAACCCGTTTATTAAATCGATCATGTAACTTTTTTAATTCACATAACTTATATAATCCAACTCGTTTAACCGAAATCCCGAGGAATTTGAGAGTTCATTTCAAGACAATTTTTTTGTTCAAAATGAGTAGATTTAAAATTTTTAATTAAAATGAATTTGATCATTTATGCATCTAACCTAGCTTTGATTTTCTTTTGATTCACTCTCCATTAAGTCATTTTAGAGCAAGTAATTAGCCAAAATAAAGTGATTAAAAAATTTATGATCTCATAGATTTCAGCTTTGTTTGAGATGACTTTCTTACTGCTTCTAAAAACAGCTTTATAGTATAAAAATTAAAATTTTTGTACTAGAAAGTTAATCTAAGAAGCAGAAAGAAAGTCATCCCAAACAAAACCTTAATTGCCATAATGTCATGATTGAGCAAAATTCAAAAGCAGATGACCTAGGTCAACTCTTTGATGCTCACTCCTTAAAAAACTAATCAATCCAATTACAAAAACTTTAAAAAAGCTATAATAAATATAATGTGAATCTACTAAAGATTGCACTTTTAACTAAAAAAAGCCTCAGATTCCCATAGAATGCTATGGTTCATTCCCTTAACATGAAAAATATTCCACCTTTAAAAAATTTTGCATAATTCTCTTCTCCTTTTTTCCATTTTTTGAATCTTTGATCAAAATCACCATTCTTATAGCCACTAATGTCTCCTTTTCATTTTCTTAAGCTTTTACTCTGCTTCACCATTCTTAGAGCCAATCATTCCATTGTGCCTATTTCTAACTTAAGAAAGATCAATGAAAAGTTAAGTAATCTTCTATCTTGCCTATTATTTATCATACAAAATAAATGACATATTCTTCTAATTGTTAAATGCTTATAAATAAATAATATTTTTAATTAATAATATTAAAAAAAAAATAGATCTAGCTCGGTTTGACAAGTCAATTAAAAATAAATCAGTTCTGGCTTGAATCTAAGTTAGTTTAATCCTAAACCCTAAAAAACCAAAACAAAAACAAATTATGATTTTTTTTTTAAGATTAGCTTTGCTCAAACTGACCTCAAATTTTGAATAAATTGGTAATACTAATAAAAGAATTTATTTGTTTAGCTTATATCATATTATTATATTTATTTTAAAATAAATTTTATTATTTTTAAATGTACTTTGATATATCATAATATTCTGACATTTTTGCTATTAACGATGGATGAGAACAAACCATGATTAAAAATGTTCTCTATTGTTAGCAAACCAAAATTGAAAATGAAAACAATTAGATTGAGCTTAGTATAATATAAATTACTCATGTCTTGCAATCTCTCTCTCTCTCCATCCTAGGGTGGAAGTAAGTCAAGCACACTGGTGACCTGGCTCGAGCTCGAGCTCGACTCAATACATGACTCTTGAGCCAAGCTTCTTACAAGATAGCTCTCTTACCTCGTGAGCCTTCAATTTGTTAGTTGCGAAAGTCTAATCGAATGTTCCAATTTACACATCATAATCAAAAGAATTGTTTCATCTTGTCAACCACACTCCCTATGTTGTTGCTAATGATTGAACAAATACTACTTGACCGTATTCATCGATCGGGCTGCAAACAGTTTTTCAAGTTCCCACTGCCATTATTTTTTAGCTTAAGAAAGAAACACTTCTTCCAGCACTAAAAACAGCACCAAACAAAACATTAGCTTACAATGCATTTATACTCTCCATAGAAAACAATACAAAACATAACAAATCTTATTCAAACCCACATTTAGGCTTTGTTTGGAAAGATTTTAGTATTACTTTCTAAAATGATTTTTAGATTAAAAATTTTAAATATTGGATTAGAATGATATTTTAAAAAGTAGTAAAAAAGCTGTCTCAAACAAAATCTTAGGCTTCATTTGAAACAACTTTCTTATTACTTCTTAAAAAAAATTTGTAGTAAAAAATTATTTTAGTTTTAAAAACTTTTTATTAAAAACTTTTTTAAAATGACGTCCAAATGAAGTCTTACGCTTTATTTGAGACAACTTTACTCTTACTTCTTAAAGCAGCTTTCTATACTGAAAGCCGCTGCTTTAAGAAGCGGTAAGAAAATCTCCCAAATAATTCCTTGGTCTTAGGCCAATTTTTTCCAAACTTTGCGTTCTAGAAAATCACCTACAGCTTTGTTTAGTTGTAGCTTATTAGGCGTGTCAATTCGGGTCAAAGGGTCGGGTTCGGGTCGAACCCGGAACTGTTCGTGTCAAACCGAACCCGACCGTTTTTAAAAACGGGTCAGGTTTCCGGACCTGAACCCGACCCGATTCGGGTCCGGACCTAAACCCGACCCGATTCGGGTCCGGGTCAACCCGACCCGACACGAATGACCCGAAATTGACCCAAAATTGCAAGTTTTCGGGTCAAAAATCGGGTCAATCTTCATTTTTCGGGTCAAAATCGGGTCAAAAACGGGACAAACTCGAATTTTCGGGTCAAATATGAGTTTTCGTGTCACTTTCAGGTCAATTTCGTGTTTACGTGTCAACCCGAACCCGACCCGATTTTTAAAACAGGTTGATTTCTTCAACCCGAACCCGAATTTTTTCGGGTCGGGTTCTGGTCGTGTTTCGTGTCGTGTCAAAAATTGACACCCCTATAGCTTATTGTTTTTCAAAAACTTTTATAATAGAAAGTACCTTTTCTATAACCACATTTGTTGGTAATTATAATAAAATGATAAAAAAATAATAAAAAATGAAATCATTTTTTAAAATTTTTACAACTTTATTATTAAAATAATAAATGAATTTTATATCAATATATTTTAAAAGAGTTGACTTGCAAGCTAACGAGTCTACAAAGATTTCACTCAAGCTTGACTCATTAGATCATCGAGCTCAACTCATGAGCCATTTATCAAACCTAGCTCAAACCGGCTCACAAATGGGCTTGACTCACTCACACCTCTAGTGAGAGCACTCTTCACAGAAAC
Source organism: Dendrobium catenatum (assembly GCF_001605985.2). Taxonomy (NCBI): domain Eukaryota; kingdom Viridiplantae; phylum Streptophyta; class Magnoliopsida; order Asparagales; family Orchidaceae; genus Dendrobium; species Dendrobium catenatum. The sequence goes on along the minus strand of NW_021319083.1, from coordinate 19,684,523 downwards.
CCATAAAAAATGCCTAGGTTACAAGCTAATCACTTGATACTTGGCCTTTGCAAACCTAACATTCCCTACTTAATAGCAAAAATTACTGGCTGAAAACCCAACCATCAAGGTCTAGGTTTTACAAATCCAAGCTCGCACTCATGAACTCCTTGCTACTATCGATTGAAGTTGTTGTGCATGATGGAGAAGAAGAGAAAAAGGAGGTCTAGAAAGACAATATTTTGCGGATTCAGAAAGTTCTAGCCCTTATTTAGTCTGCATTTGAAATGACTTTTTTATCATTTCTTAAAGCAGCTTGTTAGTACAAAAAAACCGTCCCAAACGAAGCCTTAGTTACAGGATACAGGATTTAGAAGAAGAAAATGAAATATCAATAACTATAATTATCAGAATAGATGGAGATAATGACTAGCGTTTTGCCTGGAAGCCCTACAACCCTACCTCAATACACCCTTTTGTGCCCTATAACAGCACAACTCAGTGCCAAGATGAGCATTTATGGATAGTTTTGGGCACTAAGAAAAAATCAGCTGTATTCAATATATTCAAAATATAAATTTTGACTGAATATTATCTTCTTGGAGCATATTATCAGTGGTGAAAGAATTTCAGTAGACTCACAAAAAATGAAAGCAATTGTGGAATGACCAACATGAAACAGTGTTACAGAGGTTCGTAGCTTCATGGTATTGATGGAACCTACATAAGGTTTGTTAAAGGATTCTCACAAATTGCTATGCCATTGTGCAAGCTGATGAGGAAGCATGTTAAATTTGAATGTATTGCAGAACATGAGAAGAGCTTTTCGACTTGGGGTTCTAAATATAAAAGCCTAATATATTTGACATTTTTCATATATGAGAGAAAATATGGAATGATTTTATTGAAAACTATTCATGCTTACATTTGACAAAACTTTTGGTATTATAAACATTGAGCATAAATAAATAGACGTTGATGTTCATTGTGAATGATTTTTAGATCATGCATCCTAGTCTTAGCAATATATGAGTAACATCTATAGATGGAGGCTTGTTTTGAATCTTTCTCGACAACAACAACAACATCATCAAGCCTTTGTCCCACTACATGGGGTTCATGTCATGATTATTCGATAAGTTTTACACTGGCCGTCAACTACCTAACATAACCCTCCACTTTTCTCATTAAAGACTTCGGACCTGATAATGGCAAAAATCTTTCTCGACGAATGAGGAAATTAGGGTGCAATCCACTACAATCATTTCTTATGTGGATTAATGGAAGCAAAATCATCATCCATTAAAATATGATCATTACCATTAACTTTTTTGTAGAGGTCATCCATTGGATAGTCTTTATGCTTGATTGAGTTGAAAGTAAGGATAGGATCATCAACAATATATTTGATTTTTTTCAAAGAATGCATTGGACTCTTTCGGCAGATCTAGTAAGCTTTAACAGGCGGAGTTGACATAATGTGAGATATATTGATCTATATTAAGTTATCGTTAAGTTCAAAGCCACTTGAGGATGGCTGGATGGCATTCGGGTCATGAGGATCGTTGATCGTGAGGAATCATGTGGATTGCTCGTGGAAGGGTTACAATGATCTATTCGTGTCGTGGTGGATGGTTTCAAAGTGAAAGTTTATGCGTAGGTGCATGGCGTAGTAGTCAGGGTTGCTTAATTTAGGAACGAGTCTCTATCTAGTCATTCGATGTGCTAGTTAATGGTTGTGGTGGTGGGGAGTGTGAGGGCCATCTTTTATTATGAATGTGTTGGAGATGTGCAAGTGTAGAGTTGTGAATGTCCAACTTATTCAAAATTTCTTTTAACAAGATCTAATGAAATAAAGCAAAATACTGGTCTCTACCCTGACAATCTTCAAAGTTGTTTCATTGTGAGTGCCATATTTTGAGACTAATGAAATAAAGCAAGTGACAGGACAATGCCATATTATGAGACTAATTAGAGAAAATAACTACAAAAAAAGGAGGTACATTATTTGAAGCGTGCAAAGGTAAATGCAATAAAATTTATGCAACTAATCATAAACACATTTAAATAGCATGTTGGTGTTGAGCAGGAGTTTATATAATCATCCAAAATATGCAGATAATGTGATCGATGAATACTTATCCTGGTATAATCAATCATAATTTGAAAAGAAATTAAAGTGTAATAATAAACAGTTAGCATGGAAAAAAGATGAAAGGAAAGCGATGCAACCTTAATTCAATTTAGTGTAGTAACAATTACATGTTTTGGCAGGTTAAAGTAGAGGAATGCATCGGGCTTGTTGTGTCATATAAAAGTTCCTCTCAAACTTAAGAGAAAATTCTATAAGATGGTAGTGAAACATGCAATGCTTAATGCTTTATGACATAGATTGTTGACCCATAAAAGAAAAGCATTATATTAAGTGTTGCAAAGTGAGGGTGCTTAGGTGGATGAGTGGATTTATTCTTAGAGATAACATATTAAATGAGCATATGCGCAATGATGTTGGCATAGCTCTAGTGGCTAATAAGATTATATAGAGTCGCCTTAGCTAGTTCGTTCACAAAAACAACAGCTTTACGATGACCCAGTTACGAGAGTAGATGTATTAGATTTATCTTATGTTAAAAAAGATAGAGATATACCTAAAAAAACTTGGTTAGAAAATATTAGAAATGACATTTCTTTATTAGATTTAAATGACTCTTAATATGATACAATGAAGAAAAAAGATTCATGTAGCCGACCCCACGTAGTAGGATAAAGGCTTGATGATGATGATGTTGTTGTAGTAATTACATGTTTTGGTGGTTAGCATCGTGGATATCTACTAGTTTCAAATTGAGCTGTTGGAGTCCTTGGAGCCTAAAAATAATCCTTTATAAGGATTATTCTATTAATATCTTCAGTTGCCATGTAAATGCAAATAAAAACGATTTACAAAACTCCACAGAAATGATCGTATTTACCTTAAGGATGAAAATTTGCGACCTTGAAGTAAAGCACTTGAGTATCCTCATCTCTGCAACACTTAGTTTTAAATGGCCAACTTGCAACTTTAATAAAAGATAAGAGGAAAATCACAGCCATAGCGAATGAGTACATAGGTAATGTTAGCTTTCACCATCATGATCATCATTGCATCTACAAAACTGATGAAAAAATTTACCTTAGACAAAATTCATCAATATCCACAGCTAGTACATTCTATGATCCCAATGGCTCTCTGAAGCAAAAAAATAATAATAAAAATTTGAATCCAAAATTGAAATACTAAAGGAAATGAATCCAAAATCGTCTTTGTCCGCCAGTTTGATTAAGGAGAAATTGAGCGGAAAAAAATTTTTTATATTTTGATTGGCTTGAAGAAAAAACCAAGAAATTGAATAATGAACACACCCTAATATTTATAAACTTCAATTTTAAGAAAATATGTGTATGTTATAATTTTTTTTATGGGCTTCAACTACACCAAACAACCGAGATGTAAATATTAGGTAACAATATTTATTTTATGCTTAATTCACCCAAACAAAGCAAAGAAAAAAGGCATTCGCAACAGGAGAGAACAAGTAGAAGGGAACAAGAATACGAACGATCAAATAATAGTGGAGTCCATCAAATAAGACGAGCAGAAAATCACTGCCTACAACATTGCACATTTGTGTGGCACAAAGAGCCCAAAAAAATACATTCCTAAAAGGAAGAAAGAATGAGGAACCAATAAGAAGACAAGGGATCACATGATATTGAGAGTCATAAAACAGGACAAGTGTAGCAGTTGTGAATTCTCTTGGTAATGACTTCTGTGGTTGCCTGACAAGCTTCAGACCATCCAAACATGCTACAACATTACCATAGGAAACTTAGATATATTCCATTATGAATCATTCTTACTCGAAAGAGACATCAACAGCACACTACTGATTAATGTGTATATCATTAATCTTGATAACTGTAAAATGATTTAGCCCTCCCAACTGTACTTCGTGATAGAGATAAAACAAAGGATATGATTTCCTTCTAAAAATTATAAATTTTTTTTACCATAACTAATACAACATAGAGCAAGTACAGAACAAACTTCAATCCTGATCGTTTTTAAGGGCATTACCACAGTGAAAGAATTATTAAATACTTTGCAGAAATTCCTTTAAAAGACCCACACGAGACTCCAAATTTGATATCAATCCATAGGCAACCCTTTTCCAGCCTAAAATTTGAGTAATTTAAGCTGCTAACACAGTGATTCCCACTTCATCACCAACTTTGCAGCCGCAACACAACAGAGTTTACTACATGCAGGACCAGAGAGTTTACTTTATGAATGACTGGGGAATTTAATCATTGGAGTGCGACTGGCAATAATATAAGAGGGGTTCATGGATCACACCTCAACAGGTTAAGATAAACCCAAGTTAAACTACAATGATAAAAAGAAATTCTCAACATTTTTTAGCTTAAATGATGTAAGAATCAATCGATATTGGGCTCACTACGGTCCTTCCAACCCCCTGTCGCTTAACAACAGTCTTTCCGATCTCCATCGCTCGCCAACTACGGTCCTTCCGACCACTGTCACCTGAGTATAATCTTTGAGTATAATCTTTCCGCCCTGAGTCGCCTGCCTCCTATGATCTTGCTGACCAAACAAACCATTTTTTTTCTAGTACACAACTTTTGTACTATTTTTCTTTTATTATGATACGAATCTGCTGCAATATAGGGCCAGATCTCAGTGGATCGTGACAGCAAAGGCCACTCTGTCGACCAAACAAATATGTCAATACTAATTCTTCCAATTCCCACCATGATGTAATGCACTCTACATGATGTATATTTGCTACATCAAGCCAAGGCCTCCCCCCGGGAAGAGCCTCATTTGTAATTAACTACAAACACTAGTGAATTCATTCAAACTAGGCAGAGCCCCATAGTTTTCCCCCTTTTAGGGCTTTTCACGTAAAAACTTAGATGTCTCTTATACAGACTACACATTCTTTTATCTGATTGTGTGTTGAATCTTTATATAAAGCTAAGACATTAAACTTTATATTTCTCCATCACCACGAATATTCCAAGGCGGAACAATAGTAAATAAATAAATCATTTAACATACAAGTTATTAAATATGGTTTGATCCCATTTGATTAACACAATTAGCAACTAAACAACCCTTAAGCCATAAAACATCAACACGTTAATAAACTAAACAACTTGCCAATTGAGGTCGTCAATATGCCTCGCCATCAACAAAACACAGACAAGTATTAAGGTTTGACTACCAAAAGCAGCAGACACTGCCTGCTTTCGAAGGACTTTGCAAAAATCCTTCACAAGGAGGATTTGAGTAATTTAAGCAGCTAACAGACTGATTCCCACTTCATCCTCAGGTTCTACCGGCAACAATAAAAGAGGGGTTGATGGATCACATCATCATGTTCAGATAAACCCAAGTTCAACTACAACGATAAAGAGAAATTCTCAACATTAATTAGCTTAAATAATGTAAGAATCAATCACACTAGATTCAACTAGTTGAGCGGCTGGATCTGACATTAAGCATACCAGATTTATAGGTCATTTGGTCACCCAATTTATATTATGAGGATTTCAAATATACTTCAACCCCTAGAATTGGACCCATTTTGGCTTGGATTACTAATTTTGATGTCATAGGATTCATTAGAGATATTCAGTTCAACTATATGTTTGATGAAATCAGAGTTTGATGGTCCCGAATTTAATATCAGAAGATTCCAATATAAATATGCCTCAGGATTCGTGCCAAATCAAGGCAATTTTTGGTGATGAATCACATATTATTCAAAATCATATCCTATACAACCTTCAAAATTCCAATATTGCCATGAAAGTGATAGGAAACACTCGTAGATCTCAAGTATTTTCTATCAATCCTCATAAAACAGCGAGAATTCTCCACAAAAATCCACACAAAACCACAAAAACAGTAGATAATTTGTATTATTTGATAAAAGGGAAACGGAAAATACCAAGATACAATTGATCCTCTATTTGAGAGGAGGATCTATTTTTCCCAAATTTCTAGACGCCACTAGAGCCCAAAACTTTTCTTGTAAACTCAAAAACAAATGGACTAACCAACTTTAAGTTGGGACAAAGAAGAGCCTGACAAAAAGAAAACCAAATTGGGATCTAAAACATAGGACTCAGAATGACAAAAAGAAAACTCCAGGCATCATAATATATCATTATAACAGCTACACCCCTGGTTGCAGAATCGACCATCCAGGGGAAGACCTAGTTGCCGAAATGACCATCCAAGGGGAGAAAGAAAACTCCAGGAAATGCTATGTTATTTATTAGTGTTGATGAGGTATGAAATAAAGTCGCTGCTACATCATAAACATTGCCAAGCTGCTCTGTGTGAAGTACCGATCAATTTTGGGTCGGTCCATTCTGGGACAACCAAATTCTACTGCAGGCCTAAAAAAGTTCAACCCAGAAGAATCCACCCTCTTGGAGAGCGGCCCAGGGGGAATAATTCAAGTAGAGCAGGGCGGCTAGGAGGGAATTTTGAATGGTAGAGGTCATTTTGGGATTTGCCATGCTTTTCGTTGCCTTAAGTAGATTCTTTGCCCTAGGGTTTGTTTTCATGTGTTGATGTGATTGAAATTAGACTTTGCTTAAATTGAGAGGGCTCTTGCCGAAGGCTAGGAATTTGGGAGAGTCATATATTCCTCTCCAATTAAAGATGCAACTATATCTTGTGTTTTTCTTCTTAGTTCTTTCAATAAAAAAATATTTTTTGGTGTTCTTCCAAATTTTTTTGAGCAAAATTTTTGAGCTGTTCCATGATTTTGCTGAAATTTGCATCCATTTTCTAACACTCTGCAAGTAACTTACCATTGTTATGAAACCATGGAGAAGCTTTGTGCACTTAGATCGTTTAATTTACATACTTGTCGCAAAAATTAAAAAAGTGGCAACCAGCTCAGCTCAAACAATAGGCTGGACAAAAATATATCTAAGCTAATTCAACCTCTAAAAAGAGCTTCAACTAAAGCATTCGGTAACATGGGTAAAAAAAAAGCCTCTTGTATTGCCCAAGCAACCAGAAATATGTGCCCATCAACAAACTTAGAGACAAAATGTACACACATCTTAAAGACTATCATTCCCTTTCCAATTTTCCACAAAAATGTGTTCCAAAAAATTAAGTGCAATGGCTGACAAAAGCCCGTAGCCCCCACTTAGCCAACTATATGCTTTAGTTCATCCACAACAATACAATTAAAACCAGAAAAATTTAGGCCAGATTAGTCATCCATGCACAACAACAATAAGTTCGGACATTTTATTCACCAAATCTGCAACACAAAACAAAAGGAAAATCCACAAAAAAAAAAAAAAAA
>NW_021319083.1:19668326-19671883 GCF_001605985.2 Dendrobium catenatum | reverse complement strand
TGATGAGAAATAATGCAAAATTTTAATTAGAATTAATACATGCTTGAAATTTGACTATTGTAGAGAGAGAGAATTTTGCCTCCTAATTTTTCATGAAGATCTCATACATAAATAGATAAATGAAAAGAACATATGATACATAAAATTATTTTTTAAAAATTTTGAGAAGGGATAAAACAACATTGATGATTCATTTGAAAAAAATTTATTACATGAGATAAAAAAATTGCTCATCCCTCAAATCAGAGAAGATGAGATTACGAGCGTATGTGTGTCGAGCAAAAAAATATTGCAAACTTGGTAAAGGATGAGTGGCATTCGATTAGTTGTTGCCACGGCAGTTGTTAGACGGTGTTGGTCGAGTGATGTAAATCTAATAATGCGGGTTCGGTGACATCAATTTCATGGTAATGGTCCAGTATTGGCGATTGTTTGACAACGATGGTCGAACGCCCATGTTCCAATGATGGTGGTTAGGTAACAATGCTCCCATGGTAGTGGTCAGATGAAGATGGTTTGGTGAAGATGCTCCCATGGTTGTGGTCCGACGAAGATGGCCAAGCGATGACAAACCATCGAAAATGGTTAGGTGATGCGGCTTGATTATGGGAGTTGGGCAGTGTCATTTTGATGACAGTGATCCAACAACGACGATGGTCCAATGATGGTGGCCATGTGGAGATGGTTTGATGACGATGGTTGGGTAGTAGTAGTATGATAGCGGTGATCAAGTGACAATGACGGTGGATGAGCTATGGCGATGTAATCATGGTGGACTCGTGATAGTGGCGGTTCAACAATAGTGGTTGGGGTTGGCGATCCTATAACGTGGCAGTGGTTTGGTGGTGGTTCGATGACGGTGGTCGAGCATTATTAGAGATGTAATTTGTTGAAATCAGATCTCATATATATATGGATCTTGATTCATCTGTGATTAGACTGAATTTTGTTTAATTTCAATATAATATATGCGCATAATAATCTGCAAGAAGAGCTTTGACGGTAAGAGATATTCACACCGACGGCTGGCTGGAGCACGTGGACCGGTTCCATGAACCGACGAGGAAAACGTGAATTGACCAACGACTAAATTGGTAGGCTTTTGTTCTTGCAAGAAGGTTAGAGACAAAGCATTTAAGATAAATTGAACGTTCAAATTATTTAAGATAAATTGAATGAGACTAAAAAGATTTCTCTTAACCATAAGGCTGTGAATAAATTCAATCTAATGGATATTTTTTAGTTAATTAATCTTTGTTAATCATATTAATTAGGTTTAAGTTAAAAATGACCTAACTTTAAGATATTATTAAAATTTATTTATTTTAAATATTTGCTCAATATATTTATCATATTTACATTTAATTAAGAAAAATCTCTCTTATGTGGAGTTTGTTTAGTAATATGTATATTTTTTAGAGTGCATTTGATATTATTACGTGTTGAAAATTTTATAATGATAGAGTGAGAATGTATTGTTTTAGGGTTGCACGAAGATCCAAAATTATACAGATAAAAGAAGTTCACATATGACATAAGAGTTTTTACATGAAAAATTGGAAAGAAAATTTCATGAAGCTCAGACCAAATGAAGGAATATATTGTGTAAATAAAGATTACAAATGTTCGTCTTTCATCTCAATTTGAAAAAAAATGAGATTAGAAAGTACAAAATACTAGTTTGACATTTTGTTGATGTAATTGAGAATGCTGGAGTAGTTAATGGTGATGATGATAATGAAGACACGATCATGAAATGATGATTTTAGCAACAGTGATAGGGGGGTAACAAGAAATTTTTATTAGTGGTGGCACAAATGGGGAAGTTTTGGCCTTAGAGCCACTATGACTCTGCTATTGGATGGTGATGAAAGTGATAGTTAGGCAGCGACATTTAGATAATGACAGTGACTAGACAACCATGATCGAACAATATTGGTTATTAGTGGTGACAGTCAGGCCGAATCATAGGCATGGTTGTGAAATTCCTAAGATTTTCAAGCTCTCTTCAATTTTATGTCCCCTTCATATTAAAAATAGGATTCTACACATTTTTTGTTGTAGCATTTTGATAAATTTAATCAAAACCCTCAAACACTTCGTCTGATAACCTACATTGATTCTCTTCTTATAAGATATTTAAGTGTCTTGATGATATTATAATCGAGTTATCTTATAATCGTTGGATTCCTCTCATTGAGATGCTCAATTTGATTAAAAGATTTGGAAATCATTTGGTCTCTTTAATAATGTTGTGGGCTAGAATATATGCGGCGATAGAGTTATAAAATTTTCGTCTCAGCGTTGTATGGATATCCAGCACGCAAACAGAAGAAAATTGCAACACCATAATTTTTATGTGGAAAACCTTGGAAAAGGTAAAAACCACGGGGCCACACCCTATTGAAAGAATTCCACTAGTGTTTGCTTAGGTTACAAGTGGCTGACTCATCCCTGAAATTGAGGACGATCAGATTACAATAATCTCATATTTAAGTTCATTTACAAAGAGATATAAAAAATTCGGCGTCAGGTGACGGTTGGGCAGAATTCCATCTTCAGTCGGTTGTCGAGCAGAACTCCGATGCCAGTCGATAGTTGGGCAGAATTCTGGGGTCAGTTGGCAATCGTGTGGAAGTTCGACTATGATTGAGGAGGAGTCTTTACCTTATCTTCTTTCTTCCTTGCTTTATTTTGGTGTCCGTCGGTTGCCGGGTGAAAGTCCGGTAGTGATCGAGGATGAGTCTCTTCCTTCTCTTCTTCATTCTCTTCTTGCTTCTCTTCTCTTCTTGCTTGGGGTCCCCGCTCAAGAGAAATGAGAGGCCGATTTATAGTTTTTTGATAGTGGCATGGTCAGTAAATAGGAGGAAGATCAAGGGTAAATTGGGAGTGGTTTGAATGGATGGCTAATGATGAATCTCTTGATTGTGGATTGTTTATTATGCATTTGAAGGCTTTAATGATATCAAAATTTGACGATCTTGGGCTCGTTGGATTTGTCTCGTCGAGTCTCTCGATTCTATTATAAGAACACCACATTTGGAAACTGTTTGTTAATCCAAATTATGGATTGAACCTTCCAAATGTGCTTCGGATCTTTGATTTGGACTCATTTTGGCTATTGAGTTGAATTTGGTGTCGTTGGGTTTGTATTTCCAAGACATTCAGTTCGACTATAAGTTTGCTGAAATCGGAGTTCAGATGATCCCGGATTTAATTTTTGAAGCTTCCAACTTTATTCTGCCTCGAGATTCATGCCCGATCAAGATAATTTTTTGATGATATATCAAATAATATTAATCAACTATGATTCAAGTGCTTGAATTGGGTTCATGTGGGCATGTGTTAAGACACTTTTGATATCATTTGATTCATCTTGTTGATATGTTGGTTTCAACCATAAGTTTGCTGTAATCAAAATTTTGATTATCTCCAAATTAAGTACAAAAATTTCTCTATCAAGTATTGAAGATCATCTATATGATTAGTTCATTAACCTCTAATATATGATCTAGCAACATAGACATGTATAATTATACTATTTGGATTCATTAGAT
>NW_021319083.1:19663410-19668226 GCF_001605985.2 Dendrobium catenatum | reverse complement strand
ATGCGGGTTCGGTGACATCAATTTCATGGTAATGGTCTAGCATTGGCGATGGTTTGACAATGGTGGTCAAACGGCCATGCTCCAATGATTGTGGTTGGATAACAATGCTCTCATGGTAGTGGTCAGATGAAGCTAGTCGGGTGAAGATGCTCCCATGGTAGTGGTCCGACGAAGATGGCCAAGCGATGACAAACCAACGAAAATGGTTAGGTGATGCGGCTTGATTATGGGAGTTGGGCAGTGTCATTTTGATGACAGTGATCCAACAATGATAATGATCCAATGATGGTGGCCATGTGGAGATGATTTGATGACGAAGGTTGGGTAGTAGTAGTCTGATAGCGATGATCAAGTAACAATGATGGTGGATGAGCTATGGCGATGTAACCATGGTGGTCTGGTGATTGTGGTGGTTCGACAACAGTGGTTGGGGGTGGCGATCCTACAACGTGGCAGTGGTTTGATTGCAGTGGTTTGGTGGTGGTTCGATGACGGTGGTCGAGCATTATTAGAGATGTAATTTGTTGAAATCAGATCTCATATATATATGGATCTTGATTCATCTGTGATTAGACTGAATTTTGTTTAATCTCAATATAATATATTTGCATAATAATCTGTAAGAAGAGCTTTGACGGTAAGAGATATTCACACCAACACGTCATCACCGACGGCTGGCTGGAGCACGTGGACCGGTTCCATGAACCGACGAGGAAAACGTGGATTGACCAACGACTAAATTGGTAGGCTTTTGTTCTTGCAAGAAGGTTAGAGACAAAGCATTTAAGATAAATTTAATGAGACTAAAAAGATTTCTCTTAACCATAAGGCTGTGAATAAATTCAATATAATGGATATTTTTTAGTTAATTAATTTTTGTTAATCATATTAATTAGGTTTAAGTTGAAAATGACCTAACTTTAAAATATCATTAAAATTTATTTATTTTAAAAATTTGCTCAATATCTTCATCATATTTATGAAGAAAAAACTCTTTTTGTGTGGAGTTTGTTTAGTAATATGTGCATTTGTTAGATTGCATACGATATTATTATGTGTTGAAAATTTTATGACGATAGAGTGAGAATGTATTGTTTTAGAGTTCATGAAGTTTCGAAAGTATACATATAAGAGAAATTCACATATGACATAAGAGTTTTTACATGAAAATTTGGAAAGAAAATTTCATGAAGCTTAGACCAAATAAAAGAATATATTGTGTAAATAAATAATACAGATGTCGATCCGCCTTTCATCTCAATTTGAAAAAAAAAATAGACTAAAAAGTACAAAATACTAATTTGACATTTTGTAGATGTAATTAAGAATGTTGGAGAAGTAGTTAATGGTGATGATGATAATAAAGACATGCTCATCAAATGATGATGTTTAGCAATGGTGATACAGGCGTAACAAGAAATTTTTATTAGTGGAGGAACAGATGGCCAATTTTGACACTGTGGTTCTGCTATTGGATGGTGATGAAAGCGACAATTAGACAGCAACAGTTAGATAACGACATTGACTAGACAACCACGATCAAACAACATTGGTTATTAGTGGTGACCGTCAGGGTCAATCATAGGCAATGCTATAATCTTCCTAAGAATTTCAAGCTCTCTTCAATTGTATATTCCCTTCCTATTAAAAATATGATTCTACTGATTTTTTTTAATTGTAATTTGATAATTTTAATCAAAACCCTCAAACACTTCATCTGATAACCTATATTGATTCTCTCAACCATATATCAATCTTAGTTATTTAAGTGTCTTAATGATATTAGAATTGAACAATCTTATAATCGTTGGATTGCTCTCACTGAGATGCTCGATTTGATTAAAATATTTGGAAATCATTTGGTCTCTTTAATAAGATTAATCACCTATGATTCAAGTGCTTGAATTGGGTTCATTTGGACATGGGTTAAGACACTTTTAGCATCATTTGATTCATCTTGTTTATATGCTTGTTTCAATTATAAGTTTGTTGAAATCAAAATTTGGATGGTTCCGAATTTAATTACAAAAATTTCTCTATAAAATATTAAGAATCATCTATATGGTTAGATCAGTAACCTCTGGTATGATCTGGCGACAAAAACATGTATAATTATACTATTTGCAGTCTTTAGACGTCTATTTTATGAATTTTTTTTTTGTTTGAATGTCTTACTAACTCACTAAAGCATATTATGAATATTTTTCAATAATTGTAAAAGCCTTATATCAATCATAAATTTGCATGATGTCTTTTGATATTCTCTCATGCCTATATTATTTTATATATTTATCAAATATTTATATTAAACTTTATAATATATATATTGGTATCTATTTCATATAAACTATGTATGACTAAATTATATTTGTTAATTCATTTAATTATTAGCTATAAGAAAATATGAGAGCTTGATTTTCAATGATTAGGTGTAGCTTCGAAATGATTATTAAATAAGAAGTAGGCATAATACGTCCGATCCATTCTCTCCCACTCGATGTAGATATGTCACCAACCTCTTTGCCTGATCTAATGCTGGAGACTCCACTTGGTCTTATTATGTACTGATCATTTTTCCCACAAACACACGTCTCTCAATTCCTCCTAATTTTTATTTTTTTTATTAAAAAAATAACTGCATTGGTAATATTAAAGGTCTGAATGAGAAGAGTAGAGCTCTCGTTACTCTTGATTTGAGCTTGAATTTGATTAATTAATCGAGTTCGAGCCGGCTGGATCACAAGCCAACTTGTCTATTATGGCAGAGAGAAAATGAATATGATTCATTTAAAAAAAGACTATCGTAACTTGTAAATAAGCTTTTCGCGGCAGTTTAACCACCACAAAATTGCTTGCATATGTTTCGAAATCAATGCAAGATTGCTGTTGTAATGCCCCTGAATATAAATTGGAAGAATTTTCATTTTTTTATCTTTCAGGTCTCAACCATAGCTCATAGATTTCAATATAAGCAGAAAACATAATTACATTATTATTCATTGAATATTTGCATATTTAACAATTTTCATATATATATATATAATAGCCAATAACATGATACAAAATAATCTATAAAATCAAACAGTGAAGAAAAAAATCTAAACTATCACTTGTTGACTAACCTCACTTTGCATGCTCTTTACTCTTACTTAAAATCATTTAAAATCACATGATAAGCATATAGTCCAGCAAGTAATCAAAATTTACCAATGCATTCAATGTAAGTCAAAAGATTAAATATATTTGTTGTAGTTCCAATAAATATTGGTCAATAAGCTATTAATATAAACAATAAGCAATATATGAAATCAATATTAATCAATAGTAAAACTAATATGATAAGTAAGAACAAATTATTCAATAAGCAAAAAGAAGTCTATCAATCTATTTGAAAAAATAGTAAAAATACTATTAATTAATAACAAGTGTTGTACAATGAAGCCTCAATTATCTATCAGTTATATTCATGGTGATAGTTCTATCACATGCTTTTATTAATCATTATGTCATGTATTGTTATTTATCAATATCATATCAGTATGCTATATCAGTATGCTTATCAGTGTACTGCATCAATATGTTTATTAATGTCTATTAGTGTTCCTGTCGTATGCTATGTTCTGTCTCATCCGTATCAATGTGACTCTTTGCAGGCTCTTTACTCTTACTTAAAATCATTTAAAATCACATAATAAACATATAGTCTAGCAAGAAGCAAAATTTACCACTGCATTCAATGTAAGTCAAAAGATTAAATATATTTGTTGTAGTTCCAATAAATATCGGAGCAATATATGAAATCAATATTAATAAATAGTAAAACTAATATGATCAGTAAGAACAAATTATTCAATAAGCAAAAAGAAGTCTATCAATCTATTTGAAAAAATAGTAAAAATACTATTAATTAATAACAAGTGTTGTACAATGAAGCCTCAATTATCTATCAGTTATATTCATGGTGATAGTTCTATCACATGCTTTTATTAATCATTATGTCATGTATTGTTATTTATCAATATCATATCAGTATGCTATATCAGTATGCTTATCAGTGTACTGCATCAATATGTTTATTAATGTCTATTAGTGTTCCTGTCGTATGCTATGTTCTGTCTCATCTGTATCAATGTGAATTTTATTAGTTTTACATCAATTTTATCTATCAATCAATTTAATCTATCATATGTTGTCATGTAAATACATACATAGATACAATTATAAATAAAAATATAAGATATCCAACTTTAATGTGGTGTTTCAATATCTTGAACCCCAACTTTCGACTAGTTGGTCATTAATGTTTATTTTATCATTATTATTCATAAATCTTAAATCAATTTACAATTGGCTTTCAATAATCAATAAAAAGTTTACACTCTCTACTTGTCAACTTAATCAATCAGTTAGAATTAACATTCAAAATTACATAACAAATCTTTTATTATAAGGAAAACTCATCGGCCAACCTGTATAATTATCGTGCATGCAATGTCATATTTATCTTATATAAGTCATATCATTTTTGCTATGCAATCTCAATATCATATATGAATACAATAATCTATGAAATGTTGGAAAATATATACACTATGCATTAAATTCAAAAATTATAATTATATATCAACTTGGTAAAATTAAATAATATTACAGTGAAAATCCTCATATGAATTATATATATCATACATAAAAATTTACATTGTGAAAATTTGATAAATCATAAGAAAATAAATTTTTACATATTCAAGAGAGATAAAACTATAGAATATATATATATATATATATATATATATATATATATATATATATATATATA
>NW_021319083.1:19642090-19663310 GCF_001605985.2 Dendrobium catenatum | reverse complement strand
GTCTTTAGTCTTGAAGAATAAGTTAGTTTTGTTTTACGTAGATTGTACGATTAATTGGCTATGGCTAAACAATGAATTATTATTTTTATTTCTTGTATTTTGTATTACGAAATAGAATAACTTCATTTAATAGAATGATTACCTCAGGGTGTAAGGATCCAAACGGCTACATCATGTGAATGAACGCCTCAGCTTGGCCGATAATGGCCTCTTTTAGCTGAGTTAAATGAGCTCAACAGTAAAACTGAGCCAGTCCGCCAACTGAAATGTTTTAATCATGAGCCTGAAGTCTAAATTTTAAAAAAATATTAATATAAATATAGCGTGAGACAAATCCTATATATGTAACGCTCTTCAAAGAATGATCTTAGGAGCGGAATGCACACACACAAAATTAGAAATATAAAATTATAAAATCTAAAATTTTTTAAAATTTTATAAACTCTCACTTTCCTTATATTAAGTGATTATTATATTAATTTTTCTTTTAATTTCTCATCTTTTTACCAATTTATATAAGATCAATGGCCTTTTAAAAAATCGCTGCTAAGTAAGCATACCAATTAGTTATTCCCTATGGTCCTAAACCGGTGCGAAATATGCTTTAGACAACGGATGTAATCATAGTTGTCAATAACCTATAAAGTTTAAAAATTAAATTTATTTGAAAAAAAACATAATAAAATCCTATCCATGAAGGCCTGCTTGCGGTGGCTGAGCTAGCAAGCCACAGAGGTGCTAGGAGCACGGTGGCTGCCAGGAATTTTCGCCCAATGGGCCGTCGAGCTCTCTGTTTTACAATAATTTTTTTTCTAATAAAAATGGGGAAAAAATATTTTAATAAAAATTAATAATGATATATTTATAAATTATTTTAAGATGAGTATAATATAAATTAATCAATCAATTTTCATATAATAATATTTATTTCAAAATAAATTTGTAACTTTTTAAAACTAGTAACAATAATGATATTACATAAAGCTTTAAATTATTTGAAAATGACCCCCATTTGGAGCATTACAAATTTATATAAAAATAATTTAAATTCTTTTTAATTGATTGGTCACATAAAATTTCTAAAATATTAGAATTATATTGCATATATTTATTTATGGAGTATATCCTTCGATCAATTGTTGTCACTTAGACTATGAGAGTGACAAAAGAACAACATGGGATAAAGGGATATGTTGAAATTGCAAATTATGATGATGCATATTATTATTATCAATATTGTTATTGTTGTTGTTATTATTCCACTTTTAAAGGTGAGAAAATAAAAACAAAAATATATAAATTATGATCATATCAATAATAAAAAAACATAATTCTAATCGATAATTAGTAGTTGGAAATGAATATCATAAAAATAGGAAGAAAAATTATAAGAAGAATTATTAAGAAAAGAATGTAAGAGATATATGAATATTCACAATCAGTATTATAAAAGCTACATCAGTCCCAAACGTGTCCTAAGGCTTTATTTGGAACAGCTTTTTTATGGCTTTTCTTTTCAGGACAACCATAATTTTTGTTTCGCCGCTGCTTTTAATGTTTTTTTGTGCAAGAAAGGTGCTTTCTAGAACAACTTAGGCTTTGTTTAGGACAGCTTTTCTACTGTTTCTTAAAACAGCTTTTTAATACAAAATTTTAATTTTTATATTAGAAAACTGCTTTAAGAAACAGTAAAAAAACTGTCTCAAATGAAGCATACAAAAATCTACTTTCTCTACAACTATTTTACAACCACCTTGATAAAATATTATAGTAGTCTCAAAGAAGAACTTTTATTAGGTCAGGACACCTGATGTAGCTCTACATCCAGACGACAATAAAATGTCATCACGTGCTCTTACTCTTTACCGTAAAGCCCGACGACCTGAACGGGACCGAAACCCGATATTGTTATGTATTAGCTGATTTGTGCAGACCAGGGTATTGCTAGGTATTGCTCGGTATTTCTCGGTAACGAGAAATATCATTTTGTCAAGACCAATACCTAGCAATACGCCGATTTTGCTAAGTATTGCTATGTAATGGTAGGTATTGCTCGGTATTGGTCTTGAAAGAGCGGTATTTCTAGTTATTGCCAAGCAATACTTAGCAATACCGAGCAATACCTAGCAATACACGAACATAGCAATACCGGGTTCCGGTCCGGTTCGGGTCATCGGGCCGCGCTGTAAAGAGTAAGAGCACGTGACGACATTTTATTAGCTTCCGGATGTAGAGCTATGTCAGGTGTCGTGACCTAATAAAAGTTCCTCAAAGCGACTCTAACTTTCTCAATGAATTATTAAGATGTAGATATAAACTTAACTCCATTAACAAATTAATCTTTGCACATTTTTTAAGCAACATTAATGTGTGTGCTTATAGTACTTTAATATAAGAAGAATAATCATTTTATGAAGTATTCAAAGCAACTTCCACCACAAGCTACAAGAATTAGGCGGTGACCACATCCCACCACCAAACTACTAAATTAATAAAAAGAAGGCTACCAAATTAGTTCCTTAGGTGATATTATTTTAAAATGTAAATGTAACATTATATAATTTTATAATTTATGATTCTTTTTTCTTGCACTAATTTAAAATTAAGACACGTCTTGAATGTATTAAAAAAAAGAAATTCTCAAAATAAACCATTGTCCATATAATACTAAATAATTTTATCATATTTGTCAATTCCTATTTAGCCACCGCTATGCTAAGAAGATATTTTCTACAACAATTTTAAAATATAACTTCGGCTTCGTTTGGACGGCTTTTTTGCTGCTTCTTAAAGCAACTTTCTAGTAAAAAATTAAAATTTTTGTACTAAAAAGATGTTTTAAGAAGCAATAAAAAAGCCGTCTCAAAGGAAGCCTTCATCAATAACAGTTTTACAAAGCTGGAAGAAAGTCATCCCAAACGAAGCCTATGGGTCTGTTTGGGACAACAACCTTTTGTGAATATAGTTATAAAACTATTTTGGAGAACATAATTGTTTTAAAGTTGTTATAAAAACAGCTTTATAGCAAAAAAAAAAAAAAAAAATTAAAACCAGTTACCAAATAAAATTATAATTACAGATCAAAAAAATAAAGTAGCAAGAAAGTTTCCCAAACAGATCTTAGATTCAATGCTTTATATATAAAAATAATCTCCTCTCGCATAGAAGTGTGTCACATCTACTACTAATTTTCTCATTTTATGATTCATATCAAATATCATGCATTAATAGTTCGATGAATTTTGTGAATCGTTCGAAGAGATCATGATAGATGTCAACTAAGGGAGAAACTTTTCTGTGCGGTCACCGGATGCAATCCGGAGATGAATTAGGACATGCCACATCATTTTTTTTGGTTGTGCACCGGGTGACATGACCATCTTGATTCGCCTCTGAACTGTCTGATGACCGCACAGAATAATTTCCCCAGCTAAGGCCTTTGGAGCCATAAATTATATGAATAAATATTTGATCTCAATTAAATTATTAGCTCTTATACCTTCTCTTAAGGAGAAAGAATTAACATATCCTTATAATACATATTTGTTCATGCTTTCATTTGCACTTAGGAACGGTCGTGCTGGACATGTTACTGGGCCTATGAACAATGTGGGCCGCACGATAACAATTGCTCAAGCCCACAGTGTTATCGCTTTTTTTCAAGGCCCTTTCTCTAAGAGGGAAAAAAAAATCTCATTTAAATATGATGATGATAAAAGTTTTAATTATTAAATTTATGTTGAGATAAATTTCATAATATTTAATTTAAAATATACTCATTTAAAATTATTCATATAAGATATAATTTGATCCATACTTAAGCTTAAAATTAATACGTTACCAAAAAACTCATAAAATCATGCACACATTTTGAGATTGTATTTAAATTAATATTTTTTAATTAAATTTAGGCTGAAGTTATTGCTTTTTTATATGAATGAGAATCGACCACCTCTTCATCCTTAGCCTAATAAAATCAGTTCTTTTATGAGTTTTTTTTATTATCCAAGCCAACAATATTGATTTATTTGGAGGATAATAGGATGAAGCCATCCTTGAACGCTTTCACCAAGAAAAGGAGGCAAAAAAGCAATACCAACAATATGATCTTCATCTTTCTCATTTAATACAACATGGTCATGATACCCATGAAAATGTTCAGCATAATCTGAGGTGATATATATCACTCTTTAAGAATTTATAATGTCAACCAGCTCTCATTATAGTGGTAAACATAGGCCAAGTGTGAATTAGTCTTGATATCAGTACAATTCGTCCTTGATAGTGAATGGGTTTGTCAAAGTCGGGTCAAGGGTCTGATTCAAGTATAACTTAAAACAGATTCATCACTTTTCGACCAAACTCGAACCCCTCCTTTTTCTTTTTAAACCGGTCAGTTTTTCGAACCCGAAGCGGACCAGGTTTTGGTCAACCTGATCCAACTCGTAAGTCTGTCGTCGTTCACGAGCTTATTCAATAAAATCCTGTAAATCTAGGGGTGTCAATTTCGGGTCAAAGGTCGGGTTCGAGTCGAATCCGAAACTGACCAGACACTATTCGGGTCAACCCAAACCTGACCCGTTTATGCAAACATATCAGTTTTTTGGACCCGAACCCGACCCGCTTCGGGTCCGGGTCAACCCGACATGATCGGAATGACTCATGTCGGACAAAAAACTACTAGTTTTCAGGTCCAAAATCTGGTCAAACTTCGCTTTTCGGGTCAAAACGGGTCAATCTCGGGTTCCTGAGTCAGAAATGGGTTTTTGGGTCAAAAACGGGTCAATTTCGGGTCAACCCAAACTCTAAATTTTCAGGTCGGGTTAGGGTCAGGTTTTCGGATCAGGCCCAATATTGACACCCCTACATAAATCTGTTGTCGCCGGTCTCCGTTCGCGCGCTTGTTCAACCAAATCCCATAAACATGCCACGACAGTCGGTGGTGGGCGACTCAACGCGAGTCACGCGACGACAATGCGGGCAAACCGACAGACGTGGCTCGATACTAAGCGGACAGTGCGGGCATGCGACGCGAGCAGTCGCGGTTATGCGTGGTCATTTTGGGTCATTCTCAGGTTTCCAGGTTAACCTGAATCCTACCTAATTTTTGAAACGGATCGGTTTGTTGAACCCGAACATGACCCGTTTCACAAACGCGTTGACCCTAACCCAAATTTTTCAGGTCATGTTCTAGTCGAATTTTCGGGTCGTACCAAATATTAACACACTAATAATGATGTTAGGGTAAATGCTAGCTCTGTGTCACAAATTTGAAATTTCTTGTCAAAAATGAAAAATGAATGCACAAAGTGATTAATAATTTGGTGGGAGAAGATAGGAATTACACTAGGAAGGATTCATAGCTCTTTTTGGAAGCTACCATTGCATGAAATGCAATAGCAGAGGGATTTACAGATGAGGAAGTAGAAGGAAGAAGAAAGCCTTAGTGTTCGATAATGCATGAAGCATAAAAGTAACAGAGGGGAAGTATTTGCGTATTTATTACTTCAATGGATAGTTATGTTGAGGTCATATCAAATCGCATTTAACACGAATTTTTTTAAATTCCTAAATTTTATTTTTATTTTTATTTGATACGTAATAATTATTTTAATATTTTTTTTTTTAACTTAAAAATGTGTGGATAGTTAAATACTTACAACTACTTCTTAGTAAACTCCTTATTAGAGTTGACAAATAATGTCTTCAATTTGGTAATTTTGAAATCCTGTGGGGTTAGATCTTGAAAACTGATTGGTAACATTTATGATAAATCCTGTTAAATCTTGTGACTGTTTGCCTGTTCAATTTAAATTAGCATAATCTAATATCTTTATTATTTATTAATTATTAATTAATTAAATATAATAATTTTATTAAAATAAGTTATAAATAATATTAATGTACATAAAATTAATATCTAATTAATTAATAAATATTAATTATTAAAATTAATTTACTCATTTTAAATAAGGGATTTTTACATACATAACATTTAAAACAATTGAAAATATATATTTAACATTTAAAATTCTATATTTACTAATATACCACCTAAAATCCCCTTTTTCTTCTATTCTAACACTCCATTAATTAAAAGAGATATTTGTATTCATTGTGAAAGGATGTCCTTGACAGGAAAGACAATCATTGATTGTGATTTTGGATGGAAGATTTAAACAAAATATTAAAATTTATTTAAAGAAGGATTTTATATGTTATATTAGTAAATATAAAAATTCAGATGTTAAATATATATTCAATAGTTTTAGATATTATGAATGTAAAAATTCCTTTAAATCTGCAATTGGACTTAGACAAGTGGACTTAGGCAAGGTTGTCCTCTAAGTCCCTATCTATTTTGCTTAGTTATGGATGCTTTCTCCAATCTTCTAGAAGAGGAAGGTTTTAAAGGTATTACCACTGGTAACTACACCCTTACTCACTTGCTTTATGTGGATGTTTTGATTTTTGGGGAAGCCACCCCTGAGAACTGTCACAAACTAGCAAGTATTCTGTGTATTTTTGCTAATGCTTCGGGGCTGCATATTAACTATGATAAAAGCTCTATGATGTTTCCCAAGAATCAAGGGAATCAGGATGAAATTTGCCAAGCTCTCTCTATTTTCAATATTAGTGACAAGATCACTTATATGGGTATTCCCCTGCTTAAGATTGTTATCATTTTGTCTATTATGGACAATATCACAAAGAAGATGTCCGATTGGAAAGCAAACTTACTGTCATTTGCAGTTAGATTTCAATTCCTTAAATTCACAATTCAGAATATCATTGCGTACTGGATTCGTGGATCCATAATACCTAAATTTGTCTACAAGTTTTTCAAAAAAACCTGCTCTAGGTTTTTGTTTTTTGGGGACCTCAACGGTTCTAAAAAGATTCATATGGTTTTTTGGGACAAAGTCTATACGCCTAAGAACAAAGGAGGTTTGGGTATCCCTTCTCTTAGTGCTCTTCAATTCTCCTTTAACTGATCAATTATCTTGAGGATGTATAACAACCAATCCTCTTCGCTACCCTCTTGGCTCATCAGTAGATATTCTTCCCTTTGGAGACCTCCTCCGACATCAGCTTTTTTGTTCTGGAAAATTGTGTGTAATACTACAGTTAAGGCTAAATCCTGTTTTCATTTCAGGATAACTAATAATGCCCTATTTCTTTGAGGTGGGATCACCGGTGTCATAACTCTACTTTAGAGGAATTCACGTATGGGGCCTTCCTGATAGCTGATCATCTTCCTGATACCTCTTTGAACAATCTTATTTTGTGGTTAAGATGGAATATCCCTTATAATATTCCACTTCAGTTAAGGTCCCTATTTGACAATTTTAATATACTTGATGGTTGCAGCCCCTGTTTGCTTTGGAATAATAAGCCTAATTATATTTTTAAAGATTTTGTTATGGAGTATTATAAGGATTCCACATCTTGTACTTGGGGTAAGCTAGTTTGGCACAATAAATACTGTTTGAAATTCTTTGTTTTTGTCTGGTTTGCATTGGTGGGAGGCCTTAAAACTACTGATGCATTACTAAAAAGGAATATTTTGGTCTCGGGAAATTGCAATTTATGTCATTCTTTTCCTGAAAATGTCTATCACTTGTTCTTTGATTGCTCTTACTCATTTCAAGGCCTTCCATCCTGCAGCTTTTCAAGTGGATGGTATATGATTTACATGTTTCAAATTCTATGCAAAACTTTTACTTATTGAAGGTGTGTTGTGCCATTTATCATATCCAGAAATAGAGAAATAACAGGAGATTTGGGGGAAACTTTCTAAGCAATTCTTCTTCTTTGCTTCAAATTAAGAAATCGGTATTCGGGAAGGCATATAAATGGAAGAACTCCAGCAGGTTTTTGGACACATTATAAACTGGAATTTTTCTCACGCCGGATGCTTCATGCCTTTTTGCCTGCTTGATTTAACGGCTAAGCCTGGACAATGATGATGCTCCAATTGCAGGCCCCCTTGGACGGTCTTCGGGCAACCAGAGGATCGTGTTTATCACTGACATATCAGTTATTTCCTGAGTCCTGACTGTTGTGCTTTGAAGCCTGTTTTTTATTTCCAGCTTTTGGTTTTTGTTATATGGTTCATTTTTGGACTATTTTTGTGCTCTTTTGAGCAAGGCCATTGTTTTTAGGCTATTTTTTAGATCTTTTTTAACCTCTTTTTTTACTTAATATATGGGCTAAGCCCAAAATTTTCCAAAAAAAAAATTCCTTTAAATAATTCTTTTACGATTAGCCTACGCCTGCGGTTTGCTTTTCCCCTTTATTTCTTCGTCGTTTCTATTCTTCTTCGGCTCCTTCGTCGCTGTTCGACTTCGACGTTCCCTTACTGTTGGATCGGAAGTTACTACATTTTGATCGGAAGCAACGACGGGAGCTCGCTCGCTGTGAAGGTAACTTTCTCCCTTTCGCGCGCTTCTTCGGCCAAATCCCGTAAATCCGCCGAATCAGAAGATTTCGGAAATGTGGGATTTACCACCACGAGGGGTAATTTTCCGTCTACGGCGGCTTTCATTTGCCGTGAGATTTGGTTTTGCATTCTAGGCCGTTTGGCTGGATTTCGCTCAAATCCGGCATAAATCCTGCTACCAAACAGCTCCTTTGCGTTTGCCAAGATCTAACTCAAATCCGGCTTAAATCCTGCTTCCAAAAAGCCCTAACCCTAATCTCTGGATAACAGCTAGTCGGTAGTTCAATCGTTGGGAGCGAAAATGGTGCTCGCAGAATTGGGCGGGAGCATATCCCGCGCTCTGCAGAAGATGAGCAACGCCACCATCATAGACGAGAAGGTGTTGGGAGAGTGTCTGAACGAGATCACGCGGGCGCTGATGCAGGCGGATGTTAAATTCGAGATGATCCGCGACATGATGGCCAACATCAAGCGCATCGTTAACCTAGAAGACCTCGCCGCCGGCCACAATAAGCGCCGAATTATTCAACAGGTGACTCTTTTGGCCTTTCATTGTTGCCATCGCATGATTGGAAGTTTTTGACTCTTTTTTTTTTTTTTTTAAGTTTTTGCCTCATTTGATTCCGCTTAATTCCTTACTTGTTTGGCTATCCAATTGAACGAGCTCGGATATGATTGTGGATTATTCATGATTTGTTCTGTTTCTTGTTTTCAATGGCAGGATTACTATCTATTTGTTTCCAATTTGTGCTTTTTTGTTGTTCTCCTTGGGGTCACTGCTCAGCATTGTAGATCTAGCCGGTTTGAATACTTTCTTTTTTTGCCTTAGTAGACAATAAATGAACAATTTTTTGCATTTTTTTCCACCTTGCATTTGGTATGTAATAAGAGAATTGATGGGTTTTTTGGTTTAGTCTTATTAAGATGTGGGTCTCAGGCCCGACCACAAGTCAATATAGAGGTTAAGGTTAAGGGTTGATGTTTAGTTGACAAGACTTGTAAAATTTTATGCTACAACTAATGAAATAAGTATAAGTTTAAATTTAACTAGTACTAGGGCGTTCTAGGCACTAAGATAAACCAATTGTGGTGAGAAGTAGGTACGGGATTGTTAGGCAGTGTAAGTGGGACATTGCCTACAAGCAATCTGATTGTGATTGAAAATATGCAAGGGTTGTATAAGACTTCAACTATATTATATTTGCTTCGTGAAATTTGAGGACTTTAAACGGGAAGATAAGATACTTTATGGGTATAATAATCAAAGAAAGAATAAATATTTCTTGTTTCTTGTTTGTAATAAATTAAATAGGAAGGGTATGCTAAAGTTCATGGAGGCTTATGACCTTGCAATATCTAACATATACTTAAAAAAATGAGAAGTGCAATATTCCAAATCACAAATAAACTCTTTTTTATTCAGAAAGGAAAGAAAAGATCTTCCTTACAAAAATTATAAAAGAGGTTCTAGGAGATGACCGGTACCGTTGATGACTCGCTGATATGTTTGTGCTTTCTTATGAATTTCCAAATATACAAGTTGTTATTCCCTCCAATGCTATAGAAAAGTGTACTAGTAGCTAATTGTTGTGCTAACTTTAGTCATTGGAGAAGAGGGTTTTTTTTCCTTCTTTTAAATATTATTGTTTTTGTTTTGCCTTTGATCACTTCCTTTTCCATTGTTGTCTAGTTTAAAAATAAGGAAAGAATTGTTGATCCATCATTATTAATTGTCACTTACTAGTGATTTTTGAATTAATGCATTTTATTGCATTTTTTTTCAAAAAAAAAAAATAAAAAAAAAAAAAAAAAAAGAAAGATATGATTAGTACAAGGGAGAATACCTGGTATGGAATCTTTATTGAGTTGCAGTCCGCCACAAAGCCCCACTAGAAAGATGATTAGAATGTGAATTTTGAATATGTCATATAATTCTAGACAAATTCAAAACGATATCGGCAATATAAAAACAAAAACATCGCATATATGCATTGATACAATTAAAGAAAGATGTTGACCAATTACAAAATGCTTGAAATTAAGGTGAATTATGTTGGCGGAAAAAGAAGAGTTTAGTGGTAATAACATATACTACCTTAATATAAAAAGATAGTCAAGGGATTTCTGAGTATTAATAATGTACTTTAATATTATATTAGTTTAATGATGTGATGGCGAGGGTACGTTGTGTGCTGTTTTACTAAAGTCACTATCTCATAGGTCACTCTCGACGCAATATCAAATTGTTTCATCCGGTATACTGAATGATTGAAGTCTTCTAAAAAAAAATATCTATGAGGTCAAGCACAGATGGTTTTTGAAGATCTTTTCAAAATTATAAAGTAGGTTCAGGGAGTTTTTAACATTATAGCCTTTACTTAAAGTCACTACTCTCTATGCAAGACTTCTACCTTTCTTACAATCATTATAAGGCACAAAGTATTTAACTTTTCTCACTCTTTAAAAATTCATTTTTAATTTAATAGCCTTTCATTCCTCTTCTCTCCACCACCACATTTTCTCAATAATTATTGATTTATTTCTAGAAAAAACTAAAACTTCAATAATAAACTTCTTCATGGAACTAACCTTCTTATTCCACATCTAGTATGGATCAAGTAGATAATTTCAACTTATTTCCCTTGCATACATATCTTGAAAGATCAACAATTCCTTGTCTTTCAAATTCCACTACTTTTTCCTAGGACTAAGGAAAGTATTTTGATTATTTTATTTATACACCTAAAATATAAATCTATAGCTTCACTCTATGATATTTGTACCAAGTAGGAAATGAGTATATAAAATAGGTAAGGATAGAGATAAGAGATCTAAAATCTTTGATTAAATAGATATATTAGAACTATAGGTAGTATGATCTTACTTAAAGATGATGACATCAAGGAAATTCGAAAATGCTACTTTGAGGATTATTAATTTAAAAGTTTAAGACATATGATTGAGCACCATGAAATTAATGTATATGTGTTAATAAAGAAAGTCGTGTGTTTTAGATATGTTAAAGTTTACTAAACATATGATTGATGAAGCATTGACTACATTTAGTGGTATGAATTTTAAATAATATTAAGATTATAACAAGGATTAATACTGAGTTCATACATTCTTATATTAGCTATGAAAATGCTTGTAAGGATATTGAAAAAGAGATGCCTTACTGTATGTTTTTCGCATATGACTTTTTTGTAATTGATAAGACATCTTTGAAATAAGGGAAAATTAGAATAATGGAAAAAAATATTTAAAAGTTATGGGATTTATAATTAGTAGTATAAAAAATTTATATATATATTATATATTATATATATACAATTTAGTTACATGTGATGAATAATGCAGTTATGTCTAGTTGTGATAAGTTCAAGCATCTTGTATCTATTATACATATGGAATAAGGTTAGGTGGTTAAATTTGATAAATGTCTTAAGATTTTTTAATGGTTAAATTTGATAAATGTCTTAAGAGTATTATCTGATAAGAGGATTTCATACAAATTTACTAGTAAATTTAGTAAATTTTGATTAGATTAGTTGTGTTGTATGGTTTCAAGTGTGGTGTTATAAAAAGGTCATTAAAATTAAATTTTATAAATTGCAATTAGATTGGCTATATTGTATGGATCTAAAATAATTTGCGAAGAATAAGTTTAATACCTCAAACCACATTCAACGAAAACAAGTGATAAATGAGGATTCATAACACCAACCCCAAAATAATTGGGATAATGTTAATGATGATGATGTATCTGTCCAAATGTTGGATAGTACAAAGGTTGTTGGTAGTTGATTATAATTAAAATGAGAGTATTGAGATAGATGTATGAAAAATTAAGGAAGATACAAAATAAATGATCATAAAGGAATGATTATGTGACATGCATTGAGTGTAAGATAGTTAAAAATGGATTTAAGTGATTTGGACATGTACATCATAGGCTGAAATGCATTCATTGGACAACAACAACAACAAGAACAGCAACAAAGTAAAAAAGGTTTGGCCCAAGATAAACTGTATATAAATTAATCAACATGATTCATGACTAATATATTTAACACCTCAAATAAATTTTAGTAAGAATGAATGGAAAACAATAAATTATGAGTTCTGCTGAATATTTGGAACAAGGCTAATGGTGATGGTGATGAATATTATTGAGATTTCAGTGTTATTAAATGTCAGAATAATATGTCAAATGTTGTATGTTTGGTTTGATGTTATGACACTTGAATATGTTATTGTTATCTAAATTATACTTGTTTGTTTTAGTGATTTTTATGATTCCAATACTCCTGCGGGAAGATTACCCCCTTATACCGAATCTTTTTTGTTTTTATTTTCTTTTGCATCTCATAGAATCATTTAATGAGTTTAGGAACAATTCAAGACGAGAACCACCTTCAAAACATCATCAATATCTTGCTTCAAAACATCATCAATATCTTGATTTGTTCAACAAATCTCAAAGACAAAAATCTACGAGAAAAGATGATTCCCATTTTAACCATGCTAAATATATCAGGAGTAAAATATAATAATTATATTCTAACAACATAATTCATAACCAAAACAGGCTATACTAATTAGTGCCCTGCAGATAGAAACAAAAAACATGATGTTTCTTACATGTTCATAATAAAAAAAACAACCTACATGTGAAACCGTAGTCTCACTACATATAAAGAATAATAACCATAGTTCCAGTGATATGCTTATAAGTATTACTAACAAAATAGCTAAGCAGATAAGCCCTCTAAAGCTGGTCATAACCAAAGTTGGCAGGTTGAGTTATGATAATAAAAAAAGCAACTATTGCAAGTTCAGATGACACTAAATAATTGAACCAACACTCAATTTCACCTATCTTAAGCTTATAAATTTGATGTGGTTCCATGTATAGCTTGCTTAGCAAGTTGCCGCTATATCCTGCAATGTCCATTGATTGTGAAAATTTACAAACACCATATATAATGCAGTTCTTACACTTCCACGCATTGTTCTTTATATGCATCGCTTGAACCACACTTGTGACCAGTCTACTCTTTCCAAATGAGATGGTTGTCTGCCTTTCACATTCTTTATTTCTTACCTTAGCACATCATTTATATCACTGGCTCACAAATTGGTTTAATTTTGATTTTCTTGTCCTAGACTTTCACGTTCCTCAAGAAAATGCATATCCATGTTTACAAAATCTTTGTTAGAATCCCTTGCACATGCCCAAAACCATCCCACCTCCTTTTGTTCCTGTAAAAAATAGTTGTCCCTGTAAAATTTAGTTTTGTCATACATATAGTGATAAAGAAAACTTTATAATAAGTAACAGAAGAGTTCGTGTATCTTTTGAGAAATGCAATGCTTTAACTTCAAGTCTTCAACCATAATAGTATTTTTTTTAGAAGTCATTCCAACTAACTTGTGAATGGCTTTACTATTTAATAGCACCCATCTCTAACTCTGGGTTTCTCATATGTGGGTTAACCTGGGTCAATATTACAAACATTTCATTTCATTTGCTCTGTAGCAAATTCGTAGTTACTGTTTGTCCAGCCCCATTAAGATTTTTAAGACAAATCAACCTTCAAATGTACGATTATCCTTGAGAATTTTATTTATCCTTGTTCGTTACCATGAAGGTATTTCTTATTGTCTTTGCTACTTGAAGAAAAATCATTAATATGTATTTGAGGATGAATTTGGTGTGATTTAAACTTTTGTGGCGTGCTTTTATTTTTTGAATTCGAGAAGGTGAACCCAATGGTAAAGATATTTGTGCAGAAAGGTGTTAGAAGGTTGCATCCCTTCAATATAATTCAGCATAAGATGAAATTTTGTAGGGGGCTAAAGATCAAACTATCTGTAATTTGGAAGCTAGGTCTTTTACTAGAAAAGGGTGAACATTATGTAATCAAAAATCCCCCTTTTATAGTTGAAAGCGGGGACATCAAAAAGCCTCATGGTTGAACTTCTAATCGAAGGCGAACAATCGCTGAAGAACATCTAGATTAAAATAGTTGCCTTATGGTTTGCTATATGTTATGTTGTTTTATGGGATTAAGTATCCAAGAGGTATTGTAAGCAAGCATATTTTAAGACGTGTGATCTCTAAGGAAATTTATTCGTTATCTGTACGATTGTTCTTATTTTAAATTAATGAGCTGACCATCTTGATTTAGTAGTATGATTAATAACTCAAGTTGATTCATAAAGTTAACTTACTAATGATCAAGGCATTCATAGATTCTTCCTAGGTGGATAATTTGTGTTGGTCTCAAGTGATTGATTGAAGTGGAGGAATGCAATGAGCCTATTATGTGATAGAAAAGTACCCTTAAAATTTAAGGGAAAATTTTATAAGATGGTGGTAAGACTTGCAATACTTTATGGTGCAGAATATTAGTTATTAATAGAGAAGCATAAAATTAAGTTAAGTGTTGCAGAGATGAGGATGTTCAGGTGGATGCATGGATTAACACTTAGAGATAGAATGTGAAACGAGTATATACATGAAAAAGGTTGGAGTAGCTCCATATAAGATTAGAGAGAGTCGCCTTAGATAGTTTGGTTATATAAAACATTGGCCATCTGATGACTCTACTAGAAGAGTAGATGTATTAGATCTAACCTATATTAAAAAAAGGTGGAGGTAGACCTAAAAAATTGGTTAGAAAGTATAAAAAAATTACCTTTATTTATTAGATTTAAATGATATTTTAATACAACGGAGAAAATGATTCATGTAATTGACCCCACATAATGGGATAAATGTTTGTTGTTGTTGTTGTATTTGTTATTTTTTTCAGCATGTTGCATCTTAATCATATCATTCTTTCTTGAGTTTGTAATATAATGCTTACAAATTAGTTTTTGCTCTTTTATTAGTCCATCTTACCAATTTCTTTTAATTTTGCAAGATCCCAACATATTTATTAAACCCTCTCCCTTTTCTTATACAGGCTGTGTTCAATGAGCTTTGCAAGATGATGGATCCCGGGAAGGCTTCGTTCACACTAAGAAAGGAAGAAGTGTGTAAGTGATGTTCGTAGGTTTGCAAGGTAAGATCTATGGGTCACTGTTAATTATATGTTTAATGATGATGATGATGATGCTTTAGGCCTTAGCCTACACAATTTTGGTCGTTAATCTGAGTTTTTTTAAATAATTTGAATGCTATGTGTGCTTTACTTGCTGTGAATCAATCCAGGCGTCTGGGAGAAGACCACAATGCACAAAGTATGCATATTATTATCAGAAAAAAGGTTTCAAACCTGCTCTTGTTTGTGCGGATACTTTTAGAGCTGGAGCTTTTGATCAGTTAAAGCAGAATGCAACCAAAGCTAAAATTCTTTCTATGGAAGGATATTTTGAAAACTCATCTGTCCTGTTTGATTTATGTTGTATGCATAATTAGTGGTTCTGACCCATGATTTGTGATATTTTGTATTTAACTTTCATTTAGAATGGAATATTTGTGTGTAAATGTGTTTGATAAATTGCTTGTTTCTTCGCTACATGGAATCAGAGGATAAGGCATCTGATAAAAAGGAGAGGGTTGTTAAAGAGATTGGTTTAAAAAAGGAAAACAATGATTTAAATTTAGGTTGATACGTGGACGGACACATGCAGGAGGGCTTGCCTTCTTTGAGAAATGACGGCAGGTGTCAGAAGCGACAGTATGGTGGACTTGTTAATAATTTCATCTTTATGCTAGCTAGTGCAATACTTGGATATGCTTTAATTTGTTGTCCTCCTTGCTGTTACAGAAACCTGATCGTGTGATATTTGTCAATGGATGGTAGTATTGGTACAATGGACTTTTGCTCAAGGCACAGGCCTTCAAGCAAAGTTGAACCAGTCGGAGCTGTGATTGTGACTAAAATGGATGGTCACGCGAAAAGGAGGTGTGCGCCTTAGTGCGTAAGTGCTTTCACTATCGTTTTTTTTACATACATAACACTTAAAACTATTGAAATACATATTTTAACACTCTCTTCCTTCTGTCGTACCACTTCATGTGAAGCGATGAATACTTGTATTCATCTCCGTGAAGGATGCCATATGACGAGAAGAAGTCGTGATAGTGATATTTTTGATGGAAGGTTTAAACGGAATGTAGAATTGATTAAAAGAGTGTTTTAGGTGGTATATAGTATATAAGAAGTTTAGGATGTTAAATTTATTTTCTATAGTTTAGGTGTTTATGTATGTAAAATCACTTTTTTTTACCTTCTATCTCTACTTCTAATTTTATACTTGTGGGTCAGCACTTCACTATTATTATCTTATCTGTTTGGGTAGAGCAGTTGTCATCATGTAAGTCTCAAGGTGTCAATAAACTGAATACCCTTCTTGTCTATGTGCAGAGTTGCAGCAACAAAAAGTCCCGTCATATTCATTGGAACTGGAGAGGCATTGGATGAATTTGAAGTTTTTGATGTAAAGCCATTTGTTTAGCCGCTTCTTAGGTAAAATATAGACTTCCTGTTTGTGCATAATTCTTTTTAAGTACTGTGTAGACGTGATGTGAAGTAAGCATGGCATGATATAAAAGAGAAGCGGCTATAATCTTGAGAGCAGGTAAAGGCAAAGCTTTATCTTGATATAAACGACAAAATAAAATGATAAGGTGATCAAAATAGCTATAGGTCTAAACATCATGCGAGAGGTTGAGATCATTAAATAATCATATAAGTCTTACTTTGCATAATGATGGTTTCACGAGAATTCCAATGCTAACAATAAGATTAGTATTATGAGTAGGGCCTCTCTCACAACTCATTCAAATACTAGGCTTTAGCGGAGGCGATAAACATGTGCTTGCTGATAAATTAATGGGACCACGAGTAGAGTTAACTGTTAGTACATTAGAGAGGAAGTGAAGAGTTTACCCTAAAAAAAAAAGGAGTTATGAAGTATGGACAATGGCTGGAAATGAAGGGGCAGCAGCCTTCAAACTTCTGGAACTACGTCAAACAAGGAAGCCATCTTCGGCGCTGACGACAAGTAGATCTCCTCAGGACGCAGTACGGATGGTTCTGGACGGCTTGGAGACAGGAGACGACCCCTAGTTATATGTTGTGGTCACAGGATGCACTATTGAGCTCGGGAACTTCTAGACGGGAAGAAAGGGCTGTCCCCGAGATCTGGACAGCATATTTATCGCTCCAGGCGATGGCTGACGTCGGTGGGCCTGCACTGACGGAATTTCCAAAAAACAGCAATTGGAGATGTTGGGCAGCAGATTTCCGTGAGTTGTTGGAAAGGATTTGGGAAGGAAATCAGCAAACAAGCTGTGGGGAATTTCGGACAGCAAGGAGGGGAAGCGTTTGAAAATTAATTTCCTTAACTTAAGGAAGTAGTGGATTTGGGAAGGAATTAAATGGGTTGGGGAAGATTAAATCAAAAACGTACAATTTAATTTCAGTTTGGCTGATTCAATTGGGAGGGAAAAGACTTGAATTATTGAATTTTCAAGTCATAGGCATTAATGCGCTTGAATGGCGGGAATTAGAATGAAAGGTACGGGGGGGTGTGTGGAGAGCCAGAGTGGTGATATAGAGAAGGTAAGCGGCCGTATTTCAAGAAGAAGGGAAAATTGGAGTTTCATTTCAATAATTGAAATTAATCTTCAATAATTAATGAATGAAATTAAAGGGGTTATTTTGGAAATTGTGAAATTCTTTTGGATCAAAGGCATTGATGGCATTACTAGGCATTAAATGATTGTCCCCTTGATGAGGGCAGGCGGCATGTAGAGAGGTAGTAGGAGGGAGATTAGTGGTGGCAGAATCAAATTATCCGATTAGGGGATGCAATAGGATGAGAAATTAGTAACTCCCATGCCAGTGAATTTGGAATTGGATTCAATCCAGATCTTTCCTTATTGGACTTTGGCAATTATGGGAAATTTTGGAAGTTCATTCAATTTGAATTTTCGGAAATTGTTGAAAAGAACCAGGTGGGTATGACGGTGGAGGTAAGTTAATGAGAACTCCAACTTAATTAATTGAAATTGGAATTTATAAATAACTTCCTAAATTGGATTCCAAATGTAGAAAGATTTTGAAATTCGCAAATTCAAATTTCAAATTTGGAGATGTGGGGGGAGACAAAGTGGGACGGTTGGGCAGGAAGGTTTGCGGCAAAGTTGGGGCGAAGCATGAAGGGTGGCAGTGGGGGTGGACTACCAAGGGGCGGCCGGCAATGGAGCTAGGGGGAATACTTTGTGTGAAGAGGGGAGAAAAGAGAGACAAGAAAATACGACGAATATAGAGATAACTAACGAACTCAACACAGAGAAATCGTAAAGAACCGGAACTCGGGCTCTTCAAAGGAGTTGGCGGGTATTTCGGAATTACCCTCCACGGGCTTTCCTCTCAATGAACTCACTAAGAGTTCACGTGAACTCAGTAAGGAGATTCAACAAGCATGATAACTTTATTATCATAATACTCATCCATAATACAAAACAACTAGCCTATCAAGTAGGCTCAGAAAGAGAAAGAAATAAAAGGACTAAAATGTCGCTTGGCTACAATAACAATGACACAGCCATAAAGGGTATAAGGGAAAAAACAACAATATATAATAACTAGTACAAAACATTAAATAAATAACTAAAAAATCGTAGCCGTTGGTCTCCTGATGTTTATAAGACATACTTGCTTCTGCTACGTTAGGCATGGGTGATTGGGTTGGCTTCATGGATAAAATGTCAGGAAGTTGTACCAACTGATCAAGCGAACCAGAGCTTTTCAAAAGCATCTCTGAAGGAAGTTTTACACACTTAAGACTCATGTATAAGGCAATTCCGACATACTTAATGTGGTCCAATAGGCCAAGGTAAAATATATGCTTTTATTCTTTTCTTCTCTTTAATTATTTTTCTTTTCTGAAATTTATATTATCCACTGATACACTTTCTTTCTTTCTATAATTTTCGGTTGCAGTGTGTTCTCCATGTTACCTGGAGTTTAGTGCAGGGTGATGCCAAGGGCTGAAAAAGAAGTCAGGACACAGATCAAACGCTATATGACACTGATGGGACTCCATGATATGCAGTATTGATGCACTTTCTTTGCTCTTTACTGAAGGTATTGATGCACTTTCTTCGCTCTTTTACTGGTTAAGTTAGGAGAAACATTGCACAATATTGGTAGAGCATATTCAAATTCATCAAAAATTATATTAAATATGACAAACGAAAACTCTGTTCTTAGAATGCAGAAATTCTGTTGTGGTGAACCAAGCGGAGTTCTTCTATGTATTGAAGTTATTCTAAGTATTAAATACTCAACATAAAACTAATGAGCATCAGAAATTTATATCATCTTGTGTAATAAAATGCAGAGCTGGACAGCACAAACCCAAAGATCTTCAATGATTCAAGAGCGCTGAGAATAGCGAGAGGTTCAGGCCGGTCAGTTAAGGAGGTTGTGGAGATGCTGGAGGAGTACAAGAGACTTGCTAAAGTCTGGGGCAAGATGAAAGGTCTGAAGATCCCTAAAAAGGGTGAGATGAGTGCTTTATCCCGTAACATGAATGTTCAGCACATGAGCAAAGTCCTCCCTCCTCAGATGCTTAAGCAAATTGGAGGGATGGGCGGTTTACAGAGCCTAATGAAGCAGATGGGTTCTAAAGATATGATGGGTGGGATGTTCGGAGGAGCAGGAGATAAGTAACAAAAAACTCTTCTTCGTAAGGAAAGAATTGATACAACGAAGTTCTTTTATTAATGGAGTAAGCCACTGGTGGAGATGATTCTGTACCAGGCTGTTTAGGGTTTGGCTCTCTCCATTCACGGTATTGTAAATGCTAACTATTGTAAATGCCAAACAGAAATTTATTTCACCTGGCTGGTTATTCTATTGCATTATTCAAAACTATGAGTTTGAGCCGTTTGAATTAGTGTCCTGTTAGGCCGGCCCAGGAGGGGCCGGTTGAACCGGTCCAACCTGGACCGGTTCTCTGCTAGAGCAGACGGCCCAAGCTAGGTGGGGGGCGGAACCAAGGGGAAGGGGGCGGATGCCCTAGTGGGCCCAATTGTTTAATGTAATCGCTGTTTAGGAAGGAAAGTTTGAATTAAGAGCTGTTTAGTCTTTTTGTAAGTCCTCTGGCTTTAATTAGTCTTTTTGGTTAGGGTTTGCTTTTTATCATGAATTTGTAGGAGATTTGAGATCTAGGGTTTGTTCGTTTGGGCGCTAAGCTTTACTAGAGATTTGGAGAGTTGTTTTTTCCTCTTGAATTGAAGAAACTTATATCTTGTATTATTTTTCTTGTTCGTGGATTAAATAGAAGAAGTTTTCATCGTGTTTTCTCTCCAATCTTCTGAAATCCCTGCATTGTTTTGCGATAGAAATCAGCCTATTTATCGTTGTTTTTACCAAATATTGATAGGTTTGCTTACGAACTCAGGTATTTCTTATCATGTCCCATCCAGTTGCCAAACGACCCTTCGAAACATTGGATAATAAGTTCTCCTTTTAAGTTTTTAAGTATGAGATTATATGGCCCTAATATGAATTTCCCATCCATCTCTAGAAGGCCCTTCGAAATACCACATAAATTCAAATGAGAGATATTTGCAAGCTTTTGAAAATTGGATAAGACGGATCGGTTTGATCGGTTCAATCATGTAATGCCGCGTTGGTCTATTATAAAATTAGTTTCATATTAGATCAGAGTGAACTGCTGTTTCAACCGGTGAATCGGGTCTCTTGTATTGACTGTTTAAATAAATAATTTAAATAATTACATAAA
>NW_021319083.1:19635845-19641990 GCF_001605985.2 Dendrobium catenatum | reverse complement strand
CAATAAAAAAGCCGTCCCAAACGAACCCTAAGGCTTCATTTGGGACAGCTTTCTTTTGCTTCTTAAAGCGAATTTTTTCTACAAAAATTAAAATTATTGTATTAGAAATCCGCTTTAAGAAGCAGGAAGAAAGCTATCCCAAACGAAGCCTAAGGCTTTGTTTGTGACATATTTTGTACTTTTTTTAAACGACTTTCTAGTACAAAAGTTTTAAATTTAAGAAATTTTTGTACGAAAAAAACTATTTTAGAAAGTAAGAAGAAAGTCGTTCCAAATGAAACCTAAGTTCTATTCTCATAGGCTTCGTTTGGGACGGCTTTTTTATTGCTTTCTAAAACGGAGTTTTAATACAATTTTTTTTTTAAATTGTACTAAAATTCCGTTTTAAAAACAATAAAAAAACCGTCCCAAACGAAGCCATAGTCTTGAATTAACTCCTACAACCATCAATAACCTTGGGAAAATGCAATATCCTCGCCCATGCAACCCAAAAATGTGCACTGGTGTTGAGAAATGACTCAACCTGTCAACCGAACCTGGGCTTGACTAAAAAAATTTGAGTTCAGATTGATTTTTTTGACCAAGGGTTCAAGTTATATTTTATGATCCATTCATTAAACAAGTGGAGTTTGGGTTGACCAATGAGCTCATTTTTTACTTGAAAATAACAAATTTAATATTTTGTTTGTTAAATTTTTTTTACTTATATGTATTATCCTCTTTTTTTTTTCAAATATCTAAAAGTATATAGATAAGAAGTTATTAAAAAAATTGAAGAAATAATTTTTTTAACCGCAATAGGTTAATTAGTAGAGTTCGAGTCATTCAGGTTTCTGGCAGGTCAGTTCAAGTTAGTGTTTTTGACCCATTTATTAAACTGGTTGGATTTGAGTTGATTGGATTCTTGTTATGTCAATTTTAAATCAAACCCGAACTTGACTCATTAGCCCATTTTGACACTCCTATATGTACATCACTTCTTGATGATAGTTCTTTCCTCATTGCTACAAATTGAATAATGCTTTAATAATGATTTAATCATTTATTGAAAGCATCAAAATACAATCTTACTTATTTTCACGCTCATTTCATGTCGGTTGATGCTAACCCGATAAATTTCAGTGTTATTCATGTAATCGTGTTACACAGAGTCGAATTTGAGTTAAGCTTTTCAACTCATTTTTATAAATGAGTTATAAATGAGTTGGATTCGCATGAGCATACATTTTATGCTAAAAAATGCTTTTTAATAGTCAACTTACCAGAAGAAATTTGGAGCTTATTTTAATTTGTCATGGCTGGTAATCTCTTGATTTCCCAACATTATTTAATATTTTTTTCTCAAATTATTTAATTTCAATATTATTTAATTTATTTATTTATTTATTTTGAAAAATGTAAGCATAGAATCATATCTATTTAATCTGTCATCAACATTTCCTTTAATCTTCATTGTTTTATGCCGCACATGCAATTTATGTCAACTTTGCATAGGGAGAAGTGAAAGCATTAATGTGTATTTGGAAGTCCTCTAATTCAAATGTCCTTCTTTTAAAAAATTAATTTTGGAAAAAATATTTTGGAAGACACCTACTTGGTCGTTTTCGCCTTGCACGACCCAGGTCCTGCTTCTAGCTCGTACGGTACGCTTTTGCGCAGCCCACATTTTCCCGCACCCGCCAGCGCGGGTCGTGAAGTCATTCGGGACCTTGTTATAGGAGAGATATTACGTACGGTGTCCGAATTATCCGGAGGCAAATCCGAACTCGCCATGTGCTCTGATTCCGTGTGTTAGGAGCTTCCTCCACAAGAAATCCCAACAGTAATGATGAACAGGAAAAACATAACTGTGAACAATGAAAACACAGTAATGAACTGTGGCTGGGCTTTTACCGGTCTTCGCATGTAATAATCTCTCCAAAATAAGGCGGTGTTAATTTTGCAAGGGGTGAAATATATATAGAAACATAAGGAACAACGAGTAACGAAGTAGGGTAAGGAGAAGAAGATGGAGAGACAGCAGTCAGAGTGGAGGGAAAGGAGGATGGAGTTTTAGTCACTGGAGTAGGAGATGAAGAAGAGCGAACAATGAGCGAATGCTTTACCTAGAACGAGAGATGGAAATGCGGTGTGAAGGAAAGAACTGGCGTATTAGGACAAAATTATTTTTTTTTTTATGGAAATTTTTTTGAAATTGCCCTCCTTATAAATCAAAATTTAATTTTGAGAAGGGGGGGCGGGCTCTATCAATAAAATTAGAGATAGTCACCTTAGATGATTTGGTCATATAGAATATTAACCTCTCAATGACTCTATTAGAATAGTGGACGTATTAAATTTGATCTATGTTAAAAAAGATAGAGGTAGATGCAAAAAGATTTGATCAGTAAATGTTAAAAATAAAGTTTTAATAGATTTTAGTGAGAATTTAATTTTTCAACATATATTAAAATTTTTGATATATTTTTAAAATTAGGGTTTTGAAAATTTTGATCTTTCAAATGAAAGAAAAATAGAAGAACAATAAAATTGTATAGCGACACAAACACACTGGCAGTACTTACGCAGCGTTGAACGTGTCACTGTTGCTAGGGTTTCCTTCTGCCCTCCGCTCAGCCATTTTGCACCGCCTCACTTTTCTCCTCCCCCTCCAGCTCTGCCGGAGGGCCACCTTCCTTTCGTTTTTCTGGTTCCTGTTGCTATGGGCTCCACCTTTCCCTCCTCAGATTTTCCTTCTCTTGTTTCTGAGTTTGGAAGAGCCTCTCCGCCTCCGAATCGCAACTGGTTAGCTGCATGCGCAGTTAATGTGGTTTCTGAAATGGAGCTTCATCTTTCTCATTTCCCTTTAGAGCCAGAGATTGTGCCTTTCTCTGTAGACAAGTTGTCGACTGGAGCTGAAAAATGGAAGCTATGTTTAGTAGGGTACTCTATCGGTAGAAGGCCTTATTATGAAGCGTTGCTAGCAGCCATCAACAAAACTTGGGCATTGAAAGGTTCGGTTAAAATGATATCGTTAAATGATGGCTTCTTCCTCTTTCGTTTTTCCAAGTTCTGAAGACATGGAATCGGTCTGGTCAAGGGGAGTCTGGTTCCTCCTAGGGAAACCTTTTGTTTTACAAAAGTTGCATCCCAAATTTAAGCCTAAAAGAGTGGATTTAAAGACAGTTCCGATCTGGATAAAAATACATGACTTACCGTTAGCTTGCTGAAACTCGGAAGGAATCTCAAGGATTGCTAGCAAGGTTGGGGTCCCGTTGGCTGCAGATTCTCTTACTTCTCAAATGACTCGCCTGACCTATGCAAGAGTCTGTGAGTTGGTAGACAACCAAGCCACCTATTCGGAAGAAATTCAGGTATCACTAGATGGAGATGTCGTGGGACTAAAGGTTCAATATGAATGGAAGCCAACTCTATGTGAGCACTGTAAGTCTCTAGTTCACTACTCTAATTTTTGCCCTTCAAGGCCCAAAGTGGAAGAGTCTGATAAAATGCTAGATGACCAAACGAAAAATCAAAATGTTAGAGGTAGAAGTAGTAGTCGCTTTGCTAGGCATCGTCATCAATCTAAATCGCAGGGTCGTTTTCCTTCCTCTGCTGTTGATATTTCAAAGCCCACTGAAAAATCTCCTTCTTCAACGCAACAGATACAGACTATTGACAATAATACTATTGTCAAAGGGAAAAATGCCACCGGGTTACCGTTGAGCTATCAACCACATTCCCCTCCTCTGCAGCCTCAGACAGAAAATGTTCCTATTCCTGAAACCTCTGTTCCTTCTCTAGAACTTGAGATATCCGTAATAGGTTTAATTTATGTTCCTAATCTTAATTCTCCAAATGTTGAAGACTCTTCATCTTCTGTGAGTGCCTCTAAGATAAATCCTGATATTTGCTCTTCACCTGCTGAAGTCATTTCCCCAAACAGATTTGATGTGTTAGATTCCCTGGATAGTAAACTGGATGGCCTCTGGTCCTTTGGTTAATACTGACAATGCTGCAAAAATAGAGAAAAAAGCCAAAGCTCACACTACTGAACCGAAACATAATCTGAATGTTGTCAATAAGAAAACTGCTAGGGGGAAGCAATCCAAAAAATCCTCTACCTCCTCTGGTTATTAATGGTCTTACCTACTATTGCTACTTGGAACGTTAGAGGTTTCAATAGCGCCGACAAAGTCCTCTGTTATAAACGTTTGGCTTCGGAGTTTAATCTAGATTTGCTGTGTATTATAGAAACTAGAATTCATGAAGCTTTTCTTCATAATCCTTTTTTCAAAAAATCTCATTCTATTTTCCCCTATGAAAATAGTTGCAACAACTTTGATATTACTATTTTTGGGAGAATCTGGATTAAATGGAATAGTTGCAATATTAATTTTTCTCCTCTTCATATTACTCCTTATATGATTTCTGGTATTGTCAATTCTAATAATTCAGCTCCTTTTCACCTTATGGTGATTTATGCTTCTAATAGCTCTGATGAAAGGAAAGAGCTTTGGTCTAGTATCAGTCTTTTTTCTCTTAATCGGGATATGCCTTGGATTCTTATGGGAGACTTCAATTGTTGTAGATTTTCCTCTGAAAAGTCGGGGGGTTCTTGGACTATTCAAAGGGCTAAAGTGAAATGGTTAAAGCACGGTGAGGAAGACTTGAAATTTCTTTACTCCATTAAATATGCGGCAGCTTGTGGATCTTAACTCCATGATTTTTGAAAACAAGCTTCAGGATATGCATTCAGTGGGCAGTCTTTATACTTGGTTCAATCAGCAATCTGTGAATCCTATTCATATTAAATTAGATAGGGTACTTATTAACGATGCTTGGATGAATGAGTACTCTTCATCTTTTTGCTCCACTCAAAGTCCGTCTTGTTCGGATCACTGCCCTCTTATTGTGCACTCGGGATTACCTCCTTCTTCTTCCAAGCACATATTTCTTTTCAAAAATTACTGGACTAAGGTGAATAATTATTGGGACCTGCTTCTAAATGCTATCTCTGGTCCTAATACTGGTAATCCGTTGTATTTTCTTTGTAAAACTCTTAAGCAACTCAAAAGTGATATCAAGTGTGAGTCTTGGGCTCACTCTTCTTTGGTTAAGGCTCATCTGGACAATCTTCACTCTAAACAAAAGGAATGCTTAGCTTAGATTCAACATTGCCCTACTGATTACATGCTTAATTCTACTCTTAAAGGCATTAATAGTAATATTCAGAATTTTACTAAGCTTTTCATTTCTTGGACTATTCAAAGGGCTAAAGTGAAATGGTTAAAGCACGGTGAGGAAGACTTGAAATTTCTTTATTCCAAGATTAAAAGTAGGCAGTGTTCAGGTAAAGCTGTGGTAAATTTGTTTTCTACTTTCCCTAATACCGACAAGACTAAGGTGATTAATGTTATCATTCAATACTTTCAATCTGTTTACAATCCTATCCCTCCTCTTTCGGATGTGCAATTATTCCCCATTGGATCGGGATTTCCTACTTCTTTTTGCAATATTATTACTTGTGAGACCTCGTTCCCTACTGTTCCTCTCTGATTTGGATTTTTCCTCTCAGGATCGTCCAGGCCGATTGGAAATCGGCCAGACCGATTTGTACTGTAGAAAATATCGGCCTGAAACAAGTTCTAGGAACCGTCCAGGACGATCGGGACGATCGATTTTTGGTCTGATCGTCCTGGGATGATCTGGCGATCGGCTGGGCCGATCCGACTTATGATAAATGAAAATCAGGTCGTTTTGAGGAGAGAGAAAAATCATTTTAAACAAAATATCTGATTTGAGGAGAGAGAAAGAGAAGGGAAAAGAGGAGAAACCTGGTTTTGGAGGTCGCGGAGCGCTTTTCGTCCGACGCTGCTGTTGGGAAAAGTGTAGATCTCGTGGTAAGGACTCCGAACCCTATTTCTGTTTTCAAAGATATTGTGTTTTGACCGAGTTATGATTGGTTTTGTGTTTTCGTAGTCGACTTTTCGACGTAATTTGGATTTGGCACAACTTTCACTGCACAACTTTTGATATGCTATAGATATGATTATTGTACACGATTTGACTGTATTCTACGAAGATTTTACCGGTCAGAATTGATTCTACGTGATTTTAATCGAATAGAAAATTATCAGGACTTGATTTGATTTGGGTTCTATAG